>NC_059206.1:46523188-46862121 GCF_020615455.1 Coregonus clupeaformis | reverse complement strand
ATGGCATCATGAGGAAGGAAAATTATGTGGATATATTGAAGCAACATCTCAAGACATCAGTCAGGAAGTTAAAGCTTGGTCGCAAATGGGTCTTCCAAATGGACAATGACCCCAAGCATACTTCCAAAGTTGTGGCAAAATGGCTTAAGGACCACAAAGTTAAGGTATTGGAGTGGCCAACACAAAGCCCTGACCTCAATCCTATAAAAGAATGTGTGGGCAGAACTGAAAAAACATGTGCGAGCAAGGAGGCCTACAAACCTGACTTAGTTACACCACCTCTGTCAGGAGGAATGGGCCATGATTCACCCAACTTATTGTGGGAAGCTTGTGGAAGGCTACCTGAAACATTTTACCCAAGTTAAACAATTTAAAGGCAATGCTACCAAATACTAATTGAGTGTATGTAAACTTCTGACCCACTGGGAATGTGATGAAATAAATAAAAGCTGAAATAAATAATTCTCTCTACTATTATTCTGACATTTCACATTCTTAAAATAAAGTGGTGATCCTAACTGACCTAAGACAGGGAATTTTTACTAGGATTAAATGTCAGGAATTGTGAAAAACTGAGTTTAAATGTATTTGGCTAAGGTGTATGTACATTTCCGACTTCAACTGTATATGGATATTCACCATATTAAACAGTATTAATCTACTTTTAAATTGTCCTAAAACAGATACCACAATAATCAATCAACATCACTGCATCAATCTCATCAATGACCTTTCATATCATATTTGCTCCCAAATAATCAGAAAGGGCTTGGAGCACAACACTATTTTCTTGTAAGAAGCCTATAAAACAACCAAACTTGGCAGAGGTTCCAGGCACCAACCCATGAGTGTCATCTACTGTCAAATCAAATCAAATCAAATGTTATTGGTCACATACACATATTTAGCAGATGTTATTCCGGGTGTAGCGAAATGCTTGTGCTCCTAGCTCCAACAGTGCAACAGTATCAACAGTATCTAACAATTCACAACAATACACACAAATCTAAAAGTAAAATAATGGAATTAAGAAATATATAAATATTAGGACGAGCAGTGTCGGAGTGGCATTGACTAAAATACAGTAGAATAGAATACGGTATATACATATGAAAGGGGTAAAGCAGTATGTAAACATTATTAAAGTGACTAGTGTTCCTTTAATAAAGTGACCAGTGATTCCATGTCTATGTATATGTGGCAGCAGCCTCTAAGGTGCAGGGTTGAGTAACCAGGTGGTAGCCGGCTAGTGATGGCTATTTAACAGTATGATGGCCTTGAGATAGAAGCTGTTTTTCAGTCACTCGGTCCCAGCTTTGATGCACCTGTACTGACCTCGCCTTCTGGATGATAGCAGGGTGAACAGGCCGTGGCTCGGGTGGTTGATGTCCTTGATGATCTTTTTGGCCTTCCTGTGACATCGGGCGCTGTAGGTGTCCTGGAGGGCAGGCAGTGTTCCCCCGGTGATGCGTTGGGCAGAACGCACCTCCCTCTGGAGAGCCCTACGGTTGCGGGCGGTGCAGTTGCCGTACCAGGCGGTGATACAGCCCGACAGGATGCTCTCAATTGTGCATCTGTAAAAGTTAGGGGCCAAGCCGAATTAGAATAAAGTGTTTGACAAACTTTCTTTGTTTTTTCTATGCACCGTTACAATTGTTAACCCTGTGATTGACTTTGCTCAAAGTTTACAAAACATAAAGCAAAAAGATAACAAGTTATGTACAGAAAATACTGAGGTCATAGAAAGAAACAAAGAAAGTTACCAGACGAGGTACATTGAGGCGATGCAGACAGTACAGTTTGTGTGAGAGTTCAATAACCATGAGAACTGTGTCCACTACAGGAATGTGTTGCTATGGATTAATTGAGGATCACCCCTGCTGTTCAATGTCCACTAGCTCTGTAAGGCTGAAGAGCTTTCCCCATAAAGACGTGTTGAGAGATCAATTGTCTGCCTGTCCCTCTCTTTGCTATCTTTGATCACTGTCCTAGTTAGCAGGCATGCTATGAACCAGATCAATGGTGAACACCAGGGGTCCAAGAACAAGGATAAAAGACTAGAGGCATTGTTGGAGGAGGATCAGGTAAACCTGTTCTGAAGATTCAGCACATTATCTTGTTTGATCAAATATCACTCGAGTGCTTGTGGGGTAAGTCTTCTAATATTTGTTCATCTACTCAGGCGCAACTAGAATGTATCCTAAATTATGCATAGTCTGATGTGATGATCGATGCACATTGTTAATACCCCTCATCTAAACTTTAGTAACTGCCAGTAGTTCCAGTAGACTTCTTTAATAAACTGCCCCAGGCTAATCATGTCAAATTAACAGGTGGATTTACTACCATTATCACTCCATGGCCACTGACCCTAATGAGAAAGACCCAGTGTACTCTCTACTGTTGAAAGAACAATCTGTTCCTAAAGCAGGATTACACCTGGTCTATAGCTAGTGGTTAAAGTATCTCTCTGTGAAGACTTAAAGATGGATCTGAAGTGTCGACATTGAACAAAGGTCAAATAATGTATTGTGTCATTTTGGAGTCACTTTTATTGTAAATAACAATAGAATATGTTTCGGAACACTTCTACATTAATGTGGATGCTACCATGATTACGGATGATCATGAATGAATCGTGAATAATGATGAGTGAGAAAGTTACAGATGCACAAAGATCATGCCACTAAAACATGAAAACCTCTCACCATTACCAATAACAGGGGAGGTTAGGATTTTCTAACAGGGATGTAAACAAATATGTGCACAACATTTGAGAGAAATAAGCTTTTTGTGCGTCTTGAAAATTTCGGGGATCTTTTATTTCAGCTCATGAAACATGGGATCATGGGATAGTTTTTGAGTTGGCCTACCCCTGCTAAAACTATTTAAGTATGGCTTATCCACTGGCATCATGGTTCAATACATAATGTACTCAGACTATTGATTTTATCCTGGCAAGTGGTTTCATTGATTGTGCTTGTTTTCTGTGACATTGTTATAATTGGCCAACAGTTAGGCACGCCGAGGATCTTGCATAGGAGGCAATGATTTGCTGTGCCCCTGTGGAAAATAAGAGGACTACACTACACCAAAACAGTTTGCTCTTTGTTTACAAAACGATTTTCTTAAAGTTACAGTCGGGACGTCTGGCCATCAGAGGGCACTCATATAAACAGTCACTGCTCATGAGTCCTGAGTAAAAGAGTGTCCTAATGGAGTGTGTGTAATAGTGTCACAAGATAGTGCAAGTCATTAAAATGAAACAGGCCTCTCCCGGGATGCATCTTTAAAAGGACATAAAACACAGTAAAGACAACACAATCCCATTTCAAAGCAAAGTGGCACTCCTGGGACATGTATTTGGGTGCACAAAGTGCATTCATTAATCAAACCCTAAGACAAGGACAGAGGAGCAGGTAGAACTGGTAATGACATGAGTCTTGAAACAGGTAAACACCACCAACCATATGCCAGTTATTTAACTCCCCATTACACCGTCATAACAGAATAAATTATTATACATATTAGCTACATTTCTTAAAATGTAACCACATTGTTTGATGGGGATTGCTCATGATTTTGTATGTAAATGAGTTGAGCTTCCACCAGCATCAGGTTTAATCCCCAGACAGCTGGATGTGAAACCACTGGATACTAAGGCAGCAGCAGTAGCCAATTATACCATTCCATCTGAGAGACGGTGTCAGGTGATCACATGAAAGGGACATCCTGAGCTCTATCTGCCAGACATGGACTACCACGTCTTCTGTGACAGATGGAGCCCTTTGAAGTTGCTGTATACAGATGGAAGGTGCACTGGACTTGAGACTTATAAAAGGAGAGGAATTACACACATCCAGGCATCACATGGCACGGTCATGCAATGAGAAGAAATGTCTGCTTACTATTTGCTGCTACTGACTGACAAGACTCTAAAATAATAAATCACAAGTATATGTAATGGTATAGAGCATGGGGTATTCAACTCCTACCCTATGAGGTCCGGAGCCTGCTGGTTTTCTGTTCTACCTGATCGGCCTGTGTAGCTCAGTTGGTCGAGCATGGCCAGGGTTGTGGGTTTGATTCCCACGGGGGACCAGTACGATAAAAGTATTCAAATGTATGCACCCACTACTGTAAGTCACTCTGGATAAGAGTGTCTGCTAAATGACTAAAATGTAAATGTAAAAATAATTAATCGCACCCACCTGGTGTCCCAGATCTATGTCAGTCCCTGATTAGATGGGAACAATGAAACAACACATTGGAACTGGCTTCGAGGTCCAGAGTTGAGTTTGAGGACTGTAGGGTGTATAGCACAGTCGGCTGCTGAAGGGAGGACAGCTCATAGTAATGGCTGGAAAGGAGTGAATAGAATGGTATCAAACACATTGTTTCCATGAGTTCGATACCATTCCATTAATTCTGTTCCAGCCATTACTATGAGCCCATCATCCCCGATTAAGGTGCCACCAACCTCCTGTGGTGTATAGTCATTAAACAATACTGACTGTATACATGAATTACATGAAGGAAGATAGAAAGTGTAAGGAACACTGATATCTGTTTCTCCACAGATGTCTTCAAAACCTTGTGATGCAGTGTCAACTTAGTACACTAGATGGCAGTATGTAGTGCTGGAAATGTAAAAGGGTTACAAAGTTGTGAATATAGATGGAGTAGTGTAAGATGAAAGATGGTATCTTATGGTATATACAATATATGTAACCACTTCCCAATGAGTTAGTGTTGTAACAGGCCGAGCAAGAGACAATTACACCTCTGGACTATCATGCTAAGACCACTTAATAGAAACGTGAATACTATCAACTCAAACTTTCCTGGGGGGTACATGTTTGTAGCTACCTGGCCACTGACCAAGATCAGTTAATGGTGGATGATGTGATATAATTTATTAGTGAAGTTTCTTATCTGCTTCTTCCAAAGACACACCCATGATTGTATAGAAAGCGTCCCACATTCCACACCTGCCATTCAACAGAACCCTTTGAACAATGCCGCAATGTCAGGAGTTAAAGTTCACCATATGCTCGTAACAACCAAACCAGTAGAGAGGTTGTTTGTCCATTAAAGAAGAGTACTGTAGGCTACTTAAGGCTTTTACATTTCAATTATCCTGTCAGGTGTATGTTCTGTATTGTTTGAGACTTTGTTGTGTTTACAAATGACAAATTATTGTAATCTGTGATAACGAAATGAATAAATGAATAAATGGGAGTTCCATGCCCACAAATCCTGTACAGTTCAGGTACTGCACTACAGTAAGTCTTAAAACCTTTTATTGATTTGTTGGGATTGAATGGAATTACAACATGGCTCTGCTGTAATCTGAGCCCAGCAATGGAGCATTCCTCAGTCACATGATCCTTCCCATGTGGCTGTTGGATTCCGATTGTTCTTTGATCACATACATACACTAGGCCAGGGGAAACTATTTATAGAAAGGGTGAAGCCAGAGGTCTATCCAGCAGCATACTTTGTTCTGCTCTGCCTAGTTTTAGTTGGCATGGGAGGGAACTTGCCGACTGGGCCGGCCGAAACTTCAGAGGACTTAGAAACCCTTCCAGACACAGCAGGGTTCTTATCTGATATCATTATCAGCTGAGTGACAGTAGAAAGGTGGTGAGAACTGGGCCATTCAGGCAGAGTAAAGACATAGTAGCTGCACAACAGAAACTACACAAAGGAAAGTGCAATCAAGTTGGAGGGACGGTACCGTAGTACAGTGGGGTGTCAGGACCAGGGTTAAGGAGGAAGAAACTCTACTGAGGCACATAATGGTATATAAACAGCTTTAGGTCACAGGCTTGTAGTTCAAAGCTCCTTTGACTATTAAACAATCATCATCATTAACTCACACACGGTGACTTAGAATGATATTAGTCAAAGTGTCCCAAAATAACGTGATAAAATAACATATCTGCACAAATAAACATGAAATGTTTTAATGAAAATGTTTAACTTTTGCATAGCTAAAGAAGCAAAGGGCTGCATACAAGCAGTGAAACTCTGGGATGCTGGGAAACCCCCAAATCTTCTTCAACAGTGGACTACTTTACAGCTGCACAAATTAACACACAGGCAGGGTTGTTTTGGTAGCAAGGAGGCTACATGTCTCGAAATATAAAGATCAAATATGCTCACTACAAGTTAACGTTGTAGCCTTCTCACCCAAATTTGGGCACCCTCCAACTTAAGTCAGTAACATCAACCCTGGCCCATAGAATGAGTCTCTTTGCATTGATTACATGTAACAATATACAGTATGTATATAAATCAAACAGTTACTGGAAACTTTTAGAGCTTGTTGTGATATAATAACATTATTAACATCATTATAATATCATGTGTTAAAGGAATGTCAAATGGACCACAATGTACAGTGTGTTACATAAGGTGACTTCAGGGTGGCAGGTAGCCTAGCAGTTAAGAGTGTTGGTCCAGTAACCGAATGGTCGCTGGTTCAAATCCCAGAGCCAACTAGGTGAGAAATCTGTCGATGTGCCCTTGAGCAAGGCCCTTAACCCTAATTACTCCAGGGCCGCCGTCAATAATGGCTGATCTCTGGCCGTGACCCCACTCTCTGAGGGATATGCAAAAAACAAATGTCCAATTCACACGTATATAATACACACTATACATGTGTAAAATAGAACAAATGTATTCTATTGATCATTTATCAGCATTAGACATAGTATAATCTGTCCCACATACATGGCATGAGTCACCATTATAACACACCACATCCACGAGTAAGCATACCTGGACTTTTAGCTTGAATACATGTTAATCATTAAATCTATGCCCAAATAAGAGTAGGTTGCAGGACAGTTCATAAAAAGGCCTACTCCTTCAGAGCTCAGTGTCCATAATACATAATCTAAAAAAAGGTTTTACTTTAACTTATTGTGTGATTTGATGACCATGCACATTTTGTTTGTATAAATGAGTCTATGAGGACAACTTCATCATATTATCACATTTACAGAATGCACAGGGAGATACTGTTTTGTTGATCCATCTCCATGGATCTATGGTGACCATAAAGGTTGTATGAGCTCCCAGGAGTTGGTCCAGTCTCTCTTGTATTGTACTATATTTCTGCACAGAACAGAGTCCATATTGTCCATATTGTAGACTATGGTAGGCAGTGAAAAGCAGCTGGAGAGTACAGGCTTGATGTCTCCTTAGTGACGTTAAAGCACCCTCTCTTCCCAACATTCACTCATATCCAAGGCCATCATCCCGTCCGGCAGGAGAATGCCATTTATAGACCCCGTCGCTGGAAGATAAAAGCAACAGAAGTGAAATTCGTTTTTACCACACAATTACAGAGCAGCTTTTGTATAACCACCGAATAAGCAGTTAAAAGGGAGATAGATAGCATGACCCCAGATTCCTGGTCAGACCCAGCCTCTGAACACCACTTTAACAGCTCCACATCCATCATAACGCCCCATGTCTTGTTAGTTCCTTCTGTGTTCATATTCCCTTTTTTAGAGGCAGGCAGCCAGGCAGGCATAGTGAGGAACCAGCTGCACGTCTGCTTTGATCTGACTGTTACAGCCAAATTCAGACAGTAAGTCACCCTGCAACCGGCCTGGCCCACACACAAAATGGGCTATATAGGGTGTGGAAACATTGTGTAATGTTCTCCCTCTCTCCCTCTCTGTCTGTCTAATATGTATCAATGTGTTCAAGGATGGGATTAGGCAGTGCCAAGCACAGGGCTTTATTCCCATTCAGGGCCTCCCTTCAGATGTGAGCTGAATTATAACGTGATGCTTGGCTTGATCCAACTGGGGAATATCACCTTCCAACAGCAACAAGAGGGGTCTAGTTAGTTGTTCCATTGTCTTTTACAATACCACTGTAATCAGAAAAGGTGGAGATGCTGTGTGTCTTGGCACAACAAGAGAACAAACTAAGGATAATGATGATAAATGGGTATCAAAGGTCAGAAAAACATCCAAGATGTCTTGGAAGCTCAGACATACAGTACACACCGCATCATATTGCATTGATGTCTGAAGTTTCTACTGAATCTGATGAAGCTTCATGTGTTCCATTTGTGTTCATCACAATCATATTGAGCTTCTCTGTTCCATTCCTCGTCTCCTCTTTCCTTCTCCTCTTCCGCCTGCAAAGTTTATGTCGACTGAGACAGAAAAAGAACATTAGAAAGTAACCCATTCAAATTTGTGATGACATCATCTTCTTATTCTGTTATTTGAGAATGGTATCATCTGTCTTGACTCTCACATGAGCTATTCACCAAAACATTCTCCCAGTATCACGGAGGTTAGTTATGTAAGGTATCTTTTTAGCACACAAGACTCTTTTGTTAAACTAATACAACGCTTGGCACTCTATCTCTCTTTTGGGTAAAAATGAGAGGGGAGAGCAGGACAGACACATACAGCTCGATGAAAACCAAAGGTAACATGGCCCCAAGCATTTCATTAAAACTTTTCCATTCATGGGACACACACAGATTCTTTCCATCCCATCCCAGGGCTAGTTTGACAGGCTGTGTGGTGATGAAGCTGTATGTCCACCTTTTTCGCTCTCTCATGCACACACACATACTCACACAGACAGGAAGGTTGTCACATAAAGTAAATCTGGCTGTTTGCTACTTAAAGAATGTGTATTGTACTCACTGTGCACAGATGCAGATGAATATGATGAGTAGTATGAGGAAGACCAATGCTGCTATCACACAGGCTATGATGATCTGCCTCCGGTCTCCTATACGCCAGTCCAAATCAACATACTCACACCTGGACCCAATGTACCCTTTTTCACATCTGAGACAGAGCAAACACACAATTCACCTGCTGTGATTAAAATGTGCACAACAACTTTGTTTATTGGTTCTATCTCTTGTGGCCAAAAGAAAAACAAAGAAATAACTTGAAGCACCTGGGCTATGAGAAAACAAGCACATGCTGATCTGTCAGGTCTGCTATTCTAGCTGTTCCAAATGAACTAGCCTCGATGATTGTGATTCTTTGATGCTTGATGAAATGCAGTCAGATCATATTAAACCAATCATATATCTGCCTTGTTGTTTTAATTTAAGTGCATATATTCTGAGCAGGGTCACAGTAAACAAGGTTAGTACATCAAATCAAATCAAATTTTATTGGCCACCTGCGCCGAATACAACAGGTGCAGACATTACAGTGAAATGCTTACTTACAGCCCTTAACCAACAGTGCATTTATTTAAGTAAAATAAAACAACAACAAGGAAGTGTTGAGAAAAAAAGAGCAGAAGTAAAATAAAATAACAGTAGGGAGGCTATATATACAGGGGGGTACCGGTGCAGAGTCAATGTGCAGGGGCACCGGCTAGTTGAGGTAGTTGAAGTAATATGTACATGTGGGTAGAGTTAAAGTGACTATGCATAAATAATTAACAGAGTAGCAGCAGCGTAAAAATATGGGGTGGGGGGGGTGGGGGGCAGTGCAAATAGTCTGGGTAGCAATGATTAGCTGTTCAGGAGTCTTATGGCTTGGGGGTAGAAGCTGTTGAGAAGCCTTTTGGACCTAGACTTGGCGCTCTGGTACAGCTTGCCGTGCGGTAGCAGAGAGAACAGTCTATGACTAGGGTGGCTGGAGTCTTTGACAATTTTGAGGGCCTTCCTCTGACACCGCCAGGTATAGAGGCCCTGGATGGCAGGAAGCTTGGCCCCAGTGATGTACTGGGCCGTACGCACTACCCTCTGTAGTGCCTTGCGGTCGGAGGCCGAGCAGTTGACATACCAGGCGGTGATGCAACCAGTCATGATGCTCTCGATGGTGCAGCTGTATAATTTTTTTAGGATCTGAGGACCCATGCCAAATCTTTGACATCGTCTCCTGAGGGGGAATAGGCTTTGTCGTGCCCTCTTCACGACTGTCTTGGTGTGTTTGGACCATGATAGTTTGTTGGTGATGTGGACACCAAGGAACTTGAAGCTCTCAACCTGTTCCACTACAGCCCCGTCGATGAGAATGGGGGCGTGCTCAGTCCTCTTTTTTTTCCTGTAGTCCACAATTATCTCCTTTGTCTTGGTCATGTTGAGGGAGAGGTTGTTATCCTGGCACCACACAGCCAGGTCTCTGACCTCCTCCCTATAGGCTGTCTCATCGTTGTCGGTGATCAGGCCTACCACTGTTGTGTCGTCAGCAAACTTAATGATGGTGTTGGAGTCGTGCTTGGCCATGCAGTCATGGGTGAACAGGGAGTACAGGAGGGGACTGAGCACGCACCCCTGAGGGGCCCCCGTGTTGAGGATCAGTGTGGCAGATGTGTTGCTACCTACCCTTACCACCTGGGGGCGGCCCGTCAGGATGTCCAGGATCCAGTTGCAGAGGGAGGTGTTTAGTCCCAGGATCCTTAGCTTAGTGATGAGCTTGGAGGGCACTATGGTGTTGAATGCTGAGCTGTAGTCAATGAATAGCATTCTCACGTAGGTGTTCCTCTTGTCCAGGTGGGAAAGGGCAGTGTGGAGTGCAATAGAGATTGCATCATCTGTGGATCTGTTGGGGCGGTATGCAAATTGGAGTGGGTCTAGGGTTTCTGGGATAATGGTGTTGATGTGAGCCGTCACCAGCCTTTCAAAGCACTTCATGGCTACAGACGTCAGTGCTACGGGTCGGTAGTCATTTAGGCAGGTTATCTTAGTGTCCTTGGGCACGGGGACTATGGTGGTCTGCTTGAAACATGTTGGTATTACAGACTCAGCCAGGGACATGTTGAAAATGTCAGTGAAGACACTTGCCAGTTGGTCAGCACATGCTCGGAGTACACGTCCTGGTAATCCGTCTGGCCCTGCGGCCTTGTGAATGTTGACCTGCTTAAAAGTCTTACTCACATTGGCTACGGAGAGCGTGATCACATAGTCATCCGGAACAGCTGGTGCTCTCATGCATGCTTCAGTGTTGCTTGCCTCGAAGCGAGCATAGAAGTAGTTTAGCTCATCTGGAAGTCTTGTGTCACTGGGCAGCTCGCGGCTGTGCTTCCCTTTGTAGTCTGTAATAGTTTTCAAGCCCTGCCACATCCAACGAGCGTCAGAGCCGGTGTAGTACAATTCAATCTTAGTCCTGTATTGACTCTTTGCCTGTTTGATGGTTCGTCTGAGGGCATAGCGGGATTTCTTATATGCGTTAGTTAGAGTCCCGCTCCTTGAAAGCGGCAGCTCTACCCTTTAGCTCAGTGCGGATGTTGCCTGTAATCCATGGCTTCTGGTTGGGGTATGTACGTACGGTCACTGTGGGGACGACATCATCGATGCACTTATTGATGAAGCCAGTGACTGATGTGGTGTACTCCTCAATGCTATCTGAAGAATCCCGGAACATGTTCCAGTCTGTGCTAGCAAAACAGTCCTGTAGCTTAGCATCTGCATCATCTGACCACTTTTTTATTAACCGAGTCACTGGTGCTTCCTGCTTTAGATTTTGCTTATAAGCAGGAATCAGGAGGATAGAGTTATGGTCATATTTGCCAAATGGAGGGCGAGGGAGAGCTTTGTATGCGTCTCTGTGTGTGGAGTAAAGGTGGTCTAGAGTTTTTTTTCCTCTGGTTGCACATTTAACATGCTGGTAGAAATTAGGTAGAACGGATTTAAGTTTCCCTGCATTAAAGTCCCCGGCCACTAGGAGCGCTGCCTCTGGATGAGCGTTTTCCTGTTCACTTATGGCCTTATACAGCTCTTTCAGTGCAATCTTAATGCCAGCATTGGTTTGTGGTGGTAAATAGACAGCTATGAAAAATATAGATGAAAACTCTCTTGGTAAATAGTGTGGTTTACAGCTTATCATAAAATACTCTACCTCAGGCGAGCAAAACCTAGAGACTTCCTTAGTATTTGATTTTGTGCACCATCTGTTGTTTACAAATATACACAGACCGCCACCCCCTGTCTTACCGGCGTCAGCCGTTCTATCCTGCCGATGTAGCGTATAGCCCGCTAGCTGTATGTTGTCCATGTCGTCGTTCAGCCACGATATTACAGTTTTTAATGTCCCGTTGGTAGGATAACCATAATCTTAGGTCATCCAATTTATTCTCAAATGATAGAACATTGGCTAATAGGATTGATGGAAGAGGCAGTTTACTCGCTCGCCGTCGGATCCTTACAAGGCACCCCGACCTACGTCCACGATATCTCCGTCTCTTTCTAATGCGAATGAGAATCAGTAGGGTCAATGAGTGATGTCAATGTTATTTGTCAGACATAAAAGTAAAAACAAAAACAAAATCTTTATCAAGAACATGAACTTCATACTTGTAATAATAATGTGCAATAATTCTGCTACAGTTATCAAAATAGATACAAATTAATCAGGTGTTTTCACTGCAGAGAATGTTGAGTATGCAGCATGTTCTTGGCTTGAGACCATCTGCCTTGGATATGTACAGATAAATGATTGGGGCCCACAGTAAGGGTGGGGTGAGTTGATGTACCTGCATGAAGGAGTGTTCTGTTCCTTCACAAAGCGGCACGACCCATGGATACAGTAATTCCTGAACTCCTTTGGACATTTGGTGAAATGGCCGCTCCATTTGGCTTGAGTTGCAGTTTCTATTGAGTCTATGGCAAGCGCAAAGAGAAAAATACAGGGGCAAGGGGGATTATAAAGTAACTATTTTGATATATAATATCCTTCTGACAAAAAGATTGCATTGAAAAGGTGATGCAGAATAAGATATGAGTTTGAAGTGAGAGGCCCCTTTCAAACTTGTCATGAGGCTCCTGTTTTCCCTTAGTAACCTGACTCAGGGTAGCCAATGTGACCTGTCATATAAATAGGCTCCTGGCATCATGATCTGAGGAAGGACTAGGAACTGAACTGACTACTGGGATAAGACTGGTGTGATTGAGGATAATAATGTGCCAATTACAGATTTATAACTAACTAAATTCTGTCAAAGTAAAAAGCAACTGATATCCTCCTCAGCCTAATTTGGTAGTTGTGTAGAAATACACAAACAGAACATTATATTTGGCCACTGTTAGTAAAGAGAATGGAAACCTTGAGTTCTATTACTATTTTATTCTCCTCTATTCCCATCCAGTGAGTCATTGGGTGGGTAAAAGAATAATGAGGCTTAGTTAACATCACAGAGAGTGAGAAAGCCCTAATTGTAGTGTGGAACATGAGAGCATGCCTTTAAAATGACCTAAATATTGAATAGGAGCCGATCTGGTTACAAAGGAACAACAGGTGTAAATTGATGAGTAGCTGTATGTGCAGCCATTCATCACACCACATTTCCCGGGAATAAGTATGTAGCTGGGAAATGCTGCTGTTGTTTGATCAACTGAACATAACAAGAATAGTACATGGCAGAGAGGTAATCAGGAACTACCCCCACCTTCCCCTAATAAAATAAACGTCACTGCATCACTCCATGTGGGTAAATACAATGGTACGATCAGTAGTTGATTAGCCCTTTTAGGTGTGAGGGTTATCATCAAACAGCAACTGACAAATCCTGAACAGTGGAGGCCCTAACTGAGGCTGCTTCAATTGACACCTGATGTCAGCCTGCCGTCCATAGAGTGCACATCTAATTAGCAGTGAGGAACCTAACCCAGTGCACATAAAAAGCTGGTGCTACATTTCACAATACCACTCACAGGAAAGGTAATGACTGCATGGTCACTGGTGGCAAGAAGGCTTTAATTTGCATTATGGTCTCTGTTGGGGCTGGTACATGACACCTCCTCCTGTTACTAAAGGGCTGGGTGGAGAAGCATTTGATATTCCAACTGTTTGAATGAACTACCATGCGAATGATGCACTCCTAGAGTATGGCCTTCAATTTAATGACAGAGCAGGAATACTTAGTATAAGAATGTTTTTCAAGGGCACTACGTCTCTTTACAAACTTACAGTGTATGTAATCACAAACACATTACTTTTCTAATCCAACAGGTTGCTTCTAAACCTGAGTATGTCAGATGGTAAGAAATACTTTTATGTACGCCTTCTTCAAACTTCAAACAAACTTTTATGGCATGATTATCCCTCCATTGGTTTATGTTTCTCTGGGGGGGAAACAATATACCTGTGAAGTTGTTTATGTTGCCTTGGTGATGGAGGGATACAGTCTTGTTGGCCGGCTCCTCAGTTGCATTCCATTCTGCCAGGGAGTATTTGCATAGGGCCAAAGCTACAACCAGAAAACAAACAGAGCTGGTCGCACAATGCCCAAACATCAAGTCAAATCCATACAATTAATTTGTTTTAGAATCCCGAAAGTTAAGAACAGAGCAAAGGTTGTGGGCTTAATGTGATTAGAAATGTGACAGTAATACCCCCAGCTTGGGTTTCTGGGATTCCCAACACTGATAACCTTACTAAAGATAGTCTTGCATCCAATCCAAGAACACTGTTAGTGTTTCATAATATTCAGGACAACAACACCCAGCCATGATACAAATGTGGGTCATGGGATAAAGCTACCTTATCTATGAACCAAATAGATGTGGTTATTGACAGTCTATATTATTGGTTTGGGTATTCCTGGCATGTGCATTGGGGAACTCTATTTGTTAATAGAGAGGCAGATCATTCCCTGATCATCTGACACACCAGCACGCTAATTACTGCTGTCAATCACAGTATAGACAGGGACATAGGATCATTTACATTTTAGTCATTTAGCAGATGATCTTATCGAGAGCTACTTACAGTAGTGAATGCATACATGTTTATACTAGTCCCCAGTGGGAATCGAACCTATAACCCTGGTGTTGGAAGCGCCATGCTCTACCAACTGAGTTACATGGGACTACATTATATACATATGATATATACCAAAGTTATATTTTGAATAAACGAAAACTAGTGAAGTAATATAAGAAATAAAATGTTAATGATACCTGAAAGATATAAATATCAAAGGAAATACAATCTTGATTGTAGAATTCAGTTATTAACCAGACTACAGGCAATTCTATTCAGTTACAGTGAGTAAATAAAGTTAGTGTGAGGTTGAAGAGTTATTTAACAGGAACACAGAACTGTGCCTCTTACCTGTGACTATTCCTACATACAGCTTGTATGCCTTTGCCATGTCCGTGCGCAATGTATATACTTTTCCGGGTGGATAAATAACCTATAGGTAAACGTAGATTGCGTTTCTTATATCAAAACCCGTCAAAAGTTCACCATTATATCCTCTGCTTAGTAGGATACCCTGCTTCCCGACTCACGAATAATGTGGTTCCTTCATACGTAATCGCGCACGGGTGAACTACATAGGCAAGAGAGACTGCTCATGCTAGAGAATTGAATGGGTGAAATGGAACCTGAACCTAATAGTGCCACGCCCACTTACGTATGTATGTGCAAGTGCACTCTACCAGTGGAGTTTATTATGGCATGCAGCTCAAACTGGAGATTGGCTACTAGGCTATTAATTAAGGTGCAATCCGTTTGATGTGCGCATAACCTAATGCAACAAGTTCTTAATATACTGTCATTAAAACATATGACAGTTCTTTAGAACATCATTTGAAGATATATTTCAAGGTGCATCCCATGAGATTTGCATATACAAATATATCACTTGCATATATTTGCATAATGCACATTTTATGAATTTCTAACTAAAATATACATCGTTTTACCTGCATCAGCACATTTTAGTGACCTCTACTCTGAACTGTTGGTAAACGGCAGACGGCGCCGGCTAATGAGACTGTGGGCAAGTCTAGAGCTGTGGCCAGAGAGTTTGTTTGTGTTCATTGGCGAGCAGGCCTCACTATTCCCCCGGAGGCACAGGCAATGTGAGTCTGGCCAGGTCTACCTATGTGTGCTCTTTCTCACTTTCAGCACACTCTTTATCGAGGCCTACTCAGTGCACAATGAGCCCTCTGCTAAAATGTGAACTCAGGAATAGTTCGTCTATGGACATCAGTGCTGCAATGCCAGGCAATATGTAGTGGAAATAGGAAATCCTATACAGGGGTAAAAGTAATGCATCGCCCGAAGCCACAATTCCAGATGTAGGTGGTTCCTTGATAGATGAAGCCTTGCCAATAACTATCCAAGAGGTTGATCAAAAGTGTCAAATCACATCTACCTGTCATTTGTCCCATTACTCATGATAATGGTATATTGATAACTAGATCATCAGAAATGGCAGTAGGCAACAGGATCTGCAGCAGTCACAGAATGTAGTGACTGTCAGCCTCCTGACAGTTAGCCCGCTGTGGAGTAGCAGCCTGTTCTCAGACAAAGTTATAGCACCACAAGGTGGCCACATTGTGCTGTTGCTGCGTTTTTTCATGAGGGTAGTATTTACCCACTCTGTTCCTATTTGCATGAAACTGTACGTGCCATCTGAAATATCTCCTCTTCCGAGTTGCACAAAGGAATCATACATTCCGTCTTTATTCTACTAATACCGGGTTTGGCCGGTGTAGGCCGTCATTGTAAATAAGAATTTGTTCTTAACTGACTTGCCTAGTTAAAAAAAGGTAAAATAAAAAATAAAAAATACGACAGAATGTTCTTGTTGTAGGTCCTGCTCATTGTCTCGATGTACAAATGTACATTACCATTAGATCATTCGATTCAAATGATAATTTCACACCCCAGATAAGGCACTACAACAAAAAATGAAGGGTGTAACATGAGTAGATATTGATTTAGCCAGGATTCTAATATAGGCCCAATAATAACACTACTAAGTATAGAATTCTAAAACAGCAAGGGGTGGTAAACATTGGCGCCAGCAACTACAGCTCCTCCCCGGGAATTCCCTGCCAGCTGAGTCTAACTGTTCATTGCTTTGTCAAAATGGCTTATCTCAAGAGAATAGTTAACATTTTATAGGTACATTTGAGATATGCAGTAGCCCATGCCGCTCTGCTGCAGACAGTGGGCAAGACTGCAATGTAGGCCTACTGATAAAGAGCAATACATCAATTGTGCTTTTTGGAATTATCAAGAAACACAAATCCACTGCTATCAAACTTGTCACATTTACTTTGTGATGGACATATTGTAGTAATGTGCATCTTGGGAAGGGCTGGATGGCTTTGAGAGACATAATCAACCAGCTGTAAAAAGTAGTGTTACTTTCATAATAATTGCACAAGAAATGTTATAACACTGAAGGTTGTTGAGCAAATTTAATCTATTTCCCTCAGTGAAAAAAACTGAAACACGTGAATAGAACATGGGCAAAAATGTTCAGTGCGTAAAGACAGTTGTTTGAGTGGCTTCTGTTATTACACATTTTAATTGTTTGTGGAAAAGTAAGACAATTGTACACAATTAAAAACAATAACATTTCTATTTCAACTTAAAGCGTACTTAGAAGAAATGCTGAGAGTTTATTTAGCTAGTGTGCCATATTAATACACTGTAGTGAACACTTAACAAAACTACACAAATACCTCTCTTTAGGCCAGCAGAAAGACCAAGAAGAAGGAATGGGGTGCCAAGAGAGCCCAGAGAGCATCCTCCAATGTCTTCTCCATGTTCGAGCAGACACAGATCCAGGAGTTCAAAGAGGTGAGCTCACACATTATATATCATGTTCGTCATAAGTCATATTATGAGGAAGCACAGCAATGTGCCCAATCATAGTGAGTAAGGAAAAAATATATGGTGTTTGT
This sequence comes from Coregonus clupeaformis, assembly GCF_020615455.1. NCBI lineage: Eukaryota > Metazoa > Chordata > Actinopteri > Salmoniformes > Salmonidae > Coregonus > Coregonus clupeaformis. The sequence continues at coordinate 46,844,465 of NC_059206.1, read as the reverse complement.
TCTGTAATCCTTTTCTTTCCCTGGGCAAGGCGTTCACACTTATCGACCAGGACAGAGATGGGTTCATTGACAAAGAAGATCTGAAGGATACCTTTGCATCTCTTGGTCAGTATTTCAATGATACACTAAATGGCCAAAAGTATGTGGACACCCCTTCAAATGAGTGAGTTCAGCTATTTCAGCCAGACCCATTGCTGACAGGTGTATAAAAATCAAGCACACAGCCATAGACAAACATTAGCAGTAGAATGGCCTGTACTGAAGAGCTCAGTGACTTTCAATGTGGCACCGTCATAGGATGCCACCTTTCCAACAAGTCAGTTCGTCAGATTTCTGCCCTGCTAGAGCTGCCCCGGTCAACTGTAAGTGCTGTTATTGTGAAGTGGAAATGTCTAGCCACAAAGTGGTAGGCCATACAAGTTCACAGAACGGGACCGCCGAGTGCTGAAGCATGTAAAAATCGTCTGTCCTCGGTTGCAACACTCACTACCGAGTTCCAAACTGCCTCTGGAAGCAACGTCAGCACAATAACTGTTCGTCGGGAGCTTCATGAAATGGGTTTCCATGGCCGAGCAGCCGCACACAAGCCTAAGATCACCATGCGCAATGCCAAGCGTCAGCTGGAGTTGTGTAAAGCTCGCCGCTATTAGACTCACTGGAGTGATAATCATGCTTCACCATCTGGCAGTCCGACGGACGAATCTGGGTTTGGCAGATGCCAGGAGAACGCTACCTTTGGAGGAGGAATAATGGTCTTAGGCTGTTTTTCATGGTTCGGGCTAGGCCCCTTAGTTCCAGTGAAGGGAAATCTTAACGCTACAGCATACAATGACATTCTAGATGACTCTGTGCTTCAAATTTTGTGGAAACAGTTTGGGGAAGGCCCATTCCTGTTGCAGCATGACAATGTCCCAGTTCACAAAGCGAGGTCCATACAGAAATGATTTGTCGAGATCGGTGTTTAAGAACTTGACTGGCCTGCATAGAGCACTGACCTCAACTCCATCGAACACCTTGGGATGAATTGGAACACCGACTGCGAGCCAGGCCTAATCGTCCAACATCAGTGCTTGACCTCACTAATGCTCTTGTGGCTGAATGGAAGCAAGTCTCCGCAGCAATGTTCCAACATCTAGTGGAAAGCCTTCCCAGAAAAGTGGAGGCTGTTATAGCAACAAAGGGGGGGGACCAACTCCATATTAATGGCCATGATTTTGGAATGAGATGTTCGACGAGCAGGTCTCCACATACTTTTGGCCATGTAGTGTATCTTCTGAATAACTGAATATCACTTACTGTAAAACAGCTAATGGTTGTTTGAATGGTGGTGATGCTTGATATCTCATCTATACTCCAGGTAAACTGAATGTGTCGGACCCCTCTTTGCCTCTGGAACAGCCTGACTTCTTTGGGGCAGGGATTCTACAAGGTGTCGGATATGTTCCACAGGGATGTTGGTCCATGCTGACACGATGGCATCATTCAGTTGCGGCAGATTGGATGGCGGTACATTCATGCTGCAAAAAGCCCATTCTATCTCATCCCAAATATGCTCTATTGGGTTTGGTCATCAACAATGTTCAGATCAATCGTTGCCCAATTGGTAAAAAGGGACCTAACGTGTGCCAGGAAAACATTCCCCACATCAGTACACCACCACCACCAGCCTGTACCGCTGACACCAGGCAGAATGGGTCCATGGACCATGCTTAGGCCAAATCCTGACTCTGCCATTAGCATGATGCAACAGGAACCAGGATTCGTCAGACCCAGCAATGTTTTTCCACTCCTCAACTGTCCAGTGTTGGTGATCGCGTGCCCACTGGAGCCGCTTCTTCTTGTTTTTAGCTTATAGGAGTGGAACATGATGTGGTCGTCTGCTGCAATAACCCATCCGTGACAAGGATCAACAAGTTGTGCGTTCAGAGATGCCGTTCTGCACACCACTGTTGTACTGCGTCATTATTTGTCTGTTTGTGGCCTGCCTGTTAGCTGGCATGCTTCGTGCCATTTTATTTAGACCTCTCTCATCAACTAGCTGTTTTCACCCACAGGACTGCCACTGACTGGATGTTTTTTGTTTGTCGCACCTTTCTCGGTAAACCCTAGCGTCGTACATAAAAAGCCCAGGAGGGCGGCCGTTTCTGAGATACTGGATCTGGCACGCCCAGCACCGACGATCATACCACGCTCAAAGTCGCTTAAGTCACTAGTTTGGAGCATTCTAACGTTCAACCAAACAACCAGTAACTGAATGCCTTTTTTTGACAATTAGATTCATTAGCAGCTCAGGTATCTAAGAGATGAAAACCCGGATACTGTACTGATATTTGTCTGCAAACCTTTCAGGTTAAGCAGATGTTCCAATCGTCTACCTTCGACCCAGCAAGAAACCTGGACTACAAATCCCTCTGTTACATCATCACCCACGGGGAGGGACAGGAGGAGTAAAGGATCTGTCAGTGTCTATGTTAGTGCTGTCAACATCAGACAGGTGCTGATGGTACTACTGGTTGTTCTGTGTTTGAAATGTGAATAACACGCTGCATTGCTGCCTCTCTCTGATTCAACTGAAGTTAAATATGTATAAACTGAGAATATATAACAAAAAATATAAACCATATATAGTATGCCATGCCATATTTCATTACTGCATTTATTTTCTCAACAAAAAAAAGTTGTATCCCAGTGTACCAAAATAGAAAATTGCACTATTCAACTACTTAACATTACAGAGTCGAAAATCAAGTAAGCAGAGTGTAAACAAGTTGAGTTAAGTCTAACATTTTTGGCATCAAATATGAAACATAATTTATGTACAACAGGTATTGCATTTAAGTGTTTCCTGAACAGCAATTTCTTCCAAGACATACAGAAACCTTATGAGTCCTCTGAAATGTTAAACACAACTCACAAGGTATTATGACTATTTATACATGTTGAAAAATATTAAAATGTAATATATGTAGATGAAAAGTGATTTAAGTTATTTTTAAAGATGATTGAATCCTTTCACCACATTCACCTGGTTTACATTCTTTGGCAAAGATGTACAGCTGTTTAGTGCAATAGTCAAGTACAGTATTTCCTTCTCTTAGTCTAGACAGTGAGTTTACCTCCATCTTCTCAAGTCCTCCTCTCCAGTTGGGGTCATCGGCAGGCCAGTGCCTGGGCCTCGCTGAGGACATAGAAGGCAAAGGAATAACCAGGGAGTCTGAGATGTTCTCCTGCAGGAAGAGGAGTTCCCTGGAGCGATGGAAGAGTTCTTTCATCCACCATCTTTAATACCTCTCCGTTGAGTTTCACAGACCTGGCGATCACAGCACACGTTAAGTCTCCTTTCTATTTTTAGTAGTATAGCTTTGTTTACATTGACAATACTACAAGGCAAGACAATAGCAAACCCTTCCTTAAACTGTAATAATAAAAAGCAACAAACTTAAGATTAGTGGCCCCATTGATGGGAATACAGTTTACTGGTAGCCTACTTGGAGTAGAGTCCCTCCTCGCCAGGCTGTTCAGACTGTAGAACAAAGGCCTCTGCAGTGCTGTTAGAGACTATAGCAGGCACAGCGATCCTCGCAGGTATCTTACTCAGGTTCAGAGCAAACAATGTGACTGCTCCACTTTTGTAGCTTGTGCTGGAGAAGAGAGAACATTGAGGAACAGTCAGGATGGTTGTCTCACATCTGTCTCATTCACAAACACAGGTTGTTGTTTCATCTTAAATACAGCTGGATTGTGGAATACCTTTTCTTGTTAGTGCAGTGCAGGTAGACCCGTACTCTTTTCATCTTTCCCAAAATGGAAAATGCTTCTATACTCAGCACCTCTGGTCCAACAAGCCTCTTGTACAGAACAGATAGCCAGTAATCCTGCCAGTAATACAACCATAAACCAGATAAATTATTATACGGTCAGGTCCAAAATGATTGGCACCTTTGATAATGATGAGCAAAAAAGACTATCAACATTTTGCAATGGCCTTCTTAGTCTCTGGACTTGAACCCCATTGAAAACCTGTGGTTTGAATTGAAGAGGGCAGTCCATAAGCGCAGACGAAGGATATCAAGGATCTGGAAAAATTGTGTATGGAAGAATGGTCTAAGATCCCTCCCAATGTGTTCTCCAATCTCATTTTAGAAAAAGGCTCAGTGCCGCTATCCTCGCAAGGGGAGAGTGCCAGAATATTAAAAACAGGGGTGCCAATAATTTTGACTTATTTTACATTTTAGACATTTAGCAGACGCTCTTATCCAGAGCGACTTACAGTTAGTGAGTGCATACATTTTCATACTCCTATCTTTTTTTATAGATTTTTTAAATGACTTGTTAAACAAAATCTCTTTCTCTGAGAATAATATTCACTAAATTGAGCATACAATATAGGTCAGTATTTGTATTATTTATTTCATACAGTCTTTTTTGCTCATCTTTATCAAGGGTGCCAATAATTATGGACCCGACTATATAGAAATGGGAAAATTCATAGAATAGACAAACTATTGTCACAATCAACAAATACTTGGATCATTGGTGTTTTTTCAGGAATTCAGAATACAGAGGAGAATAAACAGGAATATTTCTTACAGGAAGTGGATCCAGGTTATCATCTACCAGGTGGTAAGTCCCAGATCCAATCAAAACCTGCCTGATGACAACATCCAATCCAAGCTTCGCACCCAGGCCCAGTTTATCCAGCCACCTGTAATCATTAAACATTTATTTTACACCACATACAGTACTTTAATACATTCCGAAGTTTTTATTTGCAAAGAGATTCTGACACATATAATCTGATCTAGATACAACCAACTTTATTCAATGAGAATGAAATATGTAATCCTACGTAAAAACCTACTGCCCTCACACTTGATTGAGTCAATGTTGGATACATCATGGGACCCATGCATTTTTGTGGCATTCCTTTCATTTTTTTTGCATGTGAGACTACTATTGTAAGTCTTCCTGGAAGAGGGCATGGTTGAAAGACTGATCATGAGGCTCACAGGTGACCTGTAAATTCAATGAAAACCACATGTTCCGGAATAGCAGAGATTCCCTTCCATGACCGTAGACTAATGACACAATTGACTCAACTACTGCCAGCGTAATGAGGCTGCAGGTATGTAGTCTCTCTTCCCACAGTGGAGCACCATGAGTCTGGCAAGCGAGACTAGGCTGCCTGTTACAACCTCCAGAGTAATTCAGACTAAAATTATCACATGGTATCAGGGTGTGATACTGACTGGGTTTATCTATCTATCTATCCTGACAAACACAAGCATACACACACACTCACATGAATCCAGCGACAAATGTGTCAGACAGGCCCTTAGCCCCGCCTCCATAGGCAGAACTAGTCTCTCCAAGCCACACCTTCTTCCCAGGGGACGCCAGCTCAATGGTCTGAGGACACGCGACACAGAAGAACCATTTCACTTCCTTACTGAACTACAATAAATGTATAGTACATCTATAAACATGTACATTTGTTTATTTATTCTTCCTTACCTCCATGACTTCATGTGTTTTTAGGGCCAAAGTGTTTAGCACCTCAGGGTCTAGGAAATCTTCTAGAGACGTGTCTCTTCCATTGACGTAATAACTAATAGAAGGGCAGAGTAATCAAGGATGAGTTTAGTCTTCATATCAAACACAACAGAATCAGTATGAATAAAATCACATTTTCAGATTATATGGTCTGTAGACCATATCTCTCATCTGACACACTCACCCAACTGGGAAATGAAACTGGTTGAATTAACGTTGTTTCCACATAATTTCAACCCAAAAAACCCAATGTGATGACATTGAATCAACATGGAAAACTGATTGAATTTTTTTAAGTTATCAACATAAGGGCATTTTGTCTTTTTTTAATGCAACTTTTAACCTAAATTCGATGACATGTGAAATGTTTTGTTGACTAGATTTCACGTTGAATTCACGTTAGTTGACAACTCAACCAAATGTAAATCAAAACTAGACGTTGAACTTCCCAGTGGGATGTGAAGTCTGGTCAGTGCAAGCCTTTACAAACAGTTCTGTTGAGTTCCTCTTTCCCCTTGTGGCAAACCCACGTTCCCAACGTCACAGGCACGCTCATAAACTATTCCTGTGTTTGTTCAGTGTTTGTGTGTGTGTCAAAGTCAAAGGCAGCAACACGTGACATCTGACCTTATCATTGTGTGCTACACGAGGGACAGTTCAACTTACTGGTGCCAGGTGCATGCATCAATTGCTTCTGCCCCACTCTCCAAGAACCTATAAAAAGTAAATGGGATATGATTGTTCAACATATCCCACATGATTGATAGTTATGTAAGAAGAATCTATTGATCTGATATTAACCTGCCCTGAGACCACCGGAGACACTTGAGGGATGAGAGTTTGTCCCATAGACTGTAAAAATAAAGCCGTTTCCCAATAGGGAAAAGAGCCAGGATATGTTTGGTATACTTTTTGCCTTTTAGATAAGAGATGAATGAGTTGGTGTAACGATTAACAGTTAAAGGGATACTTTGGGATTTTGGCAATGAGGCCCTTTATCTTCTTCTCCAGTCAGATGAACTCACTGTCAAAATCCCAAAGTATCCCTTTAAGGTTTGAACCACAGCCTTACTTGGGTATAGACATACAGCAGGTGGATATAAAGGAGAGAAGCAGTAATAAACTCTGGCTTATTGTATAATACGGCTGTGAAATGACAGAAAACACCCATGAACTGGACAAACCAGAGGTTAGTCTCCCACTACAGTGGAAGTGATATTTAACCTTGAATATAGAAAGGTATGCAGTAATACTATTACTTTAGTTAGTACAACAGCCTGTCCAATAGGACTATATTGGGACTACTTTATGTATAGGCTACATAAAGGGACAAACTCTCACCCCTCCAGTAAGTCTCTCCGGTGGTCCCGGGGCTGGCTAATGTCTGGTCCATAGAGTCCAGTGTTATGGTAAAGTTTGGATTCCCGCAGAATCTTGCGGAGTTGAACAAAATCCTGGCCGAGCTGGTATCCATCCACCCTGATCCCTGCCTTCTTCTCATAGCTGTTGGGCTCTAAAGGGAGACAGGATATTTTTCTACCAACCTTACAATACCTAAATCATTTAGTTGAGAATTCCCAGTTTCAGTCATTAACACAATGAAAGATGGTTTAGTTAGTATAACACTGTAAATACATGTGGGCCTCAAAATTATTACCATTGCCCAGCTCCCAGGACATGCTGTACTGTTTAGATTCACAGTACTGTAGGAGGGTCCTGGCATTGCTGCTGTCCCAGGAGTTCTCAGAGGTCCTGAGCAGCTCATTGAGCCCGAAGATGAGGTCTAATCCAGAGCAGTTTGTAAAAGAGTAGAGCAAATCCACTGCATACTCTGTCAGGGTAAAAACACACATTTTAAATGTTGTTTTCTTCTTTCAGAGAATTTGCTCAAGTGAAATGGTCCCGTGTAGCTCAGTTGGTAGAGCATGGCGTTTGTAACGCCAGGGTTGTGGGTTCGATTCCCACGGGGGGCCAGTATGACAAAAGAAATGTATGCACTCACTAAACTGTAAGTTGCTCTGGATAAGAGCGTCTGCTAAATGACTAAAAGCTGTTCCAAGATAACAGCTAAACAAAAGAACCAGTGTGTTGTGAGCTAGACTGATGCTGCCTGCATGACCATTGTTCATACCTGTGAACTTTACACTCCTATACTTCCTCTGCAAGTCCTCCTTGTCAAGAAGTATTTCCTGTAGAGTCCATTCCTGCTTCAGTCTCTTTTCCAGTAGTGGAGGCAGCTCCAGCCTTTCACAGATGTCATCTGATTAGCAAAACAGGAACCAGAAACCAAGTGGTTGTGAGTCACTCAGAAGCTGATGACCTAAGAGCTACCTCAAACTAATGACATTGTTTGAGATCTGCCTGGTTTACTGTGTGCATTCAAGCTGACTCTGTGTGAATCAACATGCTGTTCTATCTCTCATGCCAAACAGGAATCATGCTGAGAAGTCAAGTGACCACAGTCAAACCACACATACACACATCATAAGAGCTGCTATTGCAATTCATGAGATATGTCATTATGCCTGACAATGTCTGTGGTGTAATGTGACACACAGTTCAGATGAGTCACAATGTATGTCATATTTACCTGCATCAAACACATAGTTTTTGTGATTCTCATTTGAATGTATAAATCTAGGGTTGAAGGTCATGAAATCTTGTCTTGTCCCTCCAAATCTCAGAAATGCTGGGGTCAAAGCTTTTGCCAATGTCCTCAGCTTTGGAGACCTGGTGGAATGAAAGAAGGTTTAGTTCAGTATTTATGGAGTTTCATAAGATTAAGTAGCGCTGGTCTCTGAACTGTTTCTCTGTTATGCTAAAGATAGAAACAACTTAGAGAGAGTAACATTGAAAATAAGACCCTGGCTGATTCTAATATTGTGGTCTTTTTTTTTTTTTACTGATGGTAATCATTTTATAAAACACACATACATTACCATTGTCCCAAAAACAGTGGTGGAAAAAGTACCGAATTGTCATACTTGAGTAAAAGGCAAGATACCATAATAGAAAATGAAAGTCACCCAGCAAAATACTACTTGAGTAAAAGTTTAAATGTATTTGGTTCTAAATATACTTATGTATCAAAAGTAAATGTAATTGATCAAATATACTTACGTATCAAAAGTAAAAGTATAAATAATTTCACATTTTTATATTAAGCAAAACAGACAGCACGATTTTCTTGTTTTTTTTAATTTACGGATAGCCAGGGCCAGACTCCAACACTCAGACATAATTTACAAACGAAGTATTTGTGTTTAGTGAGTCCGCCAGATCAGAGGCATTAGGGCTGACCAGGGATGTTCTCTTTATAAGTGCGTGAGTTGGACCATTTTCCTGTCCTGCTAAAAATTCGAAATGTAACGAGTACTTTTGGGTGTCAGGGAAAATGTATGGGGTAAAAAGTACATTATTTTCTTTAGGAATGTAGTAGAGTAAAAGTTGTCACAAATATAAATAGTAAAGTAAAGTACAGATACCCCCCAAAACTACTTAAGTAGTACTTTAAAGTATTTTTACTTGAGTACTTCACACCACTGGCTCAAAATAGTAACGCTTGCCTTACTCACGTTAAAAGGTACATGAACTTCTCCTCAGCGACTAGACTCGCGTCTATGGCCACAGACAAAAAACGTCCATTCCCTTTCTTGAGTACTCGAGAGAGGTCCACGTTCAGATTTACGGACTCAAAATGTACCTCATCCCTCGCAGACTCGACCCTTGCTCCGACATAATATCCATGAGATAGAATAGATATCATCACAAATGCCAAGATTGATACGCCTGACATCATGATAAACTCTAATTTATATAGCAATATGTAAGACAATTACAACCCAAATCTACTGATGCTCGTAGTCCCTCACTATCCCAATAAATGCGTCGATCGGTGTAAATCCATCGTTGTCGTTAGTAAACTCGTATGCAGTTATGGTCGGATTAAATTGTCTGGTCCAGAAAAGTCCTTGGTGTAGTCCTGGTCCAAACGACAGAAAGCAAAGCATCTTTTGTCTATCTGCCGTGAATGCATAACAACAAAGTACTAATGCAGAAGCTTGGGTGCGATAGGCTGCCACAGTATAGCAACGTTAACTAGGCTCGCGTGCATGGTCATGATCGTGTAGGGGCGGTCTCAACACAGTAGGCCCGCATGATTTTGAAATAAGACATTTTAGATGTTTATTATTGCATCGCTTGGGACTCTTATTCCGAAAAGTACATTTCCATACTCACCTTCTTGTGAGAGATGTGTGAGAAGTGAAGTGATGGAGATGTAACCTGTTCGGTGGCGATTTTAACATGTAAATCTTAGTGAGGCAAAAAATAATAAATGTGTTGGGATATATTTTCTTATAACTAGATGTGATGCCTAGCGTATAAAGAATACGTGAATGATTAAACATAATAGGTTTGTGCTGTACTGATATAGATTGTTTAACATAACAAGCTGTGATTAATGTGAGGAACCGTTAGGGGGTAGGCTGAGACAGATTTGTGATTCACACAGACACACACTGCCTCTTTGTTAAACCGCTCAAGGACAAAGTACTGCAACATGAAGAAGAAAACTATGTCTGAGGTTGCTGACTCGAGACAAGTTGTAAAAATAACAACTAATGCCCGGCAACAGTGAAGCGCCAAGGGGCTGGGACCAGCCTGTGCGCCATCGATAGGTTGGGTAAGTTTAAACCACACCCAGCCTCTACTCTGACAGGCCCAGCAGGGAGCGGAAACTATCTCTGTCAGAGTATTTAAAGAAGAACTTATAACAATGGCTCAGTTCTCTGTCTGCCCTGCGTGGTTTTTCAGTGGGCCGTATATACGAACATCATATTTACCATTCAAGTGTTTGCATTAATTAAAATACTAGTATATCTTAAAAGACGTGTGTTCACCTCTTTTTGTTCCTATACCAGATTTTGAATTGACGCAATTTAACATATGCATGCCAGCAAAGCCACTACACAACACAACACAACACTAAACAATACATTAATTGCACTATAACGGTGACAAACGGTGCCCACAAACTGTTAGGGCCTACATAAAGCTGTCCCAACAGCAGAGTCCCAACAGCAGTCCCACTTACCTTACCACTGCTATACCTGGCTATCAGCGGTGCCTTGTCTGGCAGCGAAACAGTTCATTCAGCCTCATTTACTGCCTTTAAAAAAACATTGCTGATATGGCTAACTTGCTTAAACAAATGTGGTTTCTACTGATGAGGCAATCCAACATTTTGATTAAGACATTAATGAGCAAGCTAGGACGGACGTAGCCAATATAACTATTTGTTCAGCACTTTTGAAATGTACAGCAACAGAATTCAAAACATGGGCCGTTCTTATAGTATACACCAAGTCAGAACCGTAGGATAAATAAACGGGGCATATAAGCAGAGAATGAAAGCTCTTACAATATTCGATGATTACATTTCTCTAAAACGGGCTAACGTATTTTCCCAGTTGTCTTGAACTCACGGAGGTCAGATTTCCCATTTCGAGTTTCCAGTTGTTTTGAGCTCGGCAGAAGTCATGCTGGATTGACATCATGGCCAATGTTGAATGTTTATCCTTTTAAGCTTGGAAAAGAGACCCTTAAACCAAGAATTGGGACCACACACCCACTCCACTGAATAGCAGGCTAGTGATTGCTTTGCAATGCTTGCAGTTAGCCACTGATTCCTTCCAAACCACTCATTGTTGAATTAGCGATTTCCAACTGCCGATGAGCACCGATACGTTTTATCTATAATTTATTTTCATATGACAAGGTTTGAAAAGGATTTGCCAGTAGATTGTCGACTTGATTCATGACGATGACTGCTAGCTAAGATTTTTTAAGTATGATGTTGACATGATCAGTCCAATCAAAGCTACTGTAGATATAACGTGATTTTACGTAATTTTATCTGTGGCCAATGACCTTGAGCCTTCTTGGACGGGCACTTCTAATGTAACTCTATGGCAGCACCCAAGGGGCTTGAATTTTCGAGCTCTACCCTTAGATTTTGCAGTGAGGTAGTGTCCCCCTGGCTGCCCTGCCTCCACAGAAAGCGCTGAGCTAGGCTGAAACACCTACATTTTGGAGCTGCCTTATTCAAGAAAGCAAAAAAAGTTTGTATGCGGTTTTATCAATTATTTTTATTCATAAAAAAACAATTGTAAACTGATATGTGACACGTATTAATCCCAAATTAACAGGCAAAAAAGTTTTTAAATTTTGCTAAACAAGTGGGGCTCATCACCTGCCCTGAATGACAGGTTTCCACTGAACCTATTGTAGAACTTGCTGCTGCTGCTACTTGGAAGAATTCAACTATAGAAAATAACTTCATTGAAACCCGATTCTTTATCATAAAACCAAGAGAAGGTGAAGGTGATAGATAAATAAGTCAAGTACTCTACTCTACTATGTCCCACTACTCACTGATATTGGGTCAAGCCTTTGGAAGCCTGTCAAATGATTGACATGCTGTTATATAAATGACCAATTAATCACTGAGTGTGAATTCTTTCATGATTTTGATGCTCACAGTAGCATCTTATTCATCTCTATGGGATCGAAATATTACCTTTAAAAAAAAAAAAGAAATCTTCCACATCACAAAAATATATTTTTTAATATCACTCCTATAAACTATAAACAATATGATACACCACTATAAAACAATATTAACACACCAAGCTAAATAAAAGTAATCTTCACACAATAAATACACTGCAGCAACATATTACAAAGAGAGGAGATTAAGAGGCATCATCAATAAATCATCCATCTCCTCCTGAAGTGCATCAGCTTTCTCATTCAGCAGCATCTGAAACAGACACCACAGGAGGACAATGATCAAATAGGGTACAACTTCTGCAAATGTTTGTCACATCTCAATCCAATTTTCTATAACCCTTTTTTGTATTCACTCTATATGGATTTAGGAAGGAAACAACAGCACAATTGTACGTATATTGTCATACTTTTGCAGAAGCAACAATCTGATTGGCTTGCTTCTTGAAGAGGTTCTCCACAGTCTTGGCGAGAACGTTTGGGTCAGCGTTGGCCAGATGAGCCAGAGTCTTATATCCAGCATTGTATAGCTGCTTGGCTCTTCCCTGTCAAAAGCAGATCGAAGGGTTACAAGCATGCAAAAAGCATCTGGAACAATGCAGGAAAACTTTGGCTAGGACAATAGCTCTTATGACTGGATACCAAGATGTGGATATGTTTTCTTTGGACCTTTTGTTGCCAGGTAAGTAGGACATTATCAGGATGCTATAATGCCAATAAAATGAATTGAGATTTTTTAAAGTCTGACCTCCATGACTCCTGCTACCTCCATGAGAGGGATGAGCTCTGCCTGGACACAGTAGGTCAGCCTGCGGGTAAGCTCGGTCAGGAGAGCTTTGAAGGGCCAGAACTCCTCCAGCTCCTGATAACGCAGAGAGAGGGCACAGTGAGATCATTGGGGTCAAAAGAGAAAGCAAAATAACATAGAAATTAGGAGCTATTCTCAGTAGTGGGCGGCAGGTAGTCTAGCGGTTAAGAGCGTTGGGCCAGTAACCGAGCTGGTTCGAATCCCCGAGCCAACTAGGTGAAAAAAATCTGTCGATGCACCCTTGAACAAGGCACTTAACCCTGTAAATTGCTCTGGATTAGAGCGTCTGCTAAATGACAAAAATGGAGGACTGAAGTTAAAGCTCTTGTAACACTGCTAAGAGACTAGGATGTGGCTCTGTTTGGACGGAACCTTATAATATATGACATCTATGCTGGTAGCTACCTCGGTGAAGTGCAACACGCAGGAGCAGAAGACTGAGGAGGAGCTGAGTAGTGTCTGGATGAAGCCCCGGCTGAGCTGGAACCTGTCGGCCACGCTCCACAGGTCAGTCTCCTTCAGCAGGGACAGCAGCACCAGGGCCAGGTACAGCCGGCTCACCACCACCTGGTCCACATTCTGGGGGAACAGAGCAGAGGGGAAGGACCATAGAAGTAGAATGATTCCTACTTCTTTGGTAAAGACAGTAGACATAGTACAACAGAATTGGCTCGTTACAGTTATTACATGAATGATCAGTTGTAGAGAGCAGATTTGAATTCACACCACAAGAGATTTAGGGTTCATTATCTTCATTACTTAAATTAGTTAAGTCTGCCTTCATATAGGGGTTAAGAGAAAAAAGCTACAAAAACATAAGAGGATTAATCTAGAGATTAATTTAATAATGGTTTTAAGCCAACGTACTCAAGTATAAGCCCTCATAATACCCCAAGCCAATGATAATCTCTCAACCTAGGGAACTGTGAAAATATGACACTATTGATTTAACAGTATTTAAATCATGCCATGCTTCCTCAATATTCTTACCTTCTTGACATTCTGTCCAGCAGCCTTTCTAGCAACGAAACTCTCAGGCACACCAACTGCTGCACACATCTTTTGCTCCACAGCTGATAACATTGTGAACTGAAATTGATAAGCAAAACAAACTCTTACACAATAATTGCTGTACTAAATACTGCGGAAGACAAACTATTGCACAAAACAATATTATATACGAAATGTATTTCATTATTAGATATTTTCATAAATGCATAAAAACTCAATTGTTATTCGAGGTATTTTACCTACCAATCTACATGTAATTAATGTAGACAACCAAGAAGTACATCAGGCCTGGGCTCTAACCTGTCTGAAGTAGACCATCCAATCAGGCTTGCACTGGGAGACCATGTCATAGGGTGTGACCAGGTAGACCAGGTGGAGGAAACTATTCAGCATCAGGCTCTCCAGGCCTTTAGACAGGTCTCTATACAGGACATCACAGTAGGTCAGATCCACTGAGCCTGGGGAGGAGAGGGCAGATAATGCTACAGTGTTTAGTGTGATTCATAGAAGAAAAAAAACATCTCTGTAACAGGATTTAAATTGATTGCTATGAACAATTTCCTTGTATGGGAATAGAAATGGAATTAACACCAGTTCTGGCGAGTTTGAGAGTAGTTCACCTTTGTAAGTAGCTCTTCCTAGCTTGGTGACCTGCAGAGTCCCACCCTGTGGCTCTGTGGAAACGGTGACGAGGCCTTTCTCTTTCAGCAGCTCAACACACTCCTGTGTCACCTCCCACAGGCTCCTCTCCAAGCACACCTGTTTCACCTGGACCGAGAGCAACGTGCCACTCATGAAGTCCCTGACCTGCTCTAAGCTGTTCGTGATCTGAAGTTAGACAATAGAAAACAGTCAAAAACAGTATCATCAATTCATTCATTAAGACCAAGTTATTTGCTAAAAAGAGACATTTAAAAAGGGAACTGGATTTTTCTATAATTCACTTATGGATATTTTTAAGAAGTACATTTAATCCAATGATGGATAGGATGAGACTCAGGACACCCTTTCCGTTATTCAGCATTAAATTGCTTTTACAGATCTCCATTGGTGCGCATACAAGCTTTTTGACCTGAAAATACAAAAAGGTGGACAGGAGCAATGCATTAGATGAGTCAGCTATAAATGTCAGAACGTGTAAACATAAGGATGTCATTCCATAGTACTACATGCATAGGTTTACTATTGTTATGGTTGTAGCTGTTATTTACCAAGACTTTGTCTTTGTCCTGTAGAATGAGGATACTCTCTCCATGAGTGTCTATCCCGGCCCGTCCAGCCCTCCCCACCATCTGCTTGTACTGGCTCCTCTTCAGGAAGTCTGCCGCCACATACGGAGAACGCAGAATCACCCTGGTTCAAACACACAATGAGGGATCCAATTAGGTCTACAATAACTGTCACGATCTAACACAGAGATGCAACTTCTGTTATGACATGTCTCGTGAAAAAAGCTGATCCTTGTAGCCTTAGTAGCAGTAAAGTAATCGGACAGGTTATGCTTCCTTGCTTTGACTTGCCTCCGAGCAGGTAGGTTGATCCCTGCAGCCAGCGTAGAGGTGCAGGTGAGGAGACAGAGAACCCCAGCAGAGTAGGCCTCCTCCACCAGCTTCCTCTCTTCACTGGTCAACCCACTGTGGTGGTAAGCCAGGCCATACGGCACCGTCTTCTTGAGCACCGGACACAGGGAGCCGTTCCCACTGCTCCTCAGCTCACCCAGCAACACAGCCTTCTCTGCCTGCTTGCGCTGGATAAAGTCCCTGGAGAATTCAAGAAGAAGTGGCATGTTGGATCGATCACAATCCACACAATCACAACCACTGGACAGGCTGACCATAATTTGGAATACAGAGTAGAGAAATATAAAGATGTCCTCTTACTCTTTCAGGTACTTGCAGATCATCCCAGCCACGTTCTCACAGTTCTTCTTGGTGGGACAGAAGACAAGGCACGACTGGCTTGGAATGACCTCAGTCACCAAGGCAACAATATGATCCTGATCGACCTTCTGCATTGCACTGGAGTACTGGAAAACAGACGGATTAGTCAGGTGCTAAGACTTCAAATTCAATGGGTGTCAGCCTTCAAAAGCTGACTGCCTGGCACTGGAGTCCAGTATGTCTTTAAATATACAATTGATGGCTCTTCAAATCAAATGGATGATTATACCTTAAAGTTCAGCAGCCGAGAGAACCTGAAGCACTCCTCCTCCTTGGGGTCCACCTCGTATATGCTGTCCTTCAGTTTCACATACTCCTTCAGCTCGACCTGAAACAGAAACACCATGACTATCAGTGGCCAACCATCACAGAGACAATGGAGTACACAACACGCAGTCTAGCTTCTATTGGTTTTAACTAAGCTTTCAAAGAATACGTTGGGTGATTTTCATTACATTTACATTTACATTTTAGTCATTTAGCAGACGCTCTTATCCAGAGCGACTTACAGTTGTACGTGGACTCTCACAAACAAGGAGGCATACCACAGAGGATAAAATAGCATTGCGTAGATCAAGTCTGTGGTTAGGAAATATCATACCGGTCTGAAGTCATTAGTGTAGTTATCTGCCTTCAGAAACTTCTGTATATCTTGGACATTGCCCAGAGTAGCACTCATTCCAATGATCTGAGTTGACTCTGTGTAAAGAAGAAAATCAGTTTTCCACACATTTTCAAAACATCGTCATTCACCATGAATATAATGAGGGTAAGAATAGCAGTCACACTTACTACTGATATAGAGCACTTTGGCTAGAGTCATCTCAATGATAGCTCCTCTGCTACCATCACCCAACATATGGAGCTAATAAGGAGATTGCGAAATAATTGGATACTACAGTACAGTATAATTGATTGCATCAAATACACAAGGCATCAGAGGATACATTTTTTGTGTCAAGTTTGTGACTATTCTATGTTTTGTAATGATAATGTCTCAGATGTTAATGTAATAAGATATTTGCATACCTCATCCACAACCACCAGCCCCACATTGTCCAGTCTTTTGGCCTCTATGAGGGAGTTTACCAGGCTGTGTGCCTTCTCTATAGTGGCGATGTACAAGGACCTCTTGCCCCTTCTCTTCACTGGAGGGAACCTGCCTTTACTGCCAGCATATTCCTCCACCATGAAGTCCAGCTCCAGGCCAAAACTGGCCAACCCTCGAACCTGGGAATGCATGCAAAATACAGTGCACAGATTTGCCATTGACAAATGTTTAATTATAATCCCTTTGTACAGTTGGATGAAAGGGGAATTATAGACATTTCATAAATAAAACATAATGACCACAATACCTTCTCCTGCACTAGAGATATGTAGGGTAGGATGAAAAGGGCATCCCTCTTTCTGCACAGAAGCTCTTTGACGATAAGAATCTCAGCCACCAGAGTCTTCCCACCACTGGTGGGCAGAGAGTAGATGAGGTTTCTCCTCTGCTGAACTGAGTCCAGGTTTAGACAAGTTTTCTGCCATTCTGAAATATAAGAGAGCATTGTTATTGATGATACTCTGGAATATGAAGCAGGGCAAGAGCTCAAATTACTCACACTTAGCAAGACAACCAGACACTTTGAAAACATAGCCAAGATAAAGTTGATGCAGAACTATAGTGAGGACATGCAATTAGACAGGGAAAAGGAATAGAAAGCTATTCACCATATAAATCTTTGATTCCTTTGAGATTGCATATCAGCTCCTTAACTTTGGTGGGAAGACCAAAGAAAGGCCCAAGGTCTGTTGTCTCCATGGAGACAGATTCCATAGCCTGCATGGCAACGTTGATCTCCTCTGTAACTACGGCCTCCTTCTGCACTGCAGTCCGGGAGAAACTAGAAGGAGCTGCTGCATTAGCCATCATAGCTCTTTTCAGATGATCTGACACACTCTTCTTTGCCTTGGGGGCGATATGCCTCTCATTTCTATCTTCAGTGCTGACAGACTTTTCAGGATGTCTCATAGGCGTGGAGGTTTTGTCCTCATCTGTACAGCAGTTCCTGTCTGCTGTTTGGAGGTCTTGTAGAAAGGCGAGTTGTGAGCTTGGCACGTCTATGAAAGCATCATCCGTTAAGCCCTCCAGGATTGATTCTGTCATTGAGTCATCACATGATTGTTTCGGACAGTTGTCGGTTGAAGACTTCAGTGAGGTGAAGTCAGGTTTGTCACACAGCAGAACCACAGGGCATCTGCTGGTTGCATGGTCAATGTCATGCTGTCTCATGTTCTGCTCCACTCTATCGAGCTTTGCCAGGAAAGAGCTGTCGCCTACAATGCTGTCATAGCCCCCAAAAAAGTCCTCAGTGTCACTGCAATACTGCAAAAAAGCAACATTGAGAAACAGTAAATGCACTTGTAACTCACTCAATATCATGTTGATTACAGTAACATCATCAGACCACATAAAGTGTATAATGCACCATTGTGATATTAGTTTGCTACCCACCTCACTAAACTTTGCATCCATGGATTCGTCCATAGCTGCTCTTGGAAGCTCTATCTGTCCTGTGTTGTCAGGACATTGTCGTCCAGAAGCATTGGTTATTTTCTTTACGGGCGTGAGATGACTTCTTAGACTATCCCTGGACCTCTTCCTCGAGGACTGTCGTTTTACTTTGATTTCGGCACTCATTGTAAAACCTGACTCTGTCTGACACCTCACGAACGTTAGCCTAAGCAAACTCTAGTAGCATACCAGCCATGTTGGCATGCTAGCAAGCTACTAGTTAAGTAACGTTAGTAAATCCAATACAATCATGTTGGCTGACAGGGTGAGCTCCCCAATTAATTTTTTAGTAAGTCAACTTGGCTGACTGAGTGAGTTGGCAAGCTATCTTGAAAAAAATAAGATAGCTAACGTTAAAACGTTGGCTAAGTTAACGCCAAATGTTAAGTGAGCAAACTCAACCGTCTTTCGTTAGCTGAAAGTAGCTACATTGACTAGACATGGTTAAAACTTGGCTTACTACCAAACCGTATTGAACAACCTAGACAAAAAAAATATAAAATAGAGAAGACATTTTGAAGAGTAACTAACTGGCTACATACAGTACAGAGACTATCATTATGAATTTGTAAACATGAGTCTAACGTATTAGCCAATCAGAGACGAGCAAAGATAGTAACTTTAAATTGAGTCCGGTGGAGTACGGAACATTTTCCCGACATTGAACTTTTTTCCGATCTATTGATACAATCAGTCCATATGTGCCGTACTGTATTTGAATATTATATTCATTATATTATATTAAAGTATTAGATTTGTTATGTGGAAATTTAACAAACTATCACTTCGAAAATCCGTTCATTTTGGGAGGAACTTTTGATCAGATCATGGGCCAACGTTTCAAATTGAACATAGGAAATTACGTCAAATAACATCCGGTTCTTTCCTTCGCAGGTCAAAAATGCTCGCTGTCCGAAGCTTTCGATCTGTACAATTTAAATTTTCACAGCTTGGAGGCACACGTAAGAATGCTGTTCTATGTTTTGGATTAATCATATTGCTAGTGATAAAAGCATGATCATACGGACGTTTATAATCACTAAGATAACCTATTAGCTAACGTTAGTTAACCTCTAGCTATGCCATCCATCATTGACTAGCCAGCCACATCATGTGTCTTAAACTCGTTATCTGTCTATCTAGCTGGCCAGAGTAACCTCTATATTATGATGTAAGTTAATGTCTTCTTTAATTTTTATCACAGAACAATGTCTCAGAAGTCTGTCAGGCTCGTCTAATGTAGTCCAGAAGAACGATGACATGGTAAGCAATTTAAAGCCACTGTCTGCAGATGGAACGTTACTAACGTTAGGTAGTTACTAGCTACCCTTCAAAGAGTGCACTAAGTAAAACGTTATCAATGGACTAAATGGATCCAGGATTACGTTTTTAAATGCAAATATAACTTTATTTATATGTACCTTTAGTGCTCATGGATAGCTCTCGAGAACGGTATACCCAGCCTTTAGAGTTCACTCCATCCCACATACAAAACAGCTGGATCAATGAACTACAAATACTGACGCTCTGCTATAACGTTTAGGAACGTTAATAATCCTTGCGATGTGGTTTGGAAGTGAACTTGCACATCAACGAGAAATAATCTTTCACTTACGAAATATACACTTACTGTAGGCAGTTTCGCCCAGTTGCACCCTGCAGAATTTTCAATAACACTGGGCAAACCGATGTATGAAACTTCCTCACAGGTTAAGCTCCCCAGCAATGACTATATGGAAGCAACAAGTGACATTCCACCACGTCAAGATAATTATTATTTTTTTAACTTGATTTGAAGCTATATGTCATTTGACTACAAAGTCTATGACTATGATAACTACATTTGTTATGTGGATTCACATAAATGTAAATCTCCCCAGCCTTTACAGATGGAGAATCCATACAAACAACCACAGAAGGGCTGCGTTCTCTGTAACATCACAGTGGACTTCAAGAATGTTCAGGTCTGTCATTAGACTACTGTACTAAGTACTGTGATGAGCAAATATACAATGTTTATTTATAATAGGCTTCATTTTTCTCCAAACTTCTTTCCAATAGCTGCTGTCACAGTTTATATCCCCACACACAGGAAGAATTTACGGCAGGCACATAACAGGTGAGAGCTTGGTCAGGAAGAAAAGGTGAAAATTTACACATTATCAGAGGCTGTCGTGTCAAGGTGTTTATTCTTTCCCAGGTCTATGTGGTAAGAAACAGAGGGAGATCTCCAAAGCCATAAAGAAAGCTCATTCGATGGGTATGTCCTCAAATAGCTAATTTTATTATTGACTGGACACTCCAAACCAACTCATTACATCAGAATCCCATTCTGAATGATGTTTTTGCACTACATTTGAAACAAAATTCCACAGCAAAAAGATGCAGATATGGATTTATGGGACAGTGGAATTATTTTTCAAAAACTGAGAGCAGAGACATCATTCAGAATGGGATTCTGATGCAATAAGAGTTGGTTTGGAGTGTTTTCCAACATACATTCGACACATTTTCATAATGCATTGTAGTCAATGGCAAGTGATGAAACAGCAAAATGTGCCAAACTATTTTATCTGTAATTAAACAAAATATTAAACAAAAAAAAGTTGTGGGATCAACTACAAGTGCAGAGATTGAATAACGCCACATGAAAAAATGTGTGAACTATATGATCAAATAATCTTCAGCAGTGTTCAACCTCGAGGTTGCTCTGTAATAGTTTCTCTTTAGAAACTTCAATGCACCATCTATCACTACTGACTAGAGGATTTGTAATAACATTGTGTGCTACAGACTTTGTCTATGGCTCAAAATGACCATGTTTTGATCATCCAGTCCTTCCTATAATAAATACTGGTAATATTTCCCTCCACAGGATTCATGTCTGTAACCCACAAGGACCCACATTTTATGAAAGATCCAAACATCTGTGACATCCGGCACTTGGAGTAACTGTGTCCACCTGTGTTGTGGAACTAGTCTAGCATAGATACTGTAATTGTGTATTAAAACATTTCTGAATGTGAAAGATTGCTTGTTAGTCTCGTCTTTGAGCTGTCATGCTTGGGTTGAGTCATGAGACCAATAATCGTACACATGTGAAAATAATTTAATGCAATTATGTACAAGTTCAATTACAGCTTGAACTATATATATATATATATATCACTCTTTTAATTTCAAGGACTTGGACAGTTCTTAAAAAATTTAACATTTTACCCCCAAAATAAGCAAATTGAAGGCATCCCTAAAAATATAAAGTTTTCAGTAATTGAGAGGGGACCGATATAGAGGAACATCACAGATGTTCCTATACTCCATACACTAACCTACTTTTTATGCAAAGTAATCACTCGAGTGGTACATTGTTGTCTTCCGAAGACCGGGGAGTTAGACGTCTAAATTATTTCAGTTTTGATTGGCTGGTATCAAATCCTCCTCGGTTTCTGACCCACTGACTGACAATGAAGACCCCTCAGTCTCCTCCAGCATGCGTTTCCTCCTCTTGGGCGCTTCGGATGATTCACAAAGGGGATGTTTTCTCCAGGACGTCGCTCCGCCTCTACCAAGCCTCCCCTTCCTGGCTTTGGGGACTGTATGAGTCAGGATCAAAGGCAGTGTCGTGGTGATGTCTATGCCATGGTCAGTGTTACAGCAGAACTCGGGCACGGGGAACCCCTGGAAGGTTAGAGCCTGTGTTTGGAGGAGAGCTGCCCCAGGGAACAGTGTCTTAATGGCCTCACAGAGCAGTACATTCTCCTGAGACTGGGCTGGAGTGGAGTCTCCATCTGCTGAGTTGGGGAACACAAAAGTAAGTAAAACATGCTTAACACACTCAATAGTAAGAGTACATTTCAGAAATCAAGAACAGCCGAAGGTCACGTCATACTTTCTTTCTGCTCTTGTTTCCTCTCACTGACAGTCCTCCTTAGAGACGAAACATCTTCAAGCAGCTCCTCGACCAATCGCTCACTCTCCTCCACTTTCTTACATGCCGTCTGAAGAGAAAAACCGAAATCCCAGGTGACGCCAGACGTTTACCAATGGTTGTCCATAGTCATTTGTACGTTTTTCATTGATCTTTTCTATCCATTCAACTTACCTTCAGTTCAACCTGCAAGGAGTTGTTCATTTCATTAATCTCATCCACCTCCTGCAGGGATCCATCTAAGGAGAAGAATCTAGATCTACACAGAACAAAAGAGAAAAGTGGAAGACTACTCATACAGGTACCACTCACTCACCACCTTCCGGAGACACTTGGAACCCCACTTCCTTTAAGGAATACCTGGGATAGGATAAAGTAATCCTTCTACCCCCTTACCCCCCAAAAAAAAAAAAAAAAAACATTGTAAAGTGGTTATCCCACTGGCTATAAGGTGAATGCACCAATTTGTAAGTCGCTCTGGATAAGAGCGTCTGCTAAATGACGTAAATGTACCAGACAAACACACTCAGACTATATTTTTCAAAGTCAATAGTAACCAATGCCAAGGGTCAGCAAAGCTAGTACCTGTGTTTCCAAACAGCACGGTTGTAGTTGACTGATGAACAAGATGCAGACAGTCTCCAGTAGTCCTGCTGTTCCAACAAACCCAGGTTGCTGACCAGGACAGGAACGCTGCGGTACTGACTACTCAGACAGAGCAACACAGAGAGAGTTCAGACCTTAAAACATACAATCACTCACTAAAGATCCCATGGCAAAACACTAACAGTTTAATTAAAAACCGTGTGAAGGACATCACAATGTGAATGTACTGACCTGCAATGTGATCTGTAGACTGCATACTCCAGTTTGTGAGTGGAGCCTGATGATGTGACTTCACTGGGTGTCAGGAGCAGAAAGATCAGCTCGTGATTGGAGAGTGCTCTCTTCAGGTTCTCATGGACTACCTGCTCTCTGAAGGTAATTTGTTGATCTGTGTTTCTCCGCTGTTTATACCAACCAATCACATTCTCCTGGATAGGAAAGTCAAATAAAGTTGAAGTTGATAGTTGCCCTGGTAGCAGCATAGACAGAGAGCTCCTGTACATTTGTACATTTAGTTATTTTTTCATTGTTTTCAGACCTAACGTTTTAGTTTTTGATGACAATTACATTTTATTGCATTTCTGGTGGTTTTGAGCCATGGATTTGCACATTGACTGACAGGCAAACTTTTTTTTGTTGCTTGGCTAGTAAGCTGGCTAATGTTTTTTAGAAAAATGTACCTGGACACGTACAATGCCTTAGGAAAGTATTCAGACCCCTTGACTTTTTCCACATTTTGTTACATTACATCCTTATTCTAAAATTGATTTAAATTATAGACAATACCCCATAATGACAAAGTTGAAACAGGCTTTTAGAAATTTGTGCAAATTCATTAAACATAAACAGATACCTTTTTTACATAAGTATTCAGACCCTTTACTATGAGACTCAAAATTGAGCTCAGGTGCATCCTGTTTCCATTGATCATCCTTGAGATGTTTCTGCAACTTGATTGGAGTCCACCTGTGGTAAATTCAATTGATTGGACATGATTTGGGAAGGCACACACCTGTCTATATAAGGTCCCACAGTTGACAGTGCATGTCAGAGCAAAAACCAAGCCATGAGGTCGAGGGAATTGTCCGTAGAGCTCCGAGACAGGATTGTGTAAAGGCACAGATATGGGGAAGGGTAGCAAAAAATGTCTGCAGCATTGAAGGCCCCAAGAACACAGTGGCCTCCATCATTCTTAAATGGAAGAAGTTTGGAACCGCCAAGACTCTTCCTAGAGCTGGCCGCCAGGCCAAACTGAGCAATCAGGGGAGAAGGGCCTTGGTCAGGGAGGTGACCAAGAACCCGATGGTCACTCTGACAGAGCTCTAGAGTTCCTCTGTGGAGATGGGAGAACCTTCAAGAAGGACAACCATCTCTGCAGCACTCCACCAGTCAGGCCGTTGTGGTAGAGTGGCCAGACGGAAGCCACTCCTCAGTAAAAGGCACATGACAGCCCGCTTGGAGTTTGCCAAAAGGCACCTAAAGACTCTCAGACTATGAGAAACAAGATTCTCTGGTCTGATGAAACCAAGATTGAAATCTTTACCCTTAATGCCAAGCGTCATGTCTGGAGGAAACCTGGCACCATCCCTACGGTGAAGCATGGTGGTGGCAGCATCATGCTGTGGGGATGTTTTTCAGCGGGAGGGACTGGGAGACTAGGCAGGATCGAGGCAAAGATGAACGGAGCAAAGTACAGAGAGATCCTTGATGAAAGCCTGCTCCAGAGTGCTCAGGACCTCAGACTGGGGCGAAGGTTCACCTTCCAACAGGACAACCACCCTAAGCACACAGCCAAGACAACGCAGGAGTGGCTTCGGGACAATTCTCTGAATGTCGTTGAGTGGCCCAGCGAGAGCCCAGACTTGAACCCGATCTAACATCTCTGGAGAGACCTAAAAATAGCTGTGCAGCAACGCTCTCCATCCAACCTGACAGAGCTTGAGAGGACCTGCAGAGAGGAATGGGAGAAACTCCCCAAATACAGGTGTGCCAAGCTTGTAGCGTCATACCCAAGAAGACTCGAGGCTGTAATCGCTGCCAAAGGTGCTTCAACAAAGTACTGAGTAAAGGGTCTGAATACTTATGTAAATGTAATATTTCAGATTTTTTTTAAACAAATTTGCAAACATTTCTAAACTTGTTTTTGCTTTGTCATTATGGGCTATTGTGTGTAGATTAATGATTTTTTATTTTTTTTAAATCAATTTTAGAATAAGGCTATAATGTAACAAAGTGGAAAAAGTCAAGGGGTCTGAATACTTTCCGAATGCACTGTACCAGCTTTTTTTTATTTCAACTGGCTGCCAGTTCCTGATATTTTGAGATCATGTGAGGAGTCGCTTGAGATGGAGGAATACATTTACATTTTAGTCATTTAGCAGACGCTCTTATCCAGAGCGACTTACAGTTAGTGAGTGCATACATTTTCATACTGGCCCCCCGTGGGAAACGAACCCACAACCCTGGCGTTGCAAGCGCCATGCTCTACCAACTGAGCTACAGGGAATACAGTGCTGAGGCAGAGGGCTTGTAGAGAGGACAACGGCTACTATTCTGAACTGTGTGTAGTGAGCTTTCTGGTGCCCAGAGCTGCTGAGGCATCACCCAAGTGGGTGCTACACTACACAGAGTGGAAGAAAATAAGTCCAGTGGCTATAAGAGTCAGTCTGGTTTGTTCCCTGACTTGCCCTCTACAAGATCATCAGCAGACTCCACCACCAACATCATCTACCATCTTCTGACCAGCTCCCTCTACTCAAGCCATGAACTGACCCTCTACATCTGCAGAGGATGCAGCATTCAAAGACTTGGCCTCTATTGGTTGACCTGACCTGCCATGTTATATTGCTTGTTTGTTTGTGAGTTCGTTTTTTTTTATTTTGAAGCGCTTTGAGATTTCTATTATTGAAAGCGCTATAGAAGTTGAATACATTATTATTAAATAGAAAGAGGCTGAATAAAAGTGTGCTTTGTTGGCTATCAAACAAGATAGGAAAGAAATGCAAACATCCCTGGACTCAGTTGAAATATCACTATTTGTGACAGCAATATTACCAAGGTGTCCTATTCCACTTACCTCCTTATTGTTGGATAAAAGGTACCTTACTTCATCCTGGTTCACCTCCCCTATTCTATTATAGAAGCTTGGATGCAGGGAGAAAAATACTATTATTGGAAGTGACATGCTGCTAGCAGAAATGGTCCATATAGTGTTGAAATACACACACAGCTGAATCACAATTTTAAGAAACCTTTCACCTCTGCAGTTTACCTATTGAGCTTGCGACAGGATATATGTTTCTGAATGTCTGGAACAGAAACCACGGTGAGATAAGTCAGTTCACACTGTAGCCAAGATGACATTCTGATGATTCAAGTGCACAGCTGATGACTCACTTATTGTATGCTCAAACTGTATGTTGTCGATTTGAGAATCAGTGATGTTGCTTCTCGCTTCAGCTTTGCTCTCCCCAAGAATGAGACCTTCCTGTAAAATGTAATGAGGCACATACATGTGTAAGGTTAGTTAAATATAATAAACAATCTCTGGCATAATCAGCATCTGAGTAAGTAGGCTATGTGGTCAGACCTATCTGTCTGTTGTGGCGTTAGCCAGCTAGCTAGTTAGCTAACGATATAACGTTAGCTAGTTAGTTGCCCATATTTTCTGTAGACGCACCTGATTAATAGGTGTGCAGTTAATCTTTGATATTTTTCCAATCATTAATTATATCATTAGTTATCTAGCTAACTACCTACCACATCAGAATCACTGTTAAAGTGCTGAAACATCAATGAACCAAGAACAAATCCGGAGATGCGAACAGAGGAGTTTGAGTCCGCCATGTTTGCTGTTGTCAACGAAGACAACATGTAAAGTGTTCGATTGCGTAAAAACAGCGCATATCCTCTGCAATGGCACGCGCATGCACTATTGCTGCGCAGCTGAATGTGCACGAGATGTGAACTTCTTTCAATAAACTTGCCAGTGGGGGAGGGGGTTTATTTGTACTGCAGAACTTTGCGTACGGTCTTGTGCCTGACTATACTAGCTACCGCTACAGGAGGTCCAGAAGAATGGAAAACTCCCTAATACAACGAAGAGGTCTTCAGGTTTGCTATTTCTCTTGATACATTTTGAAACGTTTCATGTTCTGCAGTCAAACTCGGATATGGTAGGCTCAATAATGTAGTAAACTATTTCAAGTGGTTCTTTCTCGGCTTGGCTGTACTAGGCGGTGTTGATATCCTGTTTCAGAACCATGTTTACATAGGGCCAAGTTATACTTTTCCGAAAATGGGCTGATAAACATATGCATTCAATGTAGTCTCCTTTATATAACCAGAATGCAATGCTCATTTGAAGTGAGTAGCTATTTGTTGTGTCTGTTCTGCAGTTAACTTGACCCTAATGTGCCATACCAGTGGATGACAGATCTGTGTGAGGGAGGGATGGAGGACCTGTGGAGTATAGCGGTTGTGTTGCTGCAGGTGTGGTTCTCCGTGATGATAGGGCTCATCATGATACCTGCCATGTTTGGCCTCTCCCTGGGGGTCACTTCTGTCTACATTCAGATCCTGGTTAAGATACTGGAGGTAACTGTACGAAAATGTATGAAAAAATGTATGCACTCACTACTGTAAGTCACTATCGATAACAGCGTCTGCTAAATGACTAAAATGTAAACTGTGCTGGAAATTCTGGAAGAGCTCAAATTCTGGAATTCCAGAATAGCTGACTATTATTTTATTCCAAAAAAATTATATTCAAACATAGCCCTAAATAGCATCTAATAGCGAATTATGTTATTCTGTTTACATAAAGGAATATTATTTGATGGAAAACAGATGATTTATGTTAATCTATTAATCTGATACAATTCAGGCTACTGTAGGCTATATTCACTATTATTATGTAGGATTTTGTGCTCTGTATATTGTATTCATGTTGCTCCCTGACCCCTTAGAGAAGACAGACATAGTTAATGTTCAAAGCGTGGCACACAAGGGCAGTTAGGCAATTAAAAGACAGTATGTAGAAAGCAATGTGTGAGAGGTCAACTGAGAATAACTGTTGTCTGGGCAGTGGGCCACCCTGCGGATCGAGAGAGGACACAGGGAACGACCCACTCTGCCAGTGCCTGCAACTCTACCCTTTGGTGAGTGACTTTACACTCATTACCCATCAGTGAGTTCATACTGAGGTTTGGACTGGTCTGGAGCAGAGTATGTGAGCGGAGCTGGAGAGGAACGTGGCCAATTTGACTGGAGCGCGGAGCGAGATTCCCAAAGGCTGGAGCGTCGGCCTTCTCGGCCTCTCCAATTTCGCTCCAGTAGAGCTCACTTCACGAGCTCAGGACATGCCTGGCCCAGCATGCATTTGTAGGCTACTTGTGTGCTCCTATACCCCTTGCTTTAGCTACTGTCATGGAGTTTGCTAAATATTTTCATAAAGAAACTGATAAAACACACAGGTGCAAAAGGTGAGGAGGACCAATATCAAGAGAGGGAGTGTGGTGATGTAGTGTCCACAACTAAAGAATCATTGTGGAATCTGAAAATACACATATCCCGAACGCATTATGGTGTACTTACTACATGCACATGCTAAAAGAAAGGAACGAGGTGGGTAGCTAAGTGTGTCATTGTAGCAAAGTATTTCTAAACAAAAAATCAGATATCTGAAAAGTTTTGTTCATTTTGTTCATTGGCCGTAATTGATTTTGGCAAAATAGGCCTGGCATATTCCCACCTTCAAGGAGCTTTCCATTTTGATTGGGTTATTTTGCCTAAAAACCTTTAGGCCTACCTATAGAAAAAAACAACTAAAAACAACTCTGCATCTCGGCCCAGCCTGGCAAGAGTAGCCCGAAGGGTGTTTAGCATCCCCAGTGGCTCTGCAAGCACGGAGAGGGTATTCTCCGATGCTGGCCTGTTCTCCAGGCACCATCGCATGACAGACTCTGTCCGAACTCGTATTTCAAAAAATGAATTCAAAGGCACTCACTGAGCCTAATAAGTCATTTTTCGTTTAATTTGTATTTAATTCTAAGTAAGTCACAGTCTATATGCGCAATTTGTAATGATTTAATACAATAAAATGTTGTTTAAATACTGAGCCCTTTATGTCCCTACCAGCCTAGTGTCGCACTCGCAAATGCTTCATAATGTACACTGCTCAAAAAAAAAGGGAACACTAAAATAACACATCCTAGATCTGAATGAATGAAATAATCTTATGAAATACTTTTTTCTTTACATAGTTGAATGTGCTGACAACAAAATCACACCAAAATTATCAATGGAAATCAAATGTATCAACCCATGGAGGTCTGGATTTGGAGTCACCCTCAAAATTAAAGTGGAAAACCACACTACAGGCTGATCCAACTTTGATGTAATGTCCTTAAAACAAGTCAAAATGCTCAGTAGTGTGTGTGTGTGTGGCCTCCACGTGCCTGTATGACCTCCCTACAATGCCTGGGCATGCTCCTGATGAGGTGGCAGATGGTCTCCTGAGGGATCTCCTCCCAGACCTGGACTAAAGCATCCGCCAACTCCTGGACAGTCTGTGGTGTAACGTGGCGTTGGTGGATGGAGCGAGACATGATGTCCCAGATGTGCTCAATTGGATTCAGATCTGGGGAACGGGCGGGCCAGTCCATAGCATCAATGCCTTCCTCTTGCAGGAACTGCTGACACACTCCAGCCACATGAGGTCTAGCATTGTCTTGCATTAGGAGGAACCCAGGGCCAACCGCACCAGCATATGGTCTCACAAGGGGTCTGAGGATCTCATCTCGGTACCTAATGGCAGTCAGGCTACCTCTGGCGAGCACATGGAGGGTTGTGCGGCCCCCCAAAGAAATGCCACCCCACACCATGACTGACCCACCGCCAAACTGGTCATGCTGGAGGATGTTGTAGGCAGCAGAACGTTCTCCACGGCGTGTCCAGACTCTGTCACGTCTGTCACATGTGCTCAGTGTGAACCTGCTTTCATCTGTGAAGAGCACAGGGCGCCAGTGGCGAATTTGCCAATCTTGGTGTTCTCTGGCAAATGCCAAACGTCCTGCACGGTGTTGGGCTATAAGCACAACCCCCACCTGTGGACGTCGGGCCCTCATACCACCCTCATGGAGTCTGTTTCTGACCATTTGAGCAGACACATGCACATTTGTGGCCTGCTGGAGGTCATTTTGCAGGGCTCAGGCAGTGCTCCTCCTGCTCCTCCTTGCACAAAGGCGGAGGTAGCAGTCCTGCTGCTGGGTTGTTGCCCTCCTACGGCCTCCTCCACGTCTCCTGATGTACTGGCCTGTCTCCTGGTAGCGCCTCCATGCTCTGGACACTACGCTGACAGACACAGCAAACCTTCTTGCCACAGCTCGCATTGATGTGCCATCCTGGATGAGCTGCACTACCTGAGCCACTTGTGTGGGTTGTAGACTCCGTCTCATGCTACCACTAGAGTGAAAGCACCGCCAGCATTCAAAAGTGACCAAAACATCAGCCAGGAAGCATAGGAACTGAGAAGTGGTCTGTGGTCACCACCTGCAAAACCAGTCCTTTATTGGGGGTGTCTTGCTAATTGCCTATAATTTCCACCTGTTGTCTATTCCATTTGCACAACAGCATGTGAAATGTATTGTCAATCAGTGTTGCTTCCTAAGTGGACAGTTTGATTTCACAGAAGTGTGATTGACTTGGAGTTACATTGTGTTGTTTAAGTGTTCCCTTTATTTTTTTGAGCAGTGTATTTCTTTGTAGGCTATAGCCTTGAAGTAGTTGAAATAATATAGCCTAAATAATTCATTTTCGTTCCTTCTTATGCTCCCTGTCTGGCTCCTGACCTATTTAGAGTGTTTATATGCTGTTTAATACGACATATAGCCTATTTGAAATAAATGATACATTCACCTTTTCATGTTTATCAAAATACTTTTGGTTTTGGTTTCAATATTTCAAAACCAAATGGTAGGTCCAGGTAGTCACAAAAAGTAGGTGGGGTTGGTTAAATTGTGATTCTAATGAATGGAGTATAGCTCCACATTGACATGATTGGTTGACAGTAGGTGGGGGCGGGAGGTCCTGTATAAACACAAACTCACTTCCTTGACAACTTCCATCTCAACAGCTCTACTCAACAACTCTGCAAGAAGTATGTATGCCCTGACTTCTGCAGAGGCCGTATCAGCGTAAATGCTCCCCGGCCAATGCAGACGACGGATTGACCATGCAGCGCCTTTAACACCTCTGATGATGGGTCTACAGTGCATTCAGAAAGTATTCAGACCCCTTGACTTTTCTCACATTTTGTTACGTTACAGCCTTATTCTAAAATGGAATTAACTACTTTTTTTCCTCATCAATCTACACACAATACCCCATAATGACAAAGCGAAAACAGGTTTTTAGAAATAGTTGCAAATGTATTAAAAATAAAAAAACAGAAATACCTTATTACATAAGTGTTCAGACCCTTTGCTATGAGACTCGAAATTGAGCTCAGGTGCATTCTGTTTCCATTGATCATCCTTGAGATGTTTCTACAACTTGATTGGAGTCCACCTGTGGTAAATGAAATTGATTGGACATGATTTGGAAAGGCACACACCTGTCTATACAAGGTCCCACAGTTGACAGTGCATGTCAGAGCAAAAACCAAGCCAGGAGGTCGAAGGAATTGTCCGGAGAGCTCCGAGACAGGATTGTGTCGAGGCACAGATATGGGGAAGGGTACCAAAAAATGTCTGCAGCATTGAAGGTCCCCAAGAACACAGTGGCCTCCATCATTCTTAAATGGAAGAAGTTTGGAACCACCAAGACTCTTCCTAGAGGTGGCTGCCAGGCCAAACTGAGCAATCGGGGGAGAAGGGCCTTGGTCAGGGAGGTGAACAAGAACCCGATGGTCACACTGACAGAGCTCCAGAATTCCTCTGTAGAGATGGGAGAACCTTCCAGAAGGACAACCATCTCTGCAGCACTCCACCAATCAGGCCTTTACGATAGAGTTGCCAGACGGAAGCCACTCCTCCGTAAAAGGCACATGACAGCCCGCTTGGAGTTTGCCAAAAGGCACCTAAAGGACTCTCAGACAATGAGAAACAAGATTCTCTGGGCTGATGAAACCAAGATTGAACTCTTTGCCCTGAATGCCAAGCGTCACGTCTGGAGGAAACCTGACACCATCCCTACGGTGAAGCATGGTGATGGCAGCATCGTGCTGTGGGGATGTTTTTCAGTGGCAGGGACTGGGAGACTAGTCAGGATCGAGGGAAAGATTAACGCAGCAAAGTACAGAGAGATCCTTGATGAAAACCTGCTCCAGAACGCTCAGGACCTCAGACTGGGCGAAGGTTCACCTTCCAACAGGACAATGACCCTAAGCACACAGCCAAGACAACGCAGGAGTGGCTTCGGGACAAGTCTCTGAATGTCCTTGAGTGGCCTAACCAGAGCCCGGACTTGAACCCGATCGAACATCTCTGGAGAGACCTGAAAAAACAAATGATAGTCCCACTAAGCCCAAACCAGATGGGATTGTGTATCGCTGCAGAATGCTGTGGTAGCCATGCTGGTTAAGTGTGCCTTGAATTCTAAATAAATCACAGACAGTGTAACCAGCAAAGTCCCCACACACCCTAACACCACCACCTCCATGCTTTACGGTGGGAACTACACATGCGGAGATCATCCGTTCACCCACACCGCGTCTCACAAAGACACGCCGGTTGGAACCAAAAATCTCCAATTTGGACTCCAGACCAAAGGACACATTTCCACCGGTCTAATGTCCATTGCTCGTGTTTCTTCGCCTAAGCAGGCCTCTTCTTATTGGTGTCCTTTAGTAGTGGTTTCTTTGCAACAATTCAACCATGAAGGCCTGATTCACACAGTCCCCTCTGAATGTTGAGATGTGTCTGTGACTTGAACTCTGTGAAGCATTTATTTGGGCTGCAATTTCTGAGGCTGGTAACTCTAATGAACTTATCCTCTGCAGCAGAGGTAACTCTGGGT
The DNA here is from genome assembly GCF_020615455.1 of Coregonus clupeaformis. Lineage (NCBI taxonomy): Eukaryota > Metazoa > Chordata > Actinopteri > Salmoniformes > Salmonidae > Coregonus > Coregonus clupeaformis. The sequence goes on along the minus strand of NC_059206.1, from coordinate 46,811,469 downwards.
TTTCCATTCCTGTGGTGGTCCTCATGAGAGCCAGTTTCATCATAGCGCTTGATGTTTTTTGCGACTGCACTTGAAGAAACTTTCTAAGTTCCGTATTGACTGACCTTCATGTCTTAAAGTAATGATGGACTGTCGTTACTCTTTGCTTATTTGAGCTGTTCTTTCCATAAAATGGAGTTGGTATTTTACCAAGTAGGGCTTTCTTCTGATACCCCCCTACCTTGTCACAACACAACTGATTGGCTCAAACGCATTAAGAAGGAAATAAATTCCACAAATTAACTTTTAAGAAGGCACACCTGTTCATTGAAATGCTTTCCAGGTGACTACCTCATGAAGCTGTTTGAGAGAATACCAACAGTGTGCAAAGCTGTCATCAAGGCAAAGGGTGGCTATTTGAAGAATGTCAAATATAAAATATGTTTTGATTTGTTTAACACTTTTTTGGTTACTACATGATTCCATATGTGTTTTTTCATAGTTTTGATGTCTTCACTATTATTCTACAATGTATAAAATACTAAAAATAAAGAAAAACCCTTGAATGAGTAGGTGTGTCCAAACTTTTGACTGGTACTGTATGTAAACGTGATATTGAAGTTTTTTATATTTTATACGTTTGCACAAATTTCTAAAAACCTGTTTTTGATTTGTCATTATGGGGTATTGTGTGTAGATTGATGAGGGGAAAAAACTATTTAATCAAGTTTAGAGTAAGGCTGTAACGTAACAAAATGTGGAAAAATCAAGGGGTCTGAATACTTTCCGAATGCACTGTAAGCTACAACAAATGCAAATATGAAAAAAATCGGAGTTTTACGTGTTTTTAGGTAATTGACAAAGGTTTATAAATGTATAAAATAGTTTGACAACCCTGTTTTGTAAGCTTTTCAATTAAATCACTCAACTGTTTATCTTTTCTGGTGATGAAGACTTGGTATAGAGGGGTATGCAAATGGGTCAACTTTGAGAACCTTTTATCTCCTGGATGTGTTGGCATTCAGGTCCAAAAAGACTTTCTGACCACTTCTTCCATGGGCAAACATGTATGGAAAGTTTTGTTTAAATCAAAAGGGATTCTGTCAAAAAGTGATTGAATTTAAATGGATTTACCGAAAGGCATGTGGAGTTATTGGTTCTGCTTAGGGTTGCAAAGGGAGGGTATATTACTGGAAACGTTAGAAATTTACCAGTAAACTACCAGAATTTTGGTATCTTTGAAGGATTTTATGTAATCTATCACAAGATATCTAGTGGCCCTTTTGGGTACTTCAGATTTTCACAGGTGACTGTAGTTACCTCTGGCCCTCTGTGTGGCCTTATCACATGTAAAATATATGACATAATTCAATAAGATGAAAAAATTGAATGACAAACCTGTAAAACATTATCCTAAATATAAACCATCAACATAGTGAATACCAGTGGTGTTTAGTACGAGGATTTCAGCATGATATTGTCAGCATGATATTGTTGATTAGATGCTTTTTTTATTAATTTGGCTATTTTCTCTTTAACTAATGGTCTATCTACTAGAAACTCATGGACATATATGGACATGGATATAAAACATTTATACTATGAATCCATTTTTTAAAAGTTATTCAAGTATAAATTACCAAAGTTACAATAGATTGACATAGATTTTCTGTTAATTACCCAAATTACCCAAGATTCTGGCAACTTTCGTAAATTACCGGTAGCTTTGCAACCCTAGTTCTGCTCTTAGAACATAGTGTTCTGTAGTATGAGGGATTGAATTCAGCTCGGTCTGGAAGGAGTATACCCTGCATATGTGACTGTGTGTCAGTGTGGGGGCTTGTGATTGGTCAGCTCAGCACCTGTGGCTGATGTGTGGGTGCAGATTGGAGCAGCCCTGTCCCACTCTGATGATGCAATAGAGGATTACATAACAGGCAGAAAACTAACTCTCTGTGTGTAGTCTAACCTTTGACCCATATGCTGTGAAATACTGGGTGCCCCCTTCATCTGCTCTTTCTGGAAATATACTGTACAACGTTTGAAAGACGTTACTTCACCATCCTCTGCAAACTTTATGATACCATTTGCCCTATATTGTGTTAAGTACTTATACTTATTGGACATGTATATCACATGCTATTTTACATCTGCATTGAAGATTCCAATAGATCGGTTTTGTGACAGGACTTTTTGTGGTGTCTATAAATTGTTTATCTAGAATCCTAATGTTGTTGAATTAACACACAATCATCTGTTGGTCACAAACATTGGTATTCTAAATCAGACGTGACAGGAAACTTCAAAAAGTACAGAGGCTTTTATTTTATTTTATGAAACACAGGAAGGACAAGTCACCACCATGATGTTTTAGCAAATCATTTAGCAAAGATTACAAAATCCACCATGTTTGCTCCTTTCGTCTATAACCCATTGTCTGTGAACATAATACTTAAGCTTGTATTACTGTATAATCATGGCACAAGGTAAATGTTTTACTAAAGCTGGGCAAAACACAGTGCTGCTGAGTATGAAGAAAAGGAATGGGAACTCTGTGCTCTGTGCTCTCAGTGGTATCTGGTACTGACAGGCCTAGTACTGACCGGCTATGCCACAACAGTCCTCCATTCCATTCCTCATCAGCTTTACCCTCTCTGGGTGTCACGTTCGTTTAAGGACGGGTCAGACCAAGGCGCAGCGTGAAAGGCATACATGTTTATTTACCGAATAAACACACGACAAAACAACAAACAAACTAAACGTGAAGTCCTACGGCTAAACACAAGCCTACACCGGAACAAGATCCCACAACTACCTAGTGCCAATAGGCTGCCTAAGTATGATCCCCAATCAGAGACAACGAGCGACAGCTGCCTCTGATTGGGAACCACACCGGCCAACATAGAAATACACATACTAGATAACACACCTAGAATATACACAACATAGAATATACACACCCTGACTCAACATATAAGAGTCCCCTGAGTCAGGGCGTGACACTGGGATATCATAGATAGATATGTACTTTAATCAGTAGGTACATTTAGTTCCTCTTACTATCCTTGCCCTTCCTTACGCCTCTCTATTTTATGTCCAAAATCGCTAGGTAGTGACTAAACCCACAGGTATAACGTACTGTAAACCACTCAGTTAATAATCTCTGTTGTCTCCTCTTCTTTGGCCAGGACTCATCCAGAGGGAGGGGGGCTCCATGGAACAGGAGATGGGGGAGCTGCGTCGGTATCGTACCCAGTCTATATCGAGAGGCGAGTTTGCACTGAGCGACTCATTCTACTTCTACATAAAGGGCCTGGAGAGCATCGTGGACGACCAGGTGACTCAGCGCTTCTCCTCTGAGGAGCTGGTCTCCTGGAACCTTTTGACCCGCACCAACCACAACTTCCACTTCATCAGCCTGCGACTCACCATCATCTGGGGCCTGGGCGTGATCATACGTTACTGTGTCCTTTTCCCTCTCAGGTGGGTCTGACCTGCCCTTTTTGACCTCTTCTCCAGTCCTGCCAGTGTCCTGCCATTTCAGTTCAGTTCAATGAAGTTTATGTCAACCGATCATGTACTCAATTTGATGTGATCCATAGTAGAATGGTATACGTTTTCGTTTATATAGGCTACTCATTTTCAACATGTGATTCCTTCTTCCTTGCAGGATAACCCTGGCAATCATTGGGTTGACCTGGCTGGTGATTGGGACAACTTTGGTGGGGTTTCTACCTAACAAGAGGTAATAACGATGTAGTCTACATCTACTGATGTTGTAGAACTTTCATAAATTGTGGTAATAGGAAGATTTGAATGTTCCTATCTCTCAACCAGCTAACTAGCTTGAGAGTTGGTATATGGCTCGAGAAAATAGAATGTCCCCGGCTATTACCTTACATTGCTCTTGTGTTCTAGAGTGAAGAACTGGCTCAGTGAGTTAGTCCATCTGATGTGCTACAGGATCTGTGCCAGAGGTCTCTCTGCTACCATTCAATACCACAACAAGTTAGTATCCAGACAAACTACTTAGAAATACATTTAGGAAGTCATGTTAGGATCAACATTTTCAATGTCATGAGGTCATTGAAATAAATGCTTATTTTTTACAGAGAGAATAAACCACAAAAAGGAGGAATATGCGTAGCAAACCACACCTCGCCTATTGACATTGTCATTTTGGCCAATGATGGATGCTACGCTATGGTGGGTAACATAAACATTGGTTAACATATCACTGATATTTGAGATCTCATCCATCACTTTTGGTTGTTAGCAGGCTAGAGTTGTCATGCTCTCTGTGTCTGGTATTATTCTCAGGTGGGTCAAAGTCACGGTGGGCTGATGGGGGTCATCCAGAGGTCAATGGTGAGGTCCTGCCCCCACGTTTGGTTCGAGAGGTCGGAGATGAGAGACCGAAATGCTGTTACCAGTAGGTGAGACAGCAAGTAAATGGGAAAAGACAGCAGGAGATGCATTTAGTGTATTTTTCATCTATACATTTACTCAGTTGTCTTCTGAAAAGTAGTCCCGTGTAGCTCAGTTGGTAGAGCATGGCGTTGTGGGTTCATTTCCCACGGGGGACCAGTATGAAAAAAAGTGTAAGTCGCTCTGGATAAGAGCGTCTGCTAAAAGACTAAAATGTAAAAGTAAATGAATCACATGCCAATGTTGATGGTGCATATATTGATTGTATGATGATATACAGTACATTGCCATTACAGCCACTCAATCATCCTATCTGCTATATATTATTTTCATCATGATTAGTGTTGTCCTGGTTATTGATCTGCCCCCATCCATCCTCTCCCAGATTGAGGGCTCATGTTGCAGCTAAAACCAATCTACCCATCTTGATCTTCCCAGAGGGTAAGTCTCTATACTTTGACTGTCTGGTCCATTTTCTGCTGCAGTCTGGATGGAAGTTGTGATTGAGGTCAATTCCATTTCAATTCAGTCAATGCATGAAGTAAACTCAATTCCAATTTTCCTCATTACTTTTCGATGAGGGATTTCAGTTTACTTCCTGAATTGACTGAGTTGAATTGAAATAGAGCCTAACACTGCTGGAAGCTGTGGTTGTGGTGGTCTCATGACCTTTCTATCCCCTCTTACAGGAACCTGCATCAACAACACATCGGTCATGATGTTCAAGAAGGGAAGCTTTGAGATTGGAGGGACGATATACCCAGTCGCAATCAAGGTACTGGCTGCAATCTGAATGTCGGAAAGCCCCTTGTGTTCTCTAACCCCTGCTCCTCCATCAAGCAGCATGTCACCGAACACTTATTATATGAAGACATCATAAAGTTGTCACCATATTGGCCTTGTTACGTGTTGACTTTGTCAGCCATTGTTTGATATCACCGCCTTTTGATTCATATTAGTTAAGATCTCCTCCCTTCTGTCCTTCCCTGTTAGTATGACCCTCGTTTTGGTGATGCCTTCTGGAACAGTGCCAAGTACAACATGGTGAACTACCTGCTGAGAATGATGACCAGCTGGGCCATCGTGGTCAACGTGTGGTACCTGCCCCCCATGACCAGACGGGTAGGTTGTCACACTGTGTATGCTTTATTACTGCTACTTCCTCCCATGACCAACAGGTTGGACCTTATGTAGTATTTTTTTCACAAACCCTTATAAAGTGCACACGTCTCCTACCCCCATGGCCATAGACATACATAAGACCCCTTGAAGACCTCTCTATATGTTTACTAATCATATCCCTCTTCATTGCCACTTTGGATAGGAAAAGGAAGATGCTGCCCAGTTTGCCAACAGAGTGAAGTCTGCTATCGCACATCAGGGAGGGCTATTGGACATGTCGTGGTAAGGAAACGTTCAGTAAACTTGCTTGAATCTCACTAAAGATCCTTTTTAAAACATGCCATACTATCGTAATAGAGTTCTGGAATCAGAAGAAAATGTGTTGTGAACCATACTATTCCACAATAATGGGTTGTAGGTCATTGTCAGCACTGTTTGGTGATCTGCAGTCTCCTCTATGTCTCTCTCTCTGCAGGGATGGGAGTTTGAAGAGAGCCAAGGTGAAAGAAGAATTTAAAGAGCAGCAACAGAAGATGTACAGCAGTATGGTTGTGGGAAAGAAAGGTAGAAACTCATAAGAGCCTCACACAGAGAGCACTAGGAGACAATGCCATTGGAATTAACACTGTGGACAAAGTATTTTACATACTACAATGCATATGGACTGGATTTTTTCCAAATCAATGGCATTTGTTATATTCATCATAATTGTGTTGTGAACATAGCATAGATTGATATCTGAATCTGATACACAACATACATCAGCTTTTAATGCATGAAATGCCTTATTTTAAAGACTGCAATGACATATTTTATAGAGACATAAACATTTCAAACTTTACTGCAAGTAGTACTAGTCTGTATGGTATAAAATGATCTCTGATAATGTTACAGTAATGCTACGTTTTCTGATGCCACTCTAACTAAACTCACCATAATCTAAGAATGTGTTTCCATTGACCCAGAGTTTGTACTAGTATTAGTATTACTTTTACTTTGTACAGTTTTTCCCTCTTATGTTACATTATGCTGCCTACAATACAACCCCTAACCCCCTATAAACAATATATACATTAATGTTTGGATGTGCTTTGATCAAAGTCTGATTTATTTATTCTAAGACTGTGGGTTTATTGTTGCTTAAAATCTTAAGTGTTATGAAATCTACATTTTAGCCAAGTCCTGAAAACCACTTCCCCAGGCCTAACCCTCAAGCATTTATGTAGATCTGAAAGGATTAGATGAATAGGTGTAATGGAACGCCTATAGAGGCTAGTTAGAGGTTGTCTGTCTGGAGCTAGTTGTAAAATTCTGCTTGTAGTGTCGTATATGAAACACTAGGAGTCAGGGTTTGCAAACAAATAACAATTACGTCACCAACTCTTACTCTGTCCATGATCGGAAGGATCCACTCACACAAAAATATCTCACTACCTTTATTAAATATCAACAGCTCATTTACAATCCAAAGTTTTAATAAAATGTGTTAAAAATGCTGCTGCTATTAAGTTGAATAGTATGGGGTGTGGGAATAATGTTAGATCAAGGCTGATTAAAACTGTATTTGGTGTACCATAAAGCTTTGGTTTTAGATTTACACTCCAAAAACTCTTACTAAACACAAATAGCCAGAAACAAATATTTCATTTCATTTATATTTTATACAAATGTTGTAAAATTGTCATATTAATGACAATGATTACTAAATAAGCTGAGGTCTTGGTGTGTAAAAATACGACATTCCTGTTCTGTTACTTTGTGAAAGGAAGATGGGAATGATCGTTAACTGCGTGGTAATATTACAGGCTTATTTTACTAATATCCTGATACATATAACAATATAACAACTATCATCTAACCAGGGTCATCCTATTGGGACAAGGACGGACTCTTGATCCCAAATAAAAAGGCTGCAGAGATAAGCGTGGGTAAGACATGTTTACTGTGACGGTGCTTTAATAAAGAAAGCAGAGACTGTGAAATAGCATTGAGTTATTCTTCCGCAGACAGTGAGCTGGAGCCAGCTTAAATTTCACAGCCTCTCCTCGGTCGCAGATCCACAGCGAGACCATCTCCCAGCCCGGCTCAAGCACCCGGCTATAATAACAATCCCGCAACTTAAATTGCTTGAACAGAAATGTTTGTTCTCTTCTAACAGGATTGTGAATTATTAATCGGATCTAAAGCCGATTTTATAACCCGATTGTTGAGGTGGGACTCTTGGCGAGCGATGCTCCACCACACCATTTACTGTGATGTATGTGTCTGCACATCTTTATATCCAATTTAATGTGATTCAGATAGATTTCAAAGGGACATCATAAAAGGCATGGGAGTGACCCCTGCAGGGCCTGTATGACTGGAGACTCCATACAGCTGCCCAGTATGTCTCAATATGTTGATTCGATTTTCTCCATTTCACTTTTACTCTGAAGTGATCTATACAAATGTAATGCAGGTACACTCAGTAAATATGAATAAATTGCCAAATTGAATCATTTTTCCCGGAGAATGTAGTTCATGGAGGACATCATTTTAAATCACAGTTTGCCTGGAACTGAGCATCTTGACCAGTCAGGAGGGTAAATGACTTTGGCTCTGTCTAAGACCTGCCATTAATTAGAGCATAGTGTCTTTAAAAACATTGTTCTGCCATCCCTTCTGTGCTTCGAGTGGAACTCCTACGCTAATGTATGTGATGTTGAGGTACAATGTACACAGACAGAAATCAATATAGAGACATTGAGAAGAATGTCAGGAAAGACTATTCATTTTACAGCCCCATGATGCACCTCAATAAAAACAGTTTTTTTTTGTCTCTGCTGCTAATGTTATTGCATCAATTTCATCACAAGCTCCCCCTTTGTGCATTTTGGGCTTAGTCAAAAGACAACAGGCAGGTACATGGTTGGACAGAGTGTCCTGATGAGCTGGGGGGGTGAGAGGTGAGATGTGAGATTAGCTAACCTCTGCTGTCTGTCCTACCTCCAGCAGTCATCCGTAGCTTCAATCCCGCTTCGTCCGACTGTGTGCTTCTGACTGAGAGAGATCAGTCAGGGAGAGGCTGAGCTAGCTACCACTGCATTACATCTCATCCAATGACACTGTGGCTCTCTTCTGAGTTCTATAATTATTCAGCAACAAGCCAATTTATTGTGCGCTTAGTTAATCATTTTACTTCATAAGAAAGGAAAACTAAATAACGATTGATTCAGTACCTGCTTTATTTAATCTCATAATTAATCAGACTGATAGTTATCAAATATTATCAACTGGGTGGTTTGAGCACTGAATGTTGATTTGGCTGAAAGCCATGGTATATTGTATACCACGGGTATGACAAAACATTTATTTTTACTGCTCTAATTCTTTTAGCAACCAGTTTATAATAGTAATAAGGCACCTCTGGGGTTTGTGGTATGTGGCCAATATACCACGGCTAAGGGCTGTATCTAGGCGCTCCGCATTGCGTCGTGCTTAAGAACAGCCCTTAGCCGTGTTATATTGGCCATCTACCACACCTCCTCGGGCCTCATTGCTTAGTTATATGTTTTGGTGAAAAATCACTGTTTTAGATATTTTTGTTCACGGCTCCAGCGAATGCCTGACTATAAAAAAGAGCTACAATTGGAACGGGATGAAGGATGTCTGTCTGTTTGTCAGATAAATAATACAATGAGACAAGTGTGCGATGCTTCAATTCTGTGAGCAGTGTGTCCGCTGTTCCCAGGCATGGCCCCAGACTGGACTGTAGCTCCAGTCACAGGGTGAGCGTGATGCTATGACATGTCATACTATAGCCAGGACCAAATCAGGCTTAACGCAGGTCAAAGCAAGCCTCCCATAGACAGCCACGCAGCATTACCACCATGCTGGTTCTCAACAAACAGCACAAACATGAAGTATGAAAAGAATACAATCTCCAACAAAGTTGTGCAAAGTTTCAAGGATTTCAATTTTCTGTTTTTAGTGTGTGAGTGTGGATGTGAATGTGTGTGTGTGTGTGTGTGTGTTCATTCCCCCTATACAGTGACTTGGTGGCCAGGAGGGGGAAATATAAGACCGACTCTTTCAAGATCCTGCCTGATTAGCATACACTAATGAAACAGGCTATAATTGGTCCACATAGATTTTTTTTGATTGAGCTACAATGGAGTCTGAAGTTCTTCAAGTGGAGAGCTGATTGATTTGTGGTTAAATTCAAGATAATTTAGTTTGAGAAATAATTATGTTCTTATCTAGTTATCATCAAATGCTGAAAGGAATATTTTCAACTAGATTGTATGGTTGACTTGAAGGAATGTTCTCTACTTTTCTCTCCATTATTTCTATTATCTATTGGTGGCAAAAAATGACTTATTTTGTGTAAGATAACTTGTACAGTAGTATATCCATATTGTATAAGGAAAATATCTAGTCATAACAATATCATAACCACGAATAGAACGTTTTAAGAGATTTAACAGTGAAGACAAGTTTTGGTGTGCCCACTCATTTTTCATCACAACCTACAACACAGATTAGAGAGTCCACAGACCTTTTTCTCTATTTTCTTACAAAATAGAAAATGCCTTGTGTTGGGAGGGAAACTAAAAATGGTGAGCTACATGAAAAATGTCCTTTGGTGAGGTACATGAAGGTGTGTAATTGCAGACTACACTTTGCCCTCGGCCCTGTGCCTCAAAAGGTATTTCTTCTTTTATTGACAGAGTAGCAGAATTTCACCTTGAACGTGGAGTGTGGTGGAGGCTGGCAGTGGCTCCCTGCGTCTCCCCTCCCTTTGATTGCTTTTGTTTCCAGGTCACCTCCTATCTATTGCAGCAACTTTTTCAATTTCTTAGGACTTGTTATAAGAGGATAAAAGGCATGGCCAGTGGGTGCTGAAGGCAGACTGAGACCGCTCTCTGGAAATGTACATAAACCTATAACAAAAAGATACCAAAGAAACAGATTCAACACCCCTCACTTTCATGCTCACTGAGCAATGGAGATGATCTAATCTAAGAATGGGATTCAATGAAACTCACTGTGGTGCAAGTTCATCAAATAAATAATCATATAAATGTCTTGGTCTGTTAATATAAAAATTATCTTAGCCTTGATGATTAATTGCATTAAACTTATGAAAGTGTGTTTTTGTACAAATCAAAGGGGCGGGTGATGATGGATGATGAGGGAGGATATGATGAATGAAGAAAGCAACGGAACTAAATTGAAAGGGTACTCATCCATTCTCTCTTTCAGAACTAATGATAAATTGAGCATGTCATATTGAACAATACATGTTCAGGTTTAAACATCATCTCCTCCACAGAGCTGTAATGTGGACCGACGACCAGGCAGGTAGCTCAGTCTGACGGAACTCTTCACACTTCTCAGATGGCTTTTCCATTGCAGGCATGGAGTAGAGCGAGAGGGCTTTGATTTGCAGGGAATAATTGAGTGCCTTTGATGAACGACTGTGCTATGGAATACATGGACGTACAGAACCTTTGTGTACCTACAAGCGTCATGGCCTGTGGGAGACCAGTATTCAGAAGTAGATTTTGACCTTATTCTGAATCTGATCCTAAACTACATTTAATTCAGATGGACAAGTAGCATGTACTGTATTCATATACACTTGATTTATGCAATTCCCACTTCCTCTGGACATTTTGTATTTGTGTGTGTAACTTCCTCTTGCACAACATTTTCACAGATGTCTCTACCTTTCCCTTTGTCTTCCCCAAAAAGTCAAAACTAGTCAAATGAATTGAGGGCGGACATATTGTTTGCTTTGCTTTGTTAAAAAACAAACTAATTGACACGCAGCCAAAGTTACAGATGATCAAATTCCTATTAAGATTGCATTTGGCTTGGCTCCAGGCGACAGCCTATATTGTAAATAATATTGCCATCTGTGAGATGGCGACAGTTGGGAAATGAAGAAGACACAATGAGGATGGAATTAATAGGGAGAAAATAAGGATGGTGCTTTGGGATCTCTACACATGCAGTAATGCAACTTAAATGGCATGACTCTTAGTTATTCCTTTACAAATAAACACAATGTAATAACAGATAGCGGAATTGCACATAGCTGCATAGCTACAGTAGGAAAGACAGCAAATGAACAATAACAAAAAATCTGTATAGGGCTAGTCCCCCCAAACTACAATTGTAATCCTTTCCATCCCAGCAATTGTGTGAATTACATTTTCCCCTGCTCTAAACAATTCTTATAGTCACAGAAAATAAATATTTAATTGAGCATATAGTAAAACTGTAGACTTAAAGAATGTGACCTAACATGGCTCTTATGTTCATAAAGAATCTCTCATGAAGGTCTCTCAGGGTTTTGGGGAATTCAGCTCTCTTTTTACTCCAGCACCATAATCCACAACTCCACTGCTGCAATTTTATTCTTTAAAGCAGTGCTGCAAATATCAGTTCAGAGGAGCAGGACACTTTACAACTTCTATGCGAAATGAATACTTCTTAATTTCTCTGCCTGGGATGGCCAGGGGCCCCAGGACAATGTTGATGGATGACGTTTTAATGCTGCTGAATGTTATTTTTACTGAACAGGGAAAACTATAAATTTTTACTTCATTGGCAATGATCGTGTCCTATGCATAAAAGTGCGGTGGGTGTGCGATGCCCATGAATAATCACCTCTAGCAGCAGATGTTACTTTACAGAAACCAATTCCTCAGATAAGATTTGCAGAAGATTAATTGTCTACAGCTGTTTCATGGCCCGGTGCAATCTTAATACATTTATGATAAGTTTAAAAGCTCACTACGGAGACTCCCATGTGAGACTGCAGAGAGAAAAGGCTGCTTTATTCCTGCATCTGGATTCATATCCTCTGTCATATTCATCATTAGCCTTTATGCAAGCTGATCCAAGGTGCTGTGGATCATTATTGTGCAAGGTGCAACAGTGTCCTCCTCCTTTCCCCTCTTTGTTCTTTCTTTATCCTCTCTTTCTCACTCATCATCATATTTTCTTCATTTTTTCTTCTTTTCTGAGTGAGCGAATTATTCAAATTTGTGCAAATGAGTTGTTTCCATTTTCCTCCTCTCGGAGTGGAAATTGAAAGTGACCTGGCATGACCCTCATCTATTACTGGTACTAAATTGCAGGGAATGTGCCGTCCGTATCACTCTAATGGCACAGGGCCGCGCCAGAGATTCGTTAACGACTGAGATATGACCCTTCCCGTGCATAGCACCTGCAGTAGTTAGGAACAATCACAGTGTTATGACCCATACTCCAGGCTTTATAAAGCACCATTTGAATATTCCACAGAGAACCACGGCAATCATGTTCACCATGCCAATGGTGTGTCGGGGGTCGCACTCAACAGGACAGTCATTTAAAAGGAGCGTTTTAAAGAATCATTTCATGTTTAAAAGTTCCAGACACAAGCAGGAAGAACACAGATTGTCTGTGGATTTAATTTGCTCGGCGTTTAACCCTGTGCAGCTATCCCCTCTAAGTCATTGTGTGCTTCTTATTCCACATTAGCTCATCTAATAGCATGGCAGGGTTTTCTCTCCCAGATGATACAGCTGCTGATAGATTGTTTGCATCCATTATTTATATGTGAATCCCCTCAGCGCATGAATGGGTCACAGGAAACACTGTGACCTGTGAGTTACATTACTCTCCTATATTGTGTCACTATCCACATGTTTATTTATGCCACGAATATCATTTTAAATCTCTTGATTATCTCAAAACGATATAACCTTACCTATAATGGACCATAACTCACTTATAATGTGATTTTATACTGTCCACATTTTTTCACTTTATGTCTGTAGATAATGTATCACGTTCATGGTTCAGTTAAATGTAGGGCCTAATGTATCACAGTCATGGTTCAATTACATGTTGATTACCGTTTTTAAATAACAATAATTCTTACAGTTTGAAATGTAATTGCGGCCTATGTCTAAAGCCCTTCTACCTAACCAAAAGCCAGTTTGATTCAAACCTATCAACCCAATGCAGATATTGCAGATGAGGACACTGTAATGACTTGGACATTGTTGGTCCATTTGAGAGTAATCTGTGTGTGTTGGAGACTATGGTCGCGTACCCCTGCTCAGACGTTGCATGCATCAACCAATGGTTGTGTGCCACGACGTCATCGACTGTGTCATCGACTGACAGATTGCTTTAATTAACATGTGATGTGGTTAGTTGATACATAAAATACCTATCCTGGCGTTGTAAAATCTGGCAGGCGTCAGCAATGCCAGGGCAGAGGAACGCACCCAATGTGTAGCCTGTAGCGTCTGCCTGTCTGATGATCTTTGTTAATACCCTCAGCTTCCTCTATAGCACATTTAAGTGCAATAAAAGCCAGCTTAGTATTAATTGACAGGGAGGCCATAAATAACGCTGGCTAACCTTGGGTATTGCCTCATTTCCACGCCACCTCCTACATGGAACATGACTTAATATGCTGCAATAAATGAAACCTTCAGTTCATAAATTTGCATGATTTATAAGGGGGATATTAAATTAATTTAGCGTAATAAATATGCAACAACATGAAAGCGATGTAGCTGCATAATGTTCATTTATTCTAATGTGATGATGGGACTTAATTAGTAATTGGTTCCTCTTTCTTTCTCCGCTTTCTGCTCATTATCGAAAATAATTAACTTAATGAACTTAATATTGTGTCTCCTCTACCTTTTATCATGCTTATTAAGTCGGATGTCTTGCAAGTAAATAGAACCTGGTTTATGTGCTGACGACGGATGAAGGTGCTTTACAGCCACTGATATGTCTGGTAGAGGGCATCATCACCATAATGTGTACACAAAATCTTTAACCATTTGATTGCCACTAAGCGAAGCAAGGATGTGTGACCTTATCTGTATTGTCGAGTCAGACATTATTCCATGCCAATGAGCAATGCTTTGGATGGTTTGACCAGGGACCTGGAGAGTAAAAACCCTTTGGTTCTCTACCTACAGTATATGAGAAGCAGTGAGTGAAGCCAGAGTAGATCTGGACATGAATGTATATGCGCTTTCTCTCCCTGTAGCAGTTTACATCATCATTCCCTTGTGCCTCCCTTCCTCCCTGCACACCTGCCCAGCTGTGTGTATAAACAGATACCTGTCACGTATGAGGAATAGGATGCCTCCTTAACAAATGCCTCATTCTTTGCGGATTATTTACTTTTAATGGGCGGGGGGATGAGAAATGCACTTAATATGTGCTCACACGAGGCGTGATGTATGGGGTCACCGTAACACTGGTGGCATCGCCCCACTTTGCTCTTTTCAAATAAATCTATCAGAGGAGAATGGTTGGCTTGGCTGGAAGGTAGGCTGTATGCTACAGGGGTCTGGTAAAGCTGTGTTCTTACAGGACAGAGAGGATAGTCAACACCTCAGAGGAATAATACATTCTTTCATTTTTTTCTTTAATGAGGCCATTTGTTTGCCATTTGCTGATAATATGAACATTAAATGGTTGAATATTATCAACAAGACATCACAGAGGTATTAATACTATGTTATTAATGACTACTAGGCCCTACCTAACACTTTATAACGACTTGCCCCACTGCTTCCATTCATTCATCTCTGAACTCTTAATGATCAAAAGTATTAATTCCCACAGTTTTCTGTTATTAATATCCTGAACATAGATAAAAGTCCTATTAACACAAGGCCAGCATAAAGACAGAGTCATTACTTTATCCCTGTCACCATTTGTCTTATTTAAATACCAAATGATAAGACTTTATTTCAATTCAAATAAAGACATTCATTTTCTTTTTTCTTAGTGCTAACTAATCAAAGCAATGTTTTGCAAAGCACTAATCAAAACTTGTATCATAAATCTTCTAAGAGATATTGCCTATGGATCATTTATACCATTTAAGGTTTCAATTCATTTAATTTCTCTTTAGCCCTATCTGTGTGGGCAGAGAACGCGTCCGTAAAAAGGTCGTCACAGCTGATTTCATCTAATATGAATGTGTACAGCAATAAATAAAATATTGCATGAAATCAACAATTTCATCTGTCAACATTTAATCTCTCATTTGATTTAGTCATATTTTCAAATGCTTAAATTAAATGTTTTAAATTAAATGTCTTTGAGGTCCCGCAGCGGCAGGAAGCTATGTCAGATCAGAAAAATAACACAACTAATTTCATCTTTCTGTTTTATTACAAATTCCATTGTGAAAAAACACTTGTGTTTCCTAAACTGTGTTTTTTTGGAAATATAACCAGTAAAATCCCATTTCATTAAGACGATGCTGTGTGAGAGGGAAAAGGCAACCAGTAAACCAACACACTTGCTCTCAGACTTTGATCAGAGCCTTGGGAAAGACGTAAATCATGTTTTTCTCTATTCTTCAGCTTTACTGTCTAACACACACAGACTGCTTTGGGGTTGCCCTCTAAATTCTTGTCTCTACAGAATCACTTTTGACAATGTACCGTAATTTGCTGCACTGTCTGCGCTCGACTGGCTTTAACAAGTTGCAGTGTTGAGGTCAATAAATTAATGTAATCATTTCATTAGGAACATCTGATCAAATAATTAACAACTGAAAAATGGAGTCTGAAATGGCTGTCTGGTTTGACTGGTTTTCTGGATGGCTGGCTGATTGGTTTTCTGGCTGGCGAGTTGGTTGGCTGGTTGTCTGGTTGGCTGGTATTATGCTCTGAGGCTGACTGGCTTGTGGCCAGCTGGCTGGCTTGTTGTCTGTCTGGCTGGTTATCTGACTAACTGGTTGGCCGTCTGGCTGGCTGGCTGGCTGGCTGGCTGGTTGGCTGACTGGCTGGTTGTCTGTCTGGCTGACTGTCTGGTTGTCTGGCTGGCTGGCTGACTGGCTGATTGTCTGGCGGTTGTTGTGTGTAGAGTATGAGATTAACAGTGTTTCATCAGCAGAGGGAGTGACTGGGGGAGTAGGGGGGATTGGGGGGCTGCTACACTTGTTGACGGAGAGGGTGAGGATGAATTGCTAGATTATGCACCAGGCCGTGCACTCGGAAAATGAGAAAAGAGGCTTCAGCCAACATAATAACCTGTAATATTGTGGCAGGAGATTTCTGTCACGCCCAATCTGATTGATGGGCTCGCCGATGAGACATTATAAGTGCAGGGTAGATCGACCAAACAACTAAACATACAAATTATTAAAAAAGGTTGGATTACCCTCTGAACCCCAGGAGGAGAGCGGATAGCGTTTAGTTAAGATTATCCAATTTCCAAGAGCAATTTATAGTGTATTGACTGGAGACAGTGTCTTTTCAGATGTGCGGAAATTGTCTTACATTGCAGATGAGATGCTTGGCTTGACACCGGATTCTGGGGCCAGGGCAAGAGCAAATATCACATTAGATGTCCGGGAGAGGGAGAGATGATATCACCAAAGATTCAGGCCTGGACAGACAGAGTTACATATCCGCCCATCTCCAAAGCACAACGCCACTCACCCTCCCTTACATACACACAGACACACACACAGACACACACACACACACACACACACACACACACACACACACACACACACACACACACACACACACACACACACACACACACACACACACACACACACACACACACACACACAACATACCACTTGAAGCCAGACAATCCCACTGATTAGTAGGAGAAACAATGCCTTTTGTGACACCTATCGTATCGTTAAGGGCCGCTGAGACTTTACGCTCAAGTGGCGTTTCTCATTACCTCTCAGCCAGGGCTGTTTTGACAGGGGGATCCTTCACTGCCACTCAAGTCTATCAATGTCAGGAAAGGGCTTAGCGGCAGACCCATATATTTGGATTAAATAGTCAGAGTCATTACACCGAATGTTATTGACCTTTTAAGATACAACTTTAATAGCTTTTCTCTCCTGTCTCTGTCTGTCTGCAT
Source organism: Coregonus clupeaformis (assembly GCF_020615455.1). Taxonomy (NCBI): domain Eukaryota; kingdom Metazoa; phylum Chordata; class Actinopteri; order Salmoniformes; family Salmonidae; genus Coregonus; species Coregonus clupeaformis. The sequence goes on along the minus strand of NC_059206.1, from coordinate 46,794,024 downwards.
GTGAAACATGAGAGGCTGCGGTGCTTATGAAGTCCCCCTCAGGGTTTTGTTGGAATTGGAATCAAATGCTATAGATCCCCTCTTCCTTGTGGATAATTCCAAGGGCTTTGTTGCTGAAAAAAAGATAAATTAAACTGGAGCACAATGGGAAGGAGGAACAGGCGATCAGGATTACACGACCGGCTACTAATTTTCCAGTAGCTAGCCAAGCTAGACAAAGCCTAAGACCACATCAATGGGTTTTCGATATTGTGCAGTTGAGCCGCATGAATTTCCGTCTCAAAAAAAAAATCCACAAATTGCAAAGTAGTCAACCCCTTTGTTCAGGAAAATATCATTTTAATTCAATGCAATACTACACCATGAAACTCACTATGAAGGAATTGGATTCAAATGAACTTTATTGCACTGTGGTGCGTCTCCGTGCGTCCGTATTTGCATGTGTGTCTGCGTGGGTGCGTTCAATTAGTCATTTCAGGTGTGTTTATCTTAAAGGGATACCTTGGGATTTTGGCAGTGATGCCCTTAATCTACTTCCCCAGAGTCAGATGAACTTGCAGATACCATTTGTATGTCTCTGTGTCCAGTATGAAGGAAGTTAGAGATAGTTTCGCCAGGCAAAGATAACTAGCATAAGCGCAATGACTGGAAGTCTATGGGTATCTGCTAGCATGCATTAGCGCAAATTCTGGAAGTAATTGCGCTAGCACTAGTTAGCAATTGTGCTAGCTCTAGTTATCAACTTCCTTCAAACTGCACACACAGACATAAACATGGTATCCACAAGTTCATCTGACTCTGGGGAAGTAGATCAATTCCGAAATATCCCTTTAAGAGGAGGGTTATGGTGGATGACTAATTGTGTAATGGTGATATTCGCCGTGAACCACAACACAGAATACACTATTGATTTATCATGGCTAGCATGTGCTATTTCATATAGCCTCTCACTATATTGCAGTAAAAGATAAGCAATAACTTATTTTGTCCTGAAACTACTTACTCTTACATGCTGTTGTTTGATATGGTATTTCATGACTGTTAGACTGTTTTAAACTATATAGTCCCAAATGATACATATCCCTTATTCACTATCATGCCTTGTAAGGATCCGACGGCGAGCAAGTAAACTGCCTCTTCCATCAATCCTATTAGCCAATGTTCAATCATTTGAGAACAAATTGGACGACCTAAGATTACGGTTATCCTACCAACGGGACATTAAAAACTGTAATATCTTATGTTTTACCGAATCGTGGCTGAACAACAACATGGACAACATACAGGTGACGGGATATACGCTACATCGGCAGGATAGAACGGCTGACTCCGGTAAGACAAGGGATGGCGGTCTGTGTATATTTGTAAACAACAGCTGGTGCACAAAATCTAGTAAATAATATAATATGCCATTTAGCAGACGCTTTTATCCAAAGCGACTTACAGTCATGCGTGCATAATTTTTTTGGGTGTATGGGTGGTCCCGGGGATCGAACCCACTACCTTGGCGTTACAAGCGCCGTGCTCTACCAGCTGAGCTACAGAGGACCACAGTACTAAGGAAGTCTCAAGGTTTTGCTCGCCTGAGGTAGAGTATCTCATGATAAGCTGTAGACCACACTATTTACCAAGAGACTTTTCATCTATATTTTTCGTAGCTGTCTATATACCATCACAAACCGATGCTGGCATTAAGATTGCACTCAATGAGCTGTATAAGGCCATAAGTAAACAGGAAAACGCTCATCCAGAGACAGCGCTCCTAGTGGCCGGGGACTTTAATGCAGGGAAACTTAAATCCGTTCTACCTAATTTCTACCAGCATGTTAAATGTGCAACCAGAGGAAAAAAAACTCTAGACCACCTTTACTCCACACACAGAGACACATACAAAGCTCTCCCTCACCCTCCATTTGGCAAATCTGACCATAACTCTATCCTCCTGATTCCTGCTTATAAGCAAAAACTAAAGCAGGAAGCACCAGTGACTCGGTTAATAAAAAAGTGGTCAGATGATGCAGATGCTAAGCTACAGGACTGTTACAGGCAACATCCGCACCCCCCTTTTACGCTGCTGCTACTCTGTCTATCATTTATGCATAGTCTTTAACTCTACCCACATGTACATATTACTTCAACTACCTCAACAAGCCGGTGCCCCTGCACATTGACTCTGAACCGGTACGCCCCTGTATATAGCCTCCCTACTGTTATTTTATTTTACTGCTGCTCTTTAGTTATTTGCTTTAATTTTTTTTACTTAACACCTTTTTTTTCTTTCAAAATGCATTGTTGCTTAAGGGCTTGTAAGTAAGCATTTCACTGTTGTATTCGGCACATGTGGCAAATAAAATAAATAACATTTGATTTGATTGTATTTGATTTTACCATCACCTCCCCTGTGCTTCACCGTTTTACCATCTGTCCATCTGTCCATTCCAGAGCAATATATTCTCTGTCCCTTTTCCACCATTTTACCTGTCCTGTCAAATCCTGTCCTGTTATTCACTGTCATCAGCCATCAGCTTTTTCCAATCTCAGGCCCAGAGAAGTCACAGCTCTTTGTACAAGTGCCTACAGTAATTGAATTTGCTGCAGAAATAGCGGGCTGGAAAATTTCATTTTCTTCCCCATCGGGTGTGTATGTGTCGGCAGGCACGAGCAGGCGGGGCACGTCCCCTCCTTCCTAACTTATCTATCCTCTCTTCCATCTCCCACTCTCTCTTCTTTCTCACATATAACCATCCCACTCCATTTCTACTCTCTCCCAACATACTCTGTCCTCCCACTCCATCCCACTCTCTTTTCTTCTTTCAACCTCTTGCCTGTCCTCTTGCCTGGCCCCCCCCCTGCCTCCCCCCATCCCATCCCTCTGAACCCCTCTTCCCCCAACACACAAACCTCTCTGTCCACCTTGTTGGCCCTCCTCCTAAACCTTGTACTTCGATAATCTTTGTCAGCATGAGTGGCCTGGGTCTGGGGGGGTGTGTGACTGCGTGTGTGGGGGGTGGGGGGGGTCTAAGACATGGGGGGCTTGTCACAGTGACAATTTTCCCCTAAATACCTTCCACAAATAATGGTTTTCAGAATGAGCACTAACAGGGTTGATTACGCGAAATGGTTCTTTTAATTTACAGAGGGATTCTATTGATCACAGCAGCGCAGATTAAAGCGTTCAATGAAGCCAGTGATGAGGTATTAACCAGCTAGAGCCCCCTGGGGGCCCGAGGGAGCAGGAGGCTGGCCAGAGCTCTGCCTGCTGTGTACAGTTATTCCCCTGTAATGAAGTGCCTCTATGCGGTGGCATGGAGCAGAGGCAGGAAAAATAGATTGAAGATGATGAGCTCTTCAAAGTCATTTCTCGCTCTCTCATTCCACCTCATGCCCGGCCTGCCCATCCTGTCCCGAGCTCCCGTCTCCCCAAAATAGCTGGGATTTACTTATCTAGCTGGACCGATGCAATTTTTATGACCTTATTGCTTTTTTACCATGGTAATAGTTTTGAATCAATTTATCAATCTGCAGGAACCATCAGGCATGTTGCCCTCAAAGATCAAGTCCAGGTCATCCCATCAATGCACTCAGGTGCACTGAAATGGAAAGGGAAAGGGGGAGAAATGTGCCTCCCTCCACAGACCCCATCTCTGCCGCCGCCCATATGAGAATGTGCTTCAAACGGCTTAGCAAACATGCTCTTACCAGTTTAACCCCTCATCCCAAACCCCCACAATCATGCTGTCTTTAAAATCAGTTGGTGTGGGAGCACTGGGATATATAGATTTCATATATAGATTTCATAATATATTCATAATTATTTATTTATTATTATTATTATAATATCTATAGCAGCCTGGAACTGGAGAGAGAAGGACAGACAGAATAAGGGACCCTCCCACTCCCTATACTCTATGACAGAGAGCATCTCTTTCAATTCTGTTTTTGTATAAATGAGGTTTACCGTGATACTACTCTAATCATACAAGAGAATATTGATTTAAATTAATTCCCATAAATCCAAAGGAATGGTCATCCTAGTGTGTCCTTATTCGTTCTCCAGATAGATTACATTTACACTTAAGTCATTTAGCAGACGCTCTTATCCAGAGCGACTTACAGTTAGTGAGTGCATAAATTTTTTTTCATACTGGCCCCCCGTGGGAATCGAACCCACAACCCTGGCATTGCAAGCGCCATGCTCTACCAACTGAGCTACACGGGCCCCTTACTTGTTTAATTCATTTTCAAAACAATAAGGGATAGAAAAGGACAATTTATTAATTTAATTTGGGGTTTTAACGTCTTTAACTAAGCATTACTGCTTTGGTGTCCTTTGTTTGGCTTCAGCAAATGTCAATTAATGTTCCATCTCCTCAGTCAGATCAGGTCTGAGCACTTTCATTCAATTAGGCTGAATTATCTGAGGGACTGGCTACTGTACACCAAATAATGGTAACTCAATAATGTGATAATGTCAAACTAGCTTTGTTTAGCATTACACTAGATTTATGGTCCCTCCCACTGTTTCCAAGATACACGGATATGCTAACTGTAACTATAATATCATATCTAATATTATGCCTCACATAATTTTAACCTGAGAAAAATAAATTGTGAAAATTACAAAAAAAATGTAGGCAGTACATTTAGGTCCGTTTTTTGCAAATGATTTTGGTTACAACTCATCTTATGTCAACTGCTTCTATACAATATGTCCTGCATCTACAAAAACAGTGTGAGCATGTGTGTGTAGCTGTACACTAGTAGGATTTTAGTTTGATCACTCTGAGAATTTTCCTGTTCTGCAGGAAATGCATAAATTCACTGGAAACCTGCACAAACACACAGTTATATTAACAGTATTGCACATTTCATGTAGCGTAATTTTTGCCAGCTAATAGCCTAACCACCGATCAAGCAACATTGCATCGGCGGAAAAGTGTGAATGGACTAAACGCTCAAATCCTGTTGCTGCAGGATTATTTTGCTGTGACAATACTGGTCAAATTAAGTTCCTGCATACAGTATGTAACTATATCATGCATGTATCTGTGCATACACCTGCTTGTATTTCTATAAGTGTGTTCATACATTGTTGTGTCTGTAGTGTCTCCATGTGCATACGTGTGTGTCCATGTTTCTCTCTCAGAACCTGTGGGGGACCCTGAGCCACACAGGCTGAACAGAGAGTGACGCCTCGGTCGAGGCGCTCTATATTTAGCCTGTCCTGTGAAAGCCATCTGCCCTCCCCTGTCTCCCTGGACTTTTGCCTCCCTCACAAAGGACCCATACGTCTCAGGCTGCCCCGGCAAATCACACCCTAATGAGCCTCTTTAAGGCTCTTTGAATTTCTAATGAATAACACTGCGCAGGAAAATAAACACATTGCTATTGATCATGCCATAAAGATTTAGACTAATTTAATAAGTGGACCAGGGCTTGGCCGGGGCTTTGGCTGTGCTGTAGTCTGGGAACCCTGGCCCTCTCTCCTTAGCCACGCCACAGGGTGCTGCTGGCTCTGTTGTTACTGTACTGATCGGATCCTCAGGCTGGATGGTTAGATACCCCAAACCCCACTGTTTCAGGAAGACTATCTTTGTGGGAATTGTGATCTATAGCTACAGTATAATATAATGTAGACAAAATAAACCTGCAGGATGAAATGTTCACTGTGGCATCATATGCTCTGTATTATCTACACTGGTGTCTCTTATCTTACAGATGTAGGATCTTAATTGGATCACCCTGTTGTAGGAGAACTTTCCTGAAATGCAGGAAATGTAACATTGGTAGTGTATTTGAGGTTTGAAAAGGCTTCGGAAGTTTGTAATTTCCACTTTGAAATTTCAACCCCTACAAAAATGTCCATTAAGTATAATCCACATAATATTTCACATTTCCTGTTGCTGCAGGATTCTTTTCCTGCTGCAGCAAACTGGCTGAAATTAAGATCCTACATCTGTATATGATCATATACAGTTGAATACAGTTAGATATTGGCTGGGTGAAACTGTTATGATATCCCCCAGGATCTGTCACCACCAATGCAGATCTGTGTATTAATAATTCTCAGACCACTGCAAAGTAGCCTACACTATCAATGACCTTGTGATACTTAAGTCCTCTCTCTTTATTCCACGGTTTTTCTCCCCTGCGGAAGGTGGAGGGACCTTTTTGTTTGATATTGACTGATGGGCAGTTTGGTATCAAAGGTTGTGAGATACAGTTTGATCCTCATTAGCTGTGCCACTGAATTCCTGTAAAACCAAAGGAGCCAAACCACCATGCGGTCCCTATTAATTCTCTCCTAATGTATTGAAATGTTATGCAACATGTTTAAGTAATAGATGAGTGCAATCAAGGTGGAGGCAGATGATTGATTATTTAATGACACTTGCTGGTAGTTTTTAACTCATCCTTTTTAAGGCAGTGCTACTGGGCCCCTGAGGTATTGGGCAGAGGACAGTAAAGGGTCTGTAGGGCAATGCATGATGAATATTTAAAATGTATCTTACATGCAACTGTGTCAAGGGCATCTGACTAAATGCTAAGTTAGCACTGCTCATAGTAGACCCTGTGGAGGTGAATAGTGTAGCTGGCAGCCATGTAGCTAAGAATCTGGAAACATTATTGTAAAGTCGTTTATGTTGAAAAATGATGTAGGCTAGATTTCCAACGGCAAATATCTATTGATAGCGATCAGTTATCATTATATATTTTTCTTGTTACTCCATAGTTACATTTAGATAATTTAATACCATCTCTATTGACTGTTAGACATTCTGCATACCTCAGCATGTTATCCGCAGTCCATGATGCAACGTGAAATAGGGGAACCAGTCTTGTTCACTGAGGGGGTTGTATAATTGAATGTCATACAGTAAATGTGATTCCTAGTGGATCTGCCCTTTGAGGTTCAGTGACTTTGTACATGGGCTAAAGTAGACTACAGTATTTCTGATGAGGAGGCTAGTGAAGAGTGGGCCGGCATCCAAAGCCCTCTACCTGCCCTGACCTACACCATTCCCAGAAAGAGGCCCTGTTCTCTGGCCAATATTAGACTAATCCCCCTATCTCTCTTCTTGGAGGTCAGCCTTAAAAAGAGCTTTAAGCAAATAGCTAATGGAATTAAGAGTATAATAATATAGGGATATAGTGAGACAATTCTATTAACAAGATATAAATCATGTTGAGTGTGAGGTAAGTGTTTTTTAATTGATTGATGGAAACGGCGATCCATAGGTTTTCTGAAGACTAACAGCCATTTACCGTCTCCTGCACAGTAAAAGAGGCAAAAAGGGAGAGATAAGGAAATTACGGAGGGCTGGGGATAAATTATTCAGAAAAGATAATCATTTTGTGCTGACATTAGTAATGTGAAGAAGCATTTAATCTCCTCCTGTGGGATGGGATGGGATGGGGGACTGGGGTGAAGGTTTTTATAAAGATTAAAACTGCACCCTGAACACTGCTGCATGATTATCCACCAAGCTAGTACCTCTGCTCTAATCAACAGAGGTTGCAGAGGGAGAGTACAGGGATAGAGGAAAAGTGGATTCCCCAAAACACACACAAACACACACATACATATCCCTTCCATGTTCAAATTAATTGTTTTAGTTAGTATCATTAGTACAGGCATTGAGAGGTCTCACTGGGCACACCACGTCATTTCAACGTGGATAATTGGTTAAAATATTTGGTTGAGATGTTGGTCAGTGAGATTACAACCTATATTCACCCACTCAAAAATACAGCAAAAGTTAGTTGAATTTCCAATGTGTTATCACTGTGCTTTCAATCATTTAAAAGCACAACAAAGTTCTAATGGAAATACAATGTTAGATATTCTGTTTATTTATGCAACCGATTAATATGGTATCACTGTGCTTCATCTAATAGCAGAACCAAATTATCTGGATTGCATTAAAAGTACATGGTGAAAGTGATACCACATTGTGAAGATCTCCACAGACCTGCGATGACCTATGCATGCTATCTTGAACATGCACACTTTATACAATTACATAAGACATTTATATTTACAGTAACCTCAAAATGAGGCCATGGATGTCTATTTACCTTATTACAAAAGTAATATTGAATTATGTTTGGTTGACAACGCAACCAAATAGCAACATTTAAAGGATATGTATCTACTGCTTGAATAGTTCCATCTAAGCCACTGGCTTAATCCCATTGTTTAACTTTTATTTTTGGTTGAATTGGAGATGTGAATCCAACATATAACTTGTTGACATGTTAATTGGCTATTTATTTTATTTCAAAAGGGATATTGAATTGTGTTTGGTTGTCAACGCAACCAATTATCAACATTTGAAGGACATTTATATTCTGCTGGGATAGTTCCATCTGTGCCACTGACTTAGTCTGGCTTTAATTCCAGTTTGTCTACAAATTAACGTCTCCATCTCAACCAAAAACTTTGGAGACGTGAATCCAACCTATCAATCATTCATTTGTAGACAAACTGGAATTAAAGCCAGACTCAGTGGCACAGATGGAACTACACAATCAGAAGATACAGATACAGGGTTCCTGGGTGGCGCAGTGGTCAAAAGCACCGCAATGCTGATGCGCCCCTACAGCCTGGGGTTCGATCCCAGGCTGTAGTGCCCCGTAGGACTTCATGCAATTGGCCCAGCGCCATCTGGGGTAAGGGAGGGTTTAGCCATTGGGGCTTTCCTTGGCTCATCGTGCTCGTGTGACAGGGCAGGGAGTATGCAAGCTGACTCCGGTCATCAGTCGAACTGTGTTTCCTCTGACACATTGGTGCGGCTGACATCCAGGTTAAGCGAGCAGTGTGATGATAAGTAGGTGGCTAGCTGTGTGACTCAGCCTCACCCAAGTCCATTGAGGAGTTGCAGAGATTAGCTAAGGTACCTAATTTGGGGATAAAAACTGTTCAAAACAATATGTTTGAGGCCATAACACCCTGAACATGCCTGTTCAGGGTCGGGCCTGGCTAGTACGACCCATGGGGCGGCGCACAATTGGCCCAGCGTCGTCCAGGGTAGGGGAGGGAATGGCCGGCAGGGATGTAGCTCAGTTGGTAGAGCATGGCGTTTGCAATGCCAGGGTTGTGGGTTTGATTCCCACGGGGGGTATGATTATTTATATTTTTTTAATAATGTATGCACTCACTTTACTAACTGTAAGTCGCTCTGGATAAGAGCGTCTGCTAAATGACTAAAGTGTAAAAATGTACTGGGATGGGAGACCGCCTGGGACTACCAGGTGCTGTAAGCTCAAAAAAAATATATATATATATATATATATATATACTTATATACACTACCAGTCAAAAGTTTGGACACACCTACTCATTCAAGGGTTTTTCTTTATTTTTACTATTTCTTGCATTGTAGAATAATAGTGAAGACATCAAAACTATGAAATAACACATATGGAATCATGTAGTAACCAAAAAAGTGTTAAACAAATCAAAATATATTTTATATTTGAGATTCTTCAAATAGCCACCCTTTGCCTTGATGACAGCTTTGCACACTCTTGGCATTTGGTTGTGTTGACAACCAAACACAATTCAATATCACTAAATATCATTACATTTTAAATCAACCAAGCTTGAAACCCTAGGCCTATTGTATTGTCTATTTTTAGTTGATCCCTGGGTTGAATTGAATCAATAGCTGTTAATTACTTTGCAAATGCTATATAGGCCTAAATAGCATCATTGATGATATATGAGTGATAAAGTTCACATTTAATTTTCTCTGTTAAACCTACCCTTTGGAATGACTTCCATAGCAACAGTGAATCTATTTAGTTTTTAAGTGGAGCTCACTCAACGACCGTTCTCATGATAGCACATTGGTAATAGTCAGGAGCAAATATCATTCCTAAGCAGGACTGGGCTTGGTAAAATCCCTGGATGGGAGACCAAAGGGTAGCTGTAGATAGCTCAGCTCTCCAGTAGGAGCTGCTGCCCAGCCTGTAGTTTTTTTTCTGATAGTGGATATAGCTTGAAGATCTGACATTGTTTTAAAGGAAAAAATCCAACATATTTTATACAAGGTTTGTCTATGTTGAAATTTGGTTACCATGATTATATAATCCTGTGGTTGAAATTTTACCCTCAAAACAACAGTTGATTTTGATGATTTTTATTTCATATCCAATTTCTTTTCCACGTAGATTCCACATCACAATACGTTGACAAATTACGTTTAAATAACATTGATTCAACCAGTTTGTGCCCAGTGGGGTGTTAGTCGTCTACATCTTATTGACATTGCTGTAGTGATGGATGCATCGGAACATTACTTACCCAGTAACTCCAATAAATCCACAAGGAGAGAAATGTTAAAGCAGCGATAATGATAACTTGCAAGTCAACAGAAATCATAGATCTGTCTGAACATCGACACCAGCAATCTTGAATCTTGAGTCAACAGATGTCCAAAATGTCCAATCACCGACACCTAGAGACTCTTATTAGAATAACACAAATCACACATACACACACCTCATAAACCAATATGTGACATCAGCTCAGACCCATTATTTCAGAGATAATGCACATTATTTACAGGTCTCCATCTTCCAATCCTCTCTCTCCCTATATTATACCTTCCTCCTTTCAGAGCGTGAATTAACAGCCGAAAGAGAAAAAAGAGTGGTTGCTAAGAGCGACAAGAGAGGGCAGCCCCCTGATAACCATCGAGCGTGACAAATTATGAGTGTTACAAAATAAGATGACAAACGGGACAGTTGTGGTGTAGGTTAACAAGGCTGTGATCAGTAGCAGACAGCAGGGCCCTGTCTCTCTGTGCCTGCTTGCCTGGTGTTATCTCCCCTTCATGTTTATTACAGTCAGCCTCTCGTTCCCTCAGCCCAGACGCTGACATTGATCGACAGCTCCTATTAAGAGCCTTTCCCTTGCAGCTGGCAGGAGCAGATACATTAAATAAAACAGCTATTGCTTTTCATTGGTATGGCCCATAAAATATGGCCACTAAATAGATGTTGCCATCAGATGCGGTTTCAGACAAGGTTTTAATTTGAGAGACTGCTCCATAACACTGGTGCAATTGACACCAGCCTTTTGTTTGGGGACGATAATGATTGTGTATATCTCTGGGTATTGATGGTCTGTCTCCTCGGGAGCTTTGTTTGGCTTTTATGTATGTCTTTCTGCTTGTCAGGAATACGGTCCCTGCCTGAACAGGGGATATTGTCACCCCTCCTTCTCCTCCGCTCTCCTCCTCCCCTCCTCTCTCAGTTCTCTGTGCTTGTCTCCTTATCAGGAAGACTCTGTGTAGCAGCGCTAAGCTCGCGCCTGGCTACAAGATAAGACATTCCTTACGAGCAGTGGGTATGGTGACACAACAATAGCCGGGGTTGTCAGGCTCAAATTACAGCTCTAGTCTCTTCCTGTGCCAGGACGATATCTAGCCTCCCCTCCTTTGAATTACAACTGTGAAATGGGCCCTAAATGCTCATCTAATAATGATGTATTAGTAACAGGATTGGGCTGTCCGATGATACCCCCCTGCTGTCACATACACACACACCCCGAGTCCCCCTTAAAATCTGTGCTGGCCACTATCACCGTGGTGACTGCTCGGGGGCAAGACAGGAACAGGACAGCTGTTTGCGGATGGGCAGTGATGTGGGTGGTGTCATGTCCTCTGCTTTGTGTGCCTCATATTAAAAGCTTTATGGAAGCAATTAAATGTGTGCTTAATGGTGAGGAGTTGGCAGAATGAATGTACAATTGAATTAGCAGTTATGATGGGCCACATTACAAGATCAAGTAAATGCAATTACTTCTGGCGTTTTCTCTCTCTTCCCGTCAGGTTTGGCTACACCATGTGACTTAATTACCCCCTGTCACATACACTTTCCCACTGATCTCGTTTTCACAGCAGCTGGAAGTGTGGATAAAGTAAAGCGGCTGGCCCGATCTCCACTGTTCTGTGTGGAAAGTGGAGAGCTATTGATATTCTTCTCTGGGCCTTTTTACAGCGTGATGTATTGAAGTTGACTCATCCCAATAATAATAGCTTTGCTAAGAGGTCTTGGAGAAATTCCTGGGCTTGTCTCTCTCTCCCTGTAGGTTAACTGAATTACATTATGGGGATGATGCTAAGTTCTAGCATTGGAGATGCACTGTGACTGGACCGGGTTATATGACAACTGGTTGGATTCCATAAAGTGTCAGGCTTGCAGGGAAAGACTATGGAAAATGGTTCCAAAAATTTGTTATAACGAGTGTGTATATTACGTTTTTCATGGCTTACTTTGGCCTTGATTGTGGTGGGTGAAAATCTTTCCAGATGGCATCTATTTCCTCCTTTCCACAGAAGCCCACTGATCATTAGAGCTCAATATTACTTATGACAGAGTGGGAAATATGTAAGGGGATGAATTTTTATAAGTACATTTTGTGAGTAACATTTAGTAATTTCCTCTCTGAGAGGTCATTCTCAAGAGTACTGAAAGGCTACATTAAAGCAATTCTCCCACTACCAGGCCGTCAACAGTGATAAATGGCCTTTGTATCACTACAAAATCTCAACCTATATGAAACTGCCTCGTATGGACACAAACTGAGGTTAAATGAATCATACTTGACGCATGCCCCCCCTCTCCAGTCTCTCAGTATGACCACCTCCATTTTTCTCTCTACCTCCTCTCTCTCTCTCTCTCTCTCTCTCTCTCTCTCTCTCTCTCTCTCTCTCTCTCTCTCTCTCTCTGTGGCACAAGTATTCTCTTCTCCCTCACAGAGCAGCCTGCATGGCCTCCCTCTCTCTCTCCCTTCTCTCCTCTCCCACAGAAACAATTGATTAGCACTGAGCTCTTAGGCATCGTCATTTGCCAGTGATAGAAGCTCAGCAGCCAGTGTGAATCTAGTGTCCTTGCAGATTTAGTGGTCACTTCCCTCAACTTTGGCCATTAACCTGAGTGCAGCAGGCAGTTTGCCCCCCCCCCAAGCACCATCGGCACATTTATTACCCAGGGACACTCTAATGGATCCCAGTGAAGGTGTGTTAACAATTTTTCTATCGATTAATAGGAGGAGAATCATAGCCAGACTAACTTAGCGCAGAAGATTTAGTGGCTTTTAAGGTAGTAGAGATGAATATAATGCTTTAGAAAGAGCTTCTGGACATTATATATATGACACCTGCTACATTAAGCTACATTAAGGTTTAATACATCTTCATTACTGGCACTTTGCCCAACCCCTTCAAGGTTGAAATAGAGATCCACCTTTCATTATACCACCCATCATCGCTCTATGGAGAGATATCAAATAATAATGGAATTGTTGAAACAGTTCTGCCCGAGTCGTTAATGTTAATCGATGTATTAAATATTAAATATTTCCATAACAGGATTTTGAACTGCTGCCACGCTGCTCCCATCAGGACGATGTGGGGAAATGCTGCAGCAGCATCAGGCTAAACTCCCCTCTCTCTCTCTTCCTGTAATTAGGTAAAGTAGAGGATGATGACAACCCCTGACCCTTGACCTGCTGCCTCTGGCAACTGCTGCCTGGAAGGACCAGGGAGGAAAGTGCTGTAAAGTAGCTATTGAATCAGAGATACTGTAACTCATGTAGAAGCACATTTCAACAGGTCATTTGACACTTTCCTAATAAGACTCAGCATCCCTGCTACTAGCCATTTTGAATGGCCACTGTTTGTACAGTGACTGCAATTTACAGGTAGGCTAATACATTAATTCCCATGTCCAGTCTACCTTTTGATAATGTGTTGAAGAGGCAATAAAGAGCAGATAAAATGTGGATCATTTTATCCCTAAAGCATGCAAGTTCCTTATTGTACTCTGTGTTGACATTTGGACTTGCTTTTCTAACCCCAGACCTCATGTCTTTCATAAGCATTATAGATTTACAAATATGTGCTCAACCTCAAACAAACACTCAATCCTACATGGACAGAGGGCAAGATTCTCTCTGAGAGAATAGCTAAACAGAAAATCCAACCTCAAAACAGTAAAAAGTAGCAGACCAAACCATGTTGGATGAGAGAGAGGAGTTTTGGCTGCCGCACACGAAGCAGCAAAAATAAACGGCGCACAGTGAGCTCACGTCAGACTGGCTGGTGCGGGGGCGTGCAGCGGTGCCCTGTGTGTAGAGAGAAAACAGCCTGACCCACAGGAGGCCCGGGACCAGCCCAGCCGTCCAGATATTCAACCCTAGAGCACTATTGCTTTTTCCTTCAAAGCATCCAAAGATTTACTCATGTGTTGTTTGCAAATCTTTTGATGAGAGTGTCTCCTTGGATTACATTTCCAGTCACACTAATATGAGCATTTTTATGCGGTGGTAGATGTTTGATTAACTCACCTGACTATTATTGGCCCGTTTGTTTGGCTTTGGAGTAATTTTGTGTGTGTGTGTGGCTACGATGTATTGGTGCAATTATTGAAGGAATAGCATTTCATCCATTTATTGTTCAATGTCACATTAGCAATATGCAGCATTTTGGAATCGTTGCCAATAGACGCTCTGGGCAGATGGGCAGGCCCGTAAGATGAATTCATTGCCACATAAATTCCCTGTTGCCACCAAAAGAAAAAGGGGAAACAGCACGAACTGTGGTTTATGGCTGGGCTAGGATGATGCCAAAAGCAACAGTTTATACTTTTTCCCCAATCGAACATGTGAGTGATGGATATAGATGTTATCTCGCATTCACATTACTAAAGAGAGTAACTAAATAGATGTTAAGTGATATGCATGATCGTGATACAAAAAACACTGGTCAAAGGCATAAACAATTCAGATTATTACACCAAATCAAATCAAATGTTATTTGTCGCATGCGCAGAATACAACAGGTGTAGACTTTACCGTGAAATGCTTACTTCCAAGCACTTAACCAACAATGCAGTTTTAAGAAAATAGAGTTAAGAAAATATTTACTAAATAAACTAAAAGTAAAAACAAAATAAAAAAGTAACACAATATAATAACAATAACGAGGCTATATACAGGGGGTACGGTACCGAGTCAATGTGTTGGGGTACAGGTTAGTTGAGGTAATTTGTACATGTAGGTAGGGGTAAAGTGACTATGCATAGATAAGAAAGAGCGAGTAGCAGCAGTGTAAAAAGTAGTCCGGGTGGCCATTTGATTAATTTTTCTAGCAGTCTTATGGCTTGGGGGTAGAAGCTGTTAAGGAGCCTTTTGGACTAGACTTGGTGCTCTGGTACCGCTTGCCATGCGGTAGCAGAGAGAGTCTATGACTTGGGTGACTGGAGTCTTAGACAATTTTTTGGGCCTTCCTCTGACACCGCCTAGTATAGAGGTCCTGGATGGTAGGAAGCTTGGCCCCAGTGATGTACTGGGCCATACGCACTACCCTCTGTAACGCCTTACGGCCGAGCAGTTGCCATGCCAGGCGGGGATGCAACCGGTCAGGATGCTCTCAATGGTGCAGCTGTATAACTTTTTGAGGATCTGGGGACCCATGCCAAATCTTTCAGTCTCCTGAGGGGGAAAAGGCGTTGTCGTGCCCTCTTCACGACTGTCTTGGTGTGTTTGGACCTGATAGTTTTGTGGTGATGTGGACACCAAGGAACTTGAAACTCTCTACCCGCTCCACTACAGCCCTGTCGATGTGAATGGGGGCGTGTTCGGCCCTCCTTTTCCTGTAGTCCACGATCAGCTCCTTTGTCTTGCTCACGTTGAGGGAGAGGTTGTTGTCCTGGCACCACACTGCCAGGTCTCTGACCTCCCTCCTATAGGCTGTCTCATCATTGTCGGTGATCAGGCCTACCACTGTTGTGTTGTCAGCAAACTTAATGATGGTGTTGGAGTCGTGCTTGGCCACGCAGTCGTGGGTGAACAGGGAGTACAGGAGGGGACTGAGCACGCACCCCTGAGGGGCCCCTGTGTTGAGGATCAGCGTGGCAGATGTGTTGTTGCCTACCCTTACCTCCTGGGGGCGGCCCGTCAGGAAGTCCAGGATCCAGTTGCAGAGGGAGGTGTTTAGTCCCAGGGTCCTTAGCTTAGTGATGAGCTTTGTGGGTACTATGGTGTTGAACGAAGAAATATAGTCAATGAACAGAATTCTCACATAGTTGTTCCTTTTGTCCAGGTGGGAAAGGGCAGTGTGGAGTGCGATTGAGATTGCAAGGAACCAGGTGGGTAGGTATGTTGAATTGTTAATTTTGCTTTTGTCTCCCTCTCAAAACCATAATCATCCAAATTCTAATGTTCAATGCTTGACTAGATTTTAAAAGCCAAACATACCATTTCAAAGCTTTTACTGACCCCATTCTTACCCACACCTCAGAATAGTAGATTGAGTTTTAATGCCCAGAATAGCTTTTGTTTGAGTTTAAATTTGAATGTTTGTATTTCCACATCATTTATGTACGTAAATGGTTTATACAGTCCTGGAGTTTTTATGGCAAACAGATGTTGAGGCGGCCACATACAGGCCTGCAGCACCTGCTTTGATAAACAGAGGCCTGTTGATGGCTGGGTCTCGCCTGTTTTCTTTCCAGAGGCACCTTGCTGCATCGCAGCAGTGGCAGGGCCCTCGGTCCCCCCTACTTGTGGTACTGTGTGTGGTAGGTCCAGCATGTCCCATTATCTAGAGACCCCTGAGGATACTTTGAAGGTATGGCCAAGTTATTGTTTGTTTTTGGGAGAGAAGTCCAGCTATGAGAACCCTATGAAAGAGATGCAATGAGAAGAAAGAGAGAAAGAGGATTTAGTTTTATGGTAGTATGGTATGTTACGGAGGCAAGTAAATAATCCTCCTCTAACCTCTGTTCTATTGGTGAATGTACAATCACTGGAGAACAAACTGGACGAGCTCCGTTCGAGACTATCCTATCAACGGGACCTGAAGAACTGTAATATCCTATGTTTCTCGGAAACTTGGCTGAACAAAGACATGGATAATATTCTAGCTGGTTTTTCTATGCATTGCCAGAACGGCAATGTCGATTAAGCTCAAGTGGGGTGGTGTGTCTCTTTATTAACAACAGCTGGTGCGCAATCTCTAATATTAAGGAAGTCTCAAAGTTCTGCTCACCTCAGTTAGAATACCTCATGATAAGCTGTAGACCATACTATTTACCAAGAGAGTTTTCATCCATACTTTTCTTAGCTGTTTATTTACCACCACAAACCGATGCTGGCACTAAGACCACACTCAATGAGCTATATAGGGCCATAAGCAAACTAGAAAATGCTCATCCAGAGGCTGCGCTCCTAGTGGCCTGTGATTTTAATGCAGGAAAACAGAAATCTGTTTTACCTAATTTTTACCAGCATGCCACCTGTGCAACTAGAGGCAAAAAAACTCTAGATCACCTTTACTCCACACACAGAGACGCATACAAAGCTCTCCCTTGCCCTCCATTTGTCAAATCTGACCATAACTCTATCCTCCTGATTCCTGCTTATAAGAAAAAACTCTAACAAGAACTACCAACTCAATACGGAAGTGGTCCAATGAAGCAGATGCTAAGCTACAGGACTGCCACAGGACTGTTTCGCTAGCACAGACTGGAATATGTTCCAGGACTCATCTGATGGCATTGAGGAGTTACCACATCAGTCACCGGCTTCATTAAAAAGTGCATTGACGAAGTCATCCCCACAGTGACCGTACATACATATCCCAACCAGACGCCATGGATTACAGGCAACGTCGACACTGAACTAAAGGCTAGAGCTGTCGTTTTCAAGGAGCAAACACTAACCAGGACTCTTATAAGAAATCCCGCTACACCCTACGACGAACCATCAAACAGGCAAAGCGTCAATACAGGACTAAGATCGAATCCTACTACACCGGCTCTGACGCTCGTCGGAAGTGGCAGGGCTTGCAAACTATCACAGATTACAAAGGGAAACCCAGTCGCGAGCTGCCCTGTGACACGAGTTTACCGCCCCAACAGATGACGCAATCTCTATTGCACTCCACACTGCCCTTTCCCACTTGGACAAAAGAAACACCTACGTGAGAATGCTGTTAATTGATTACAGCTCAGCATCCAACACCATAGTGCCTTCCAAGCTCATCACTAAGTTAAGGACCCTGGGACTGAACACCTCCCTCTGCAACTGGATCCTGGATTCCTGAATGGACGCCCCCCAGTGGTGAGGGTAGGCAACAACACATCTGCCATGCTGACTCTCAACACGGGGGCCCCTCAGTGGTGCGTGCTTAGTCCCATTCTGTACTCGCTGTTCACCCACGACTGCATGGCCGTGCATGACTCCAACACCATCATTAAGTTTGCAGACGACATGACGGTGGTAGGCCTGATCCCCGACGACAATGAGACAGCTGTTACGCACGCCTCTCGGAAGAGGGAACGCAACACCCTGCTACAACTCAACTCTCCGTGGTGTGAAAGAGGTATGGGACTGTAGGTGTGAGTAAGGATGACAAAAGGCAGAGAATACCGTTAACAGGGAATTTATTCATTCGCACAGTAAGTTTGGGGAAAAGGGGCTGGATGGAACCAAAGCAAAGAAAGTAAAGATCAAAGCCCCCTCTCCTACCTTACCTGCCTACCCACTACTTACTTAACTAGCACCTCCTGGTGCACTAACCAAAATACAGGGGATGGTCCGCCCAGGTCTTTCCTAGTGTGCATAGACAGTCAACTTCTACGGGTAATGTATGCCCACGGGCCTCTTGCCTAAGCACTCCCTAGGTGCCTTCCCCTTCCCCCTTGGGAACAAATGAAACAAAAAATAGCACAAAACTGGTTCAACAACAAAACCTGAGAAAAAAACTAACTCAGGACATTAAAGAAACTCTGAGCCACAAACTAACACAAAACATTACAATTGGTTCTCAGAGCAAAAACAACACAGTACATACCAAACTCTTAGCATACAACCAACATGCTGTAACTCTCAGCAATTCTGGTTCCCCTTTTCTCTTCTGAGCAACAGAACTGGGGCTTATATAGCTTCAGAAGGAGTTGGTAATTGGAGACAGCTGCGTCCTGACGAGGGCGCAGGGTCAGCTCTCCAATCATCAATGTTCACTGACCAATCAGCTGCTTGTTGGGGAATTTCAGGAACCCATTTCCTGAAATACATACATGAAAATACACAACCTACAACACAGAAACTGGGGAACGTAACATGCCCACCACAAAAAATGCAAACATACAGTTTGCAATAACAAAAACCAACGCATACCCAGTTATTAAACCCGTGATAGGGCGTCAGCAACCACATTTGCCGAGCCCTTCACATAGGCTATCTGTACATATCCTTGTACAATCAGAGCCCACCGCATAAGGCGGCGGTTCTGATTGTACATTTGCTTTAAGAACACCAACGGATTATGGTCCGTGAAGACCATAACTGGAGCCCACATATACCTCAAAGAACTGTAAGGCTAGCAATAAAGCCAGCGTCTCCTGTTCAATTGTGGAGTACCTTGACTGACACGAGTTGAACTTACGGGAGAAGAAACTGACGGGGCGATCCACTCCATCTTCATCTTCCTGCAAGAGAACCGCACCCACCCCCACTATACTAGCGTCTACCTCCAACTTAAAAGGTTTGTCAAAGTTGGGGGCGGCAAGCACTGGAGCACTACAAAGTAGCGCTTTAGCGGACTCAAAAGCATAGTTACAGTCCTGGGACCACATAAATGGTACCTTAGGACTAAGCAGAGATGTAAGGGGAGCTACTACCGTCGAGAAATTCTTACAGAATGTACGCTAGTACCCAACCATGCCCAGGAATCTGCGCAACTGGCGGCGATTCGTGGGAGCAGGAAAAGCAACAATTGCTTCCACTTTGCCAGTTACTGGGCGCACTTGACCTCGTCCCACTTGTTTCCCTAAGTAAGTCACAGTAGCCTTCCCAAACTCACACTTGGCCAAATTGAGGGTTAAAGAAGCATTCTCCTTAGTTTTAGCTTCCTCAATGGACATTACCGAAGTAAAACACTTGCGAAGACTGGTGTCTCTCTTTTGACATTCAATCACCTTCTCAGGGGTGACAGACAAAATAATGTCATGTAATTGGGGCGCGATTTCACTTTCCCCTGCCTTAGTTTTTACGGGAGTAAAAACTGTCGGCATAGCAGAAGGAATATTCGGTGCATTGTCTTCTACCTCAACCTTCTCAAAAATGGAACTAGCCAAATCCACCACATCTCCTAGCTTGCGAGATTGTGCCCTCGTTAACACACAAGCTGGAAAAACATGTGGAAATGCTTGAACCAGCTTATCATCTGCAATTCTGATTTCTGGATTGTCTACTACCTCTAACACAGGAGTGACGTTACCACCAGCAATATCATTCCCTAGAAACAATGTAACTCCTTTTACTGGCAGTGTAGACACTACACCAACTCAGAAACATCCTGATACCAAGTCTGACACTAAGTGGACCCAGTGTAATGGTACATGTACTGTTTTTGTCTCGATCCCCTGTAAAATGACATGCGAGCCACAATATGTTTCATGAGACCAGGGTAAAGCATCAGTAACCATTACTGACTGCGCCGCCCCGGTGTCTCGCAAGATTTGAATGGGCTTTTGATCAGCTTGTTCTCCAGTTAAGGAAACACAACCGGCAAATATAAACGGAGCATAGACAGGATGCTGAATCAATAACTCGGTCCAACGGACGAGCCAAAGACTTGACTAAACCCATACTTTTCATTTTTGGGGACGGTGACCGGGACTGTTTCGGTTATTTTTCAAAACCGGGCAGTCCGCAATCACATGACCCTTTTGGTGACAATAAAAACATTCACGGTTTTCATGAAAAGGCTTAGGGTTGTCAGAGGAAAAGCGACCTGAACGAGGCACTGATGATGTAATCGTTCGGTCTTCAAAACGAGGCGCACCAAAGACAGTCTTGTGTGTCAAAGCGTACTCATCTGCTAACACTGCTGCCTGGGCCAATGTCACCACTTTCTGTTCATTTAAATGAACTACAATTCTATCAGGGAGGTTGCTTTTAAAATCCTCTAACAGCATCAACTCCCGAATATCAGCAAAGGTGTTAGCTTTGCTGGCTGAACACCAGCGATTAAACAGAGACTCTTTGTCCCTTGCAAACTCAACAGAAGTACGGTGAGATGTTTTTTTGTGGTTCCTGAAGCGCTGTCTATAAGCTTCAGGCACCAACTCATAAGCCCGCAACACGGTAGTTTTAACTGTATCATACTGTAAACTGTCTTCCAGGGAGAGAGCAGCTACTACTTCCTGGGCTTTCCCAGACAATTTACATTGTAACAGGAGCGGCCAAACCTCGCGTGGCCAATGCGCGCAGCGGCCACACGCTCAAAAGCAAAGAAATAGGAATCAACTTCCGACTCTCGGAATGGAGGGACTAACGCTATATTTTTACTTACATCAAAGTGGGCTTGATGATAAGCAGTTTGTGGAGTCGCACTGAAGCCAGCGTCTAGCTCCAGTTGTCGGATTCTCACCTCCTTTTCCTTTTCAATTTCCATTTTCCTTATTTCAAGTTCAAACTGCATCTGTCTCTCTTTATCTTTTGCTCCATTTCTAACCGGGCCAGCCTCACCTTTAGCCTAAGCGGTCCCGCTTGAACGACCTGAAGCAGAAGATAAAGGATCGAATCGGGCAATGTAAAGGGCACGAGCAACCCCTTCCTCCGTCCTGTCCTCCGACTTGGCATCGGAAGGTCTACCCGTCTCCTCTCCTGAAGCCTCCCGCTCCTTATCTTGAAATGAGAGAATTCGCTCTCTCATTAAACCCTCCCTGACTAGCACCAAAAGCTCCGCCTTTAGGGCTTTCTCAGGGACAACAATTCCATAATGGTGAGCAATAGTGAAAAGATCTGTTTTCCGAAACCTCACCAAACTATCAACAGAGGGCGCTTCAATGAACTTGGAGATGGCTGAGGCAGCCATCTTGTATACAGCAGCCTCCTGAATACACACAAACTAAACAAGTCACCCAAACTCACAACCTACCATCACACCTCAATCACAACTCAGAGAGCTCAGTGCAGCAGAGTCCGGTGGGTTTAAAGAAATCCCGGACGAACCCCCATTATGTTACGCACGCCTCTCGGAAGAGGGAACGCAACACCCTGCTACAACTCAACTCTCCGTGGTGTGAAAGAGGTATGGGACTGTAGGTGTGAGTAAGGATGACAAAAGGCAGAGAATACCGTTAACAGGGAATGTATTCCTTCGCACGGTAAGTTTGGGGAAAAGGGGCTGGACGGAACCAAAGCAAAGAAAGTAAAGATCAAAGCCCCCTCTCCTACCTTACCTGCCTACCCACTACTTACTTAACTAGCACCTCCTGGTGCACTAACCAAAATACAGGGGATGGTCCGCCCAGGTCTTTCCTAGTGTGCATAGACAGTCAACTTCTACGGGTAATGTATGCCCGCGGGCCTCTTGCCTAAGCACTCCCTAGGTGCCTTCCCCTTCCCCCCTTGGGAACAAATGAAACAAAAATAGCACAAACTGGTTCAACAACAAAACCTGAGAAGAAAACTAACTCAGGACATTAAAGAAACTCTGAGCCACAAACTAACACAAAACATTACAATTGGTTCTCAGAGCAACAACAACACAGTACATACCAAACTCTTAGCATACAACTAACATGCTGTAACTCTCAGCAATTCTGGTTCCCCTTTTCTCTTCTGAGCAACAGAACTGGGGCTTATATAGCTTCAGAAGGAGTTGGTAATTGGAGACAGCTGCGTCCTGACGAGGGCGCAGGGTCAGCTCTCCAATCATCAATGTTCATTGACCAATCAGCTGCTTGTTGGGGAATTTCAGGAACCCATTTCCTGAAATACGTACATGAAAATACACAACCTACAACACAGAAACTGGGGAACGTAACAACAGCCTATATAGAGGAGGTCAGAGACCTTGCAGTGTGGTGCCAGGACAACAACCTGTCTCTCAACATCAGCAAGACAAAGCAGCTGAATCATGGACTACAGGAAACGGAGGGCAAGGCCAAGCATGCCCCCATTCACATTCGACAGGGCTGTAGTGGAGCAGGTCGCGAGCTTCAAGTTCCTCTGTGCCCACATCACTAAGGATCTATCATGGTCCAAACACACCAACACAGTCGTGAAGAGGACACGACAACACCTCTTTCCCCTCAGGAGGCTGAAAAGATGTGGCATGGGCCCTCAGATCCTCAAAAAGTTCTACAGCTGCACCCTTGACAGCATCTTGACTGGCTTTATCACCGCTTGGTATGGCAACCGCTTGGTATGGCAACTGCTTGGCGTCCGACCGCAAGGCGCTACAGAGGGTAGTGCGAACGGCCCAGTACATCACTGGGGCCAAACTCCCTGCCATCCAGGACCTCTATACCAGGCGGTGTCAGAGGAAGGCCCCTACAAATTTTCCAAGACTCCAGCCACCCAAGTCATAGACTGTTCTCTCTGCTACCGCACGGCAAGTGGTGCCGATGTACCAAGTCTGGAACCAACAGGACCCTGAACCCCCAAGCCATAAGACTGCTAAATAGTTAGTTAAATAGTTAACAAAATAGCTACCCAGACTATCTGCATTGAGTCTTTTTGCACTTACTTTTTTGACTCATCACATACGATGCTGTTTACTATCTGTAACTTTATTCAATTACCTCGTACCCCTGCACATCGACTCGGTACTGGTACCCTTTGTATAAAGCCAAGTTATCGTTACTCATTGTGTATCTATAATTACTTTTATTATTATGTGTTTTACTTTTCTTTTCTTTCTCTATTTTCTTTCTCTCTGCATTGTTTGGAATTGTATTTGTCACATGCTTCGTAAACAACAGGTGTGTCAGTCCACACCTGTTGTTTACGAAGCATGTGACAAATAAAATTAGATTAGATTTGATTTGACATGCTTTCTTAAAGCTTCAAATACATTTGAATCATGACAGTTTTTTATTTTACAACTAGAAACTCATCATTCATAGGGGAGACCGGGGACAATTGTAACAGGGGGCAATTGTGACACCTTGAATTTCTCGCAACAGAAACAAACTAGAGTGATGAAACTCTCTCAGTACATGCCCATTTAGATTCTCTCCTTGCTCTAAAAGTTTCAGCCAAATATATCACTATTTACACATTTATGGACAAATGTTTTTTTTGGTGGGGGTGAAAGTTTCCCACTGTTTGTATTTTTCTCATACTGTCCTGAGCATTAATGTCTATGAATTCAAACTAGCATAATACCCATTGCTACAGTGAGGGAAAAAAGTATTTGATCCCCTGCTGATTTTGTACGTTTGCCCACTGACAAAGACATGATCAGTCTATAATTTTAATGGTAGATTTATTTGAACAATGAGAGACAGAATAACAACAAAATAATCCAGAAAAATACATGTAAAAAATGTTATAAATTGATTTGCATTTTAATGAGGGAAATAAGTATTTGACCCCTCTGCAAAACATGACTTAGTACCTGGTGGCAAACCCTTGTTGGCAATCACAGAGGTCAGGCGTTTCTTGTAGTTGGCCACCAGGTTTGCACACATCTCAGGAGGGATTTTGTTCCACTCCTCTTTGCGGATCTTCTCCAAGTCATTAAGGTTTTGAGGCTGACGTTTGGCAACTCGAATCTTCAGCTCCCTCCACAGATTTTCTATGGGATTAAGGTCTGGAGACTGGCTAGGCCACTCCAGGACCTTAATGTGCTTCTTCTTGAACCACTCATTTGTTGCCTTGGCTGTGTGTTTTGGGTCATTGTCATGCTGAAATAACCATCCACATTTTCAATGCCCTGGCTGAGGGAAGGAGGTTCTCACCCAAGATTTGACGGTACATGGCCCCGTCCATCGTTCCTTTGATGCGGTGAAGTTGTCCTGTCCCCTTAGCAGAAAAACACCCCCAAAGCATAATGTTTCCACCACCATGTTTGACGGTGGGGATGGAGAGCTTGGAGAGCTCTTTGGTCTTGGCCATGGTGGAGAGATTGGAATCTGATTGATTGATTGCTTCTGTGGACAGGTGTCTTTTATACAGGTAACAAACTGAGATTAGGAGCACTCCTTTAAGAGTGTGCTCCTAATCTCAGCTCGTACCTGTATAAAAGACACCTGGGAGCCAGAAATCTTTCTGATTGAGAGGGGGTCAAATACTTATTTCCCTCATTAAAATGCAAATAAATTTCTAACATTTTTGACATGCGTTTTTCTGGATTTTTATTTTGTTATTCTGTCTCTCACTGTTCAAATAAACCTACCATTAAAATTATAGACTGATCATTTCTTTGTCAGTGGGCAAACGTACAAAATCAGCAGGGGATCAAATAAATTTTTCCCTCACTGTATATGTTGGCTAAACATTCACATGATTGACAGGTGTCACTTATTTTCTCTTGCAAGGTACATGAGGTTTTGTCATGGCTGCTAGGTTGGAGGCAATTGTAACGCAGTGTTAAAATGAACCTGAGCCAAGAGGCCAAATTATTTAAAAAAAAAGTGATTACAATTTTAGGATTGTATGAATTATACATTTATTATACAAATACATAGCCTTGGGGTCCTGTAGAGTGCCAAATAAATTGTGAACATATATAATCTGGGCACCATCAGACTATTCAGATGTTTTGAGAGGAATATTGGTTACGTACTGTACATAGAAATAGTTATACTTCTTGCAAAATCATTACATATGTCTATGATAATATGACAATTCATAAACATAATTTTTTTCAAGTTAAGTTAATTTATTTGATACATTTTTTGGGTGTTACATTTGACCCCAGCTACTGTTACAATTGCCCCTGGCAATTATTATGTACGACCGTCTTATGTACAGACATATAAATGGTGTGAATGATTAGGAGACAGATTACTGGACTAGATCAAGTAGTCTCTGAGCAATAGAGTAAAATACTAAACAGTCTCCCCTACATGTTTTAATTGAAGTATAGTGTATGGAGAAAAATATATATTCCTTAGCCAAAAGAATCATTATATACATTTACACTGATCCCGGCATTGATGTTATAATTTCACAATGAATAGCTGACATGCTAAACCAAAAATGTATAGGTTATCCTGATCCTTTTTTCTCAACAATGAGATGCTGTGCAAAGCATTAGTTTAACAACCAGTAGCATAACTTTATCCAGCCCATTATCAGACCCCAGCCCAGCAGCAGAACAACAGCAGCCAGGCACCATAACAAGTGTATCTATTGCAAGCAGACATTTACCGAGATTGCTGCTTCATTCTCTTCCGCCCATCTTCACAATTGAGTTGTCATGTATTTTCCAGCTAATTAGGTTTTTTAAAACGGGGGCTATGTAAAGCCTGCATTGATAAGAGCATGCTGCTAAATTGACCGTAATGCTGCCATTCAATCAGGGACAAGTACCTCCCTGTAGCGATAATCAGGATTAATTTCAGATACTTCATTTGAACAGGAGAGTGATGGGAAGGCGACATGGATGTATTATTTTGAGATAGCAGCAGCCTGTTTCACAGCAGTAAGGTTGGCCTTTTCTTCAGACTCACAGGCTGCGATAAATAGAGAGAGGTCAAAGGTGAGAGTGAAAGAGGGTGGGGCAAAGATTTCCACACGTTTGTTTATCTTTTTTCTGCATTTCCACCTGAACACCCCCCGGCATTTAGAACATCCTCCACATTATTAAAGCAATAAGGCATGAGAACCCATGGATTATCGTAAATAACTTGGCTAATGGCTGTTCTTAGTCATCACATGAAGCCTAAGAACATCCTTCAATCCTTAATTTGGAACCCTAGAACTCTGGCTAACTCTTTGACTGTGGTACCATATAGAAAAAGTGTTGCTCTCTGCCATGCAATGTGCATGCCTAACCACAACGTGACAATAGCCAGCATTCCGCTTTTTAATCTCTCCCATCTCTTCTCCATAAAGTCTCACTTTTGTCTCTTCTCTTTCACTCTTCTCTCCTGTCCGTTTCTTTTGTTCAGCGGTGGGTGCATAGGGTCCCTGATTACTTGTGGCTTCTCTAGTTTTTTGCGATTAAGATCCACTCTACCTAATCAAGTAGAGCTCTCTCTGTAACAAGTGACAACAATCAGACAGGCTCCAGAGGGGTCCCCCTGGGGAGTGTGGGGCTTTGATGCTACACCCCTCTTTTCCTCCTTCTGCTGTCACAGGGTTTTTCTTTGTCGATTGTGGACCAGTCTATCTGACAGGTGATGTGGGGCTAGGAGGAAGAGGCCGTAATAGGGGATTGGGCCTACCCTGAGTTCCCTGTTCAGCTAGAGCATCCATTCACCTTCATTCTCCCCCTGGCTGTCTATACTGCCTGAAGGCTTAATTCACTGGCCATTAGGCGGCAGATTTGTTATTACTCACCTTCAGAGGCACTGACAGAAGACATTTCAGCCACAGGACCGGACGGGACTTCCAGAGGGAATTACAATGAAGGATTTGGTTCCTTCTGAGGAGCTCTGTTCTGTTCTAGAAATACCCAATGTAAGACAAACAGTCTGTTTGATAGAAGACCGTCTTCCCATAGACATAGCACTGTAAATTGGCAATGGGGATTCCCAGTCATGGAGCAATGGGACCTGATTTGTCAATCACTTTTCAATTAGCAAATGAGTTGCACCCTGTAGGCAAGGTAGCACTACCGGCTCCTGGTCAAAATGACTTCGATCAAACCCATAAGAGCTGAGGTAGGACAGATGAGAGCTGAGCCAGCAGGATGTATCCACTTCTTGGTGTAGAGCAATTAAATTACCTTAGAATATAATATAATTACCATTATGCAATTGATCAAATGGCTTGATTTTATACCAGAACCACTCAAAAGCCAATAACATAACCTCATTAGAAGAGGGGGAAAACAGACAATTGAAATACAGCATGATATAGTAGGCTATATAGCACCAGGTAGAGCGAGTCAGCAGTTTTAAGTTCATCGGCATCCACATTATCGAGGACTTGACATGGACCAACACTACCACTTTTGTCAAGAGGGCGCAACAGCGTCTCTACTTCCTAAGGCAGCTGAAGAAATTTGGCATACCACACCGGGTCCTCTCCAAATACTACTGCTGCACCATTGAGAGCATCCTGACCAGTTGCATCAAGGCCTGGTATGGAAATGTGGTCTCAGAGCATTTCGTATTATTCTGATCGTAAATCCGAGACACTCCATTTAGTATGGTATGTATTACTTTGTGGATGTCCATCACCCATTTTGTAGGATATGTTACAAATTACAATTTGTATGATTTGTTAAGATTTGCAATTCACACAATATGTTGCGAATTTCAATTCTCACAATTTGTCACAAATTTGCAAAACATACAATCCAATCTGTAACAAATTTGCAAAACGTTTAATATGTTACGAATTTCAATTTGTTGTGGCTAACGTTAGCTAGCTGGCTAACGTTAGCACTAGGGGTTACAGTGGTTTACGAAAGTATTCACCCCCCTTCGCATTTTTCCTATTTTGTTGCCTTACAACCTGGAATTAAAATGGATTTTTGGGGGTTTGTATCATTTGATTTACACAACATGCCTACCACTTTGAAGATTAAACATTTTTTTTGGTGTGAAACAAACAAGTAATAAGAAAAAAAACTGAAAACTTGAGTCAATACTTTGTTGAGCCACCTTTGGCAGCAATTACAGCTGCAAATCTCTTGGGGTATGTCTCTATAAGCTTGGCACATCTAGCCACTGGGATTTTTTCCCATTCTTCAAGGCAAAACTACTCCAGCTCCTTCAAGTTGGATGGGTTCCGCTGATGTACAGCAATCTTTAAGTCATACCACAGATTCTCAATTGGATTGAGGTCTGGGCTTTGACTAGGCCATTCCAAGACATTTAAATGTTTCCCCTTAAACCACTCAAGTGTTGCTTTAGCAGTATGCTTTGGGTCATTGTCCTGCTGGAAGGTAAACAGCCGTCCCAGTCTCAAATCTCTGGAAGACTGAAACAGGTTTCCCTCAAGAATTTCCCTGTATTTAGCGCCATCCATCATTCCTTCAATTCTGACCAGTTTCTCAGTCCCTGCCGATGAAAAACATCCCCACATCATGATGCTGCCACCACCATGCTTCACTGTGGGGATGGTGTTCTCGGGGTGATGAGAGGTGTTGGGTTTGCGCCGGACATAGCGTTTTCCTTGGTGGCCAAAAAGCTCAATTCTAGTCTCATCTGACCAGAGTAACTTCTTCCATATGTTTGGGGAGTCTCCCACATGCCTTTTGGCGAACACCAAACGTGTTTGCTTATTTGTTTCCTTAAGCAATTGCTTTTTTCTGGCCACTCTTTCATAAAGCCCAGCTCTGTGGAGTGTACGGCTTAAAGTGGTCCTATGGACAAATCCTCCAATCTCCGCTGTGGAGCTTTGCAGCTCCTTCAAGGTTGTCTTTGGTCTCCTTTTTGCCTCTCTGATTAATGTCCTCCTTGCCTGGTCCGTGAGTTTTGGTGGGCGGCCCTCTCTTGGTAGGTTTGTTGTGGTGCCATATTCTTTCAATTTTTTAATTATGGATTTAATGGTGCTCCGTGGGATGTTCAAAGTTTCGGATATTTTTTTATAACCCAATCCTGATTTGTACTTCTCCACAACTTTGTCCCTGACCTGTTTGGAGAGCTCCTTGGTCTTCATGGTGCCGCTTGCTTGGTGGTGCCCCTTGCTTAGTGGTTTTGCAGACTATGGGGCCTTTCAGAACAGGTGTATATATACTGAGATCATCTGACAGATCATGTGACACTTAGATTGCACACAGGTGGACTTTATTTAACTAATTATTTGACTTCTGAAGGTAATTGGTTGCACCAGATCTTATTTAGGGGCTTCATAGCAAAGGGGGTGAATACATATGCACGCACCACTTTTCCGTTATTTATTTTTTAGAATTTTTTGAAACAAGTTATTTTTTTCATTTCACTTCACCAATTTGGACTATTTTGTCTATGTCCATTATATGAAATCCAAATAAAAATCCATTTAAATTACAGGTTGTAATGCAACAAAATAGGAAAAACGCCAAGGGGGATGAATACTTTTGCAAGGCACTGTAAGGTTTAAGGTTAGGGTTAAGGTTTGGAGATAGGTTAAAGGGTTAAGGTTATTGTTAGGGGAAAGGTTAGCTAACATGCTAAGTAGTTGCAAAGTAGCTAAAAAATTGTAAGTAGTTGAAAAGTTGCTAATTACCTTAAATGCTAAAGTTTCCATGATAAAATTCGAACACGCAACCTTTGGGTTGCTAGACATTCCCATTATATGCCCACCAATCCACCCTGACCAACCACCCTCCTTTTGTTTTTGCCTTAAGTAACCTTCTATCTTAAATCCGGGACGTAAAATATCATACTAATTTGAGCGTCCCGGAT
This sequence comes from Coregonus clupeaformis, assembly GCF_020615455.1. Taxonomy (NCBI): domain Eukaryota; kingdom Metazoa; phylum Chordata; class Actinopteri; order Salmoniformes; family Salmonidae; genus Coregonus; species Coregonus clupeaformis. Next base: position 46,763,703 of record NC_059206.1, on the reverse strand, counting down.
TTACATTTACTATGTTACATCTAGTCTGCATTATATCCTCATGAGAACCAAAAACTTGCCATGATCCACCAGGTGGCATAGTGGAGAACTGTGTTCAGTCATGTGGATGCATTGTACACATAGGTAGGTATACAGTACATTACTCATGCAACCTCACTTGAAATAGTGTTATACTCTGCATGCAACAATACATTTGTAATTTCTTATTGCACCCTGATTAATGGTATGCCTCCTCATTTGCCTTGGCTGAAGTTTGATCCCTTTTTCAGGTGAAAATGGCAAATTAAGTGATCTGTTTTTTTCCTTCTCTGTCAGCAGGTCTGACCTCTCCCAGTGTGACAGCGGCAGCCACTGAAGGACATCCAGATTGGCTGACACTGCACTTCCGCCTGCCATTGCCACACCGATCGTTACCAAGGTGTGAGAGGTCTGGTTGCCGTGTAGGCAGTTGATGAAGAAAAGGAATCGATGGAGTGAGGAATGATGAAGAAATGAGAGACGGAGACAGACAGGCCGCAAAAATGAGTGTGTCACTTTTGCAGTGACAAATAACTTCAAACTAACATACTAACAGAGTAATCATAATTCAAATGTAATCTTAAAGAGAAGAAATGTAACAGAACAAAATACACTTAATTTTGATATGAACTAATTCAATGAGAGATTGGAGGCTCAATTTATATTCTAATTTAATTAATCTTATAAAAGGATTAACAAGAAGAATGCCTGAGCTATGAGGCTGAGTTCTTTGAAAGTAAGCCTTACCAAATATGGCACAATTTTAACAAAATTATTTTGCTTTTATAAAAGTGGGTTTGATTGCTTGAATGTTAACTCCAGACCTTGGTTTTGTGGTTCATTCAAGTGGTACTGCACAGAAGATATTTAAAAAAGTAATATATTCTTATATCTTTCCTAAGAGAATTATTACAATAATAACTGGGCTACGCAGGCAGGGAAATGATTGATGACTATATGGAATTCTAAACTGCTCTTTGGTTGGTTTCGAGGCGAGCGTGGTTTATTTGTCTTCATATTGTGAGAGTCTCTGTTTATGTTCTGTCTCTGGAGAAACCACATGTCCTGAGAAATGACCCCACCCCCAGAAACCCACCAAATATTAAGTTCTGGAAGCGCTATCAATTTCACTGTACTGGTCTGCCACTTTAGTAACTCAGTCTAACCCACTTTGATGACCTGTCAATTAATCTTGAATTATTTAAGTGACAGAAGAGCGGAGCTTTCTTCTTCTCTGGTCTGGTCTGCCCATCTTCTCCCGAAGGGGTGTGTTTGGACTGTAGATGGCTAGGTAAAGCAGTGGGTTTGCTTATTCTATGGAACCAAAGGACTGGTTTCAAATATACTCTGTTGAAAATTATATAATGTCAAATATAGTGTATAATATAATTTAATGTCCAGTTATATTGTTTTGAACATGGACTTCACAAAGGCCTATACAGCAAATAGCCTGAGGATCATTAAGATGCATGTAGTGGTGAATGCAGGTAGAGCATCGGGTCAAGAGCACCGTGCTGCAATTGAGACATCCTCACTGCATTCTGCACCTTTTCCACTATTTCCAGGCCAATTGATTTATTTCACATTATTAATGAACTTTGCTGCAGTTCCACTTGTCAGGCTTGGCTTGTGGGGGTCAATAACGAGAGGAAACTTGATGTTAGTGGATCCTGCTTAAGTGATTCTGTCGCGCTAACGATTCAATATATCAGGACAAATGTCAGCCGCTTTTAATATGTTGATTCAATGTGCCTCATCTGCATAAGCGCTGGGCTTGGTGAGATACAGACTTCGACTCAGCCTGGCCAGGAGATATATAATGGCAGGCTGAGAATTCATTCAGCTCGGTAAATATTTGATAGAACAGGTATAGGTATGAATGGAATGGACGGCTAGTGCAGAATAAATAGACCTACTTCCTGATGTGTCTTTGAATGCCACTCTAAGAGGCCTGTCTGGAATCCTCATCCTGGGACCGTCATTCTGTAGAACTGTTATGAACCAAATTGGTATGACAAGTCATAATCTAGCTTTGAAAGTTGATTCATATGTGTGCTTTCTCCATTATGCGCTTAACAGAAAGGTACAGTGAGGGAAACAAGTATTTGATCCCCTGCTGATTTTGTAAGTTTGCCCACTGACAAAGACATGATCAGTCTATAATTTTAATGGTAGGTTTATTTGAACAGTGAGAGACAGAATAACAACAAAAAAATCCAGAAAAACACGTCAAATGATGTTATAAATTGATTTGCATTTTAATGAGGGAAATAAGTATTTGACCCCCTCTCAATCAGAAAGATTTCTGGCTCCCAGGTGTCTTTTATACAGGTAACGAGCTGAGATTAGGAGCACGCTCTTAAAGGGAGTGCTCCTAATCTCAGCTTGTTACCTGTATAAAAGACACCTGTCCACAGAAGCAATCAATCAATCAGATTCCAAACTCTCCACCATGGCCAAGACCAAAGATCTCTCCAAGGATGTCAGGGACAAGATTGTAGACCTACACAAGGCTGGAATGGGCTACAAGACCATCGCCAAGCAGCTTGGTGAGAAGGTGACAACAGTTGGTGCGATTATTCGCAAATGTAAGAAACACAAAATAACTGTCAATCTCTCTCGGACTGGGGCTCCATGCAAGATCTCACCTTGTGGAGTTGCAATGATCATGAGAACGGTGAGGAATCAGCCCAGAACTACACGGGAGGATCTTGTCAATGATCTCAAGGCAGCTGGGACCATAGTCACCAAGAAAACAATTGGTAACACACTAAGGACTGAAATCCTGCAGCGCCCGCAAGGTCCCCCTGCTCAAGAAAGCACATATACAGGCCCGTCTGAAGTTTGCCAATGAACATCTGACTGATTCAGAGGAGAACTGGGTGAAAGTGTTGTGGTCAGATGAGATCAAAATTGAGCTCTTTGCCATCAACTCAACTCGCCGTGTTTGGAGGAGGAGGAATGCTGCCTATGACCCCAAGAACACAATCCCCACCGTCAAACATGGAGGTGGAAACATTATGCTTTGGGGGTGTTTTTCTGCTAAGGGGACAGGACAACTTCACCGCATCAAAGGGACGATGGACGGGGCCATGTACCGTCAAATCTTGGGTGAGAACCTCAGCCAGGGCATTGAAAATGGGTTGTGGATGGGTATTCCAGCATGACAATGACCCAAAACACACGGCCAAGGCAACAAAGGAGTGGCTCAAGAAGAAGCACATTAAGGTCCTGGAGTGGCCTAGCCAGTCTCCAGACCTTAATCCCATTGAAAATCTGTGGAGGGAGCTGAAGGTTCGAGTTGCCAAACGTCAGGCTCGAAACCTTAATGACTTGGAGAAGATCTGCAAAGAGGAGTGGGACAAAATCCCTCCTGAGATGTGTGCAAACCTGGTGGCCAACTACAAGAAACGTCTGACCTCTGTGATTGCCAACAAGGGTTTTGCCACCAAGTACCAAGTCATGTTTTGCAGAGGGGTCAAATACTTATTTCCTTCATTAAAATGCAAATCAATTTATAAAATTTTTGACATGCATTTTTCTGGATTATTTTGTTGTTATTCTGTCTCTCACTGTTCAAATAAACCTACCATTAAAATTATAGACTGATCATGTCTTTGTCAGTGGGCAAACGTACAAAATCAGCAGGGGATCAAATACTTTTTTCCCTCGCTGTAACTATATGCTATGGTGTCCCTGTCCTTCATAGATTTTATAACTAAATAAAATCTAAAAAGCAAGTACTTCTGCAAAAATGTACTGAAGGGAGACTGATGACTGGAAGGGAGGTCATGTACAGCTATGTTGTAATGGGGTGGTATAGGGTTTGTATTCAGGTGTGAGCAGCAGGCAGGGTGGGGGAGGCATGTTAACACTTAAGGTGACTAAACTGCTGGCTCTAGTTTTCTGGCCCGTAATCAGTGCGATGGATCGGTGGGGAGAGATTTAGTTGCAGGTGGCAGAGGTCGGTGGATTGTGTATTCTGTGCAGTCAATAATAAAGTTAGGACTTATGCCTGCTGAAAGTTAATGAGCAATCACAAGGACCTTGGGAAGTCATTTGCATCTGGGCATCGGCTTCTCACTTTGGCTGGGGAAGGGCCCAGGGGACCTGGAGTCATCTCAATACTGCAGTGGCTGAAGAACAGGGAAAGATACTCATCCTCACCGGCGGACACATTGTTCTAACAAGAGATACTTTGGACAATTATACATTGTTCTAACAAGGGATAGAATGAACAATACTGTGCATTACTTAACATACATTATAGCATTTAGAATTACTTTAGGGCTAAATAGCCAAATGATGTGGACATACTAAACATTTTCATTTACCCGGGGTAGATTACAATAGTCTATCTTTTTTGGTCATCTCAAATGGAAAATGTTAAAATTCTAGTTTAAACTTTTTCACTTTCTTTTTTGTTCTATATTAAATTAACACTATCTTCTCAGCTGGGGTGTATTGAGCCTAGACCTGTTCTGTTCTTGTCTTTGTGCTGCCATCAGAGTGGCTGTTGAGGTGGAATCCCAGTCAGGAAGAGTGGAAGAGGTAGAGTAGTCAATCAGAATATTCAAATCAAATCAAACCAAATCAAATTGTATTGGTTACATACACTTGTTTAGCAGATGTTATTGCTGGTGTAGCGAAATGCTTGTGTTTCTAGCTCTGACAGTGCAGTAATATCTAACAATTTCACAACATATACCCAATACACACAAATTTAAGTAAAGCAATGGAATTAAGAATATACAAATAAATATATGGATAAGCAATGTCAGAGCGGCATAGACTAAGATACAGTAGAGTAGTATAGAATACAGTATATACATATGAGATAAGTAATGCAAGATATGTAAACATTATTAAAGTGACTAGTGTTCCATTTATTAAAGTGGCCAGTGATTTCTAATCTATGGACAGTATATAGGCAGCAGCCTCTAATGTGCTAGTGATGGCTATTTAACAGTAGGCCTTGAGATAGAAGCTGTTTATCAGTCTCTCGGTCCCAGTTTTGATGCACCTGTACTGACCTCTCCTTCTGGATGATAGCGGGGTGAACAGGCAGTGGCTCGGGTGGTTGTTGTCCTTGATTATCTTTTTGGCCTTCCTGTGACATCGGGTGCTGTTGGTGTCCTGGAGGGCTGGTAGTTTGCCCCCGGTGATGCGTTGGGCAGACCGCACCACCCTCTGGAGAGCCCTGCGGTTGCGGGTGTTGCAGTTGCCGTACCAGGCGGTGATACAGCCCGACAGGATGCTCTCAATTGTACATCTGTAAAAGTTTGTGAGGGGTTTAGGTGCCAAGCCAAATTTCTTCAGCCTTCTGAGGTTGAAGAGGCACTGTTGCGCCTTCTTCACCACACTGTCTGTGTGGGTGGACCATTTCAGTTTGTCAGTGATGTGTACGCTGAGGAACTTGAAGCTTTCCACCTTCTCCACTGCGGTCCCGTCGATGTGGATAGGGGGGTGTTCAGCGCACCATGGGCGTGCATGCATGGGGGATTTACTTTCTCACAAGGTCACAGTAGGCCACACCACACTGGCCATGTAATCACCCAACCTCACTACTTCCACATCCACTGCTATAAGGCTGTTATCTGTCTGTCCAGCAGCTCACCATAGGGCAGTGGTGGGCTGTTGCCCTCTGTTTTGCCTCAGGTCCTTGTGGCACCACTCAAACCCCTGAAACGGCCATCAGAGACCCTCAGGCTTGGGTGGCCAAAAAACTATTGCCATGCAGGTATATATGTATGCTGAGCCCCTTGTTCAATATCATGCTCCCCCTGAGTGTCTATCTTTAACAGTGAGACTGGCAAGCTATCACTACGCCACTGGTGGTCCTATATACACAGCACACACTAGCTACAGACGATCAGCCTCAACTGAATTCAGCACAATGCTGTTCATCATCATCTTCTCATCTACTCAGCACAGTAAAATAAAAGGTGTCACATTGTTATCAATTCAAAACTAAAACATTGACAGATAGTTGGCTACAATCAAATCATTTCACAATCAGATAAATTCATTGTTAGGTGACTATCAAAATGAATGTTCATACCACTACTACAAAAAAGTGATCTCGTTCCCTGGTCTGTAAATAGCTTTGCGTTGCAGTGTTTCTTTAAGGGCTCTTGGGTGCAAATTTGAAGCATATAGTTAAAGTAGCCAGGGGGAAAAACATATTTCATTACTGTACTTGGTGCCATTTCTCCCCCACATTACGAAGGAGTAATGGGAGGTCAGGAGCAGAAACAGATTGCTCTGCTACTCACATCCAACAGGCCTCATTTTAATGTGCCACCGTGGCGCACCTCACTGCTTTGTTAGTCAAGTATGAGGGCCTTTTTCCTCCTTCTACTTTGAATATATCTGTATCGAGAGAGTAGATGCTACACTGTTCTGACAAGAGACAAATGTTTCATTCAAATGCTGCTTTCGCATATTGTGGAAGAAGTAATGAATTCCTGTGCCACAGCAGGCCCGGTTCACCGTGTCAACGCCTGAGCAAGGTGGAAGCGCCGCTCCACAGCAGCAAAATTAAATTTAATGTTCCATTCGCCACGGGATAGGTGCATAAATCAAGGCTTTTGATTTGCATGGACTGTGGTGAACAACCCCATCCCATGCAAAAATAAAGCAGGGCTGCAATATGATGTCAGGGAAAGAACAATGCAATCTCAGGCTTCCTAATAAAAGTAAGCAAGAGGCGGGGGACGTTTAATTCGGACTTGTATTATGTTGCTCTGATGTCAAGTGTATTATTAAAAACCCAGCTTCCACCCTCCTCTTTTCATTTAAGAAAGGAAACCCATTTCAAAAGAAAAAAAAATCCTGTCGTGTTTTAATGCCGACACAGTAAACAACACAAATGAAAGTTTTGTAAAATGAAGAAAGCCATATGGAATGTATTTATATAAAAAACAAACTAACAGAAAAATGGGTACCACTACTTTATTTTATAGGACAGAACAGGTCATTCCTGTACAGGGTGTAGCCTAATAAAATCACTAGCCTGTATATCAAATCATAAATGCTACAATGGTAATTACTTTGAATTTAATACTTGACAATATATTTCAGACATAGCATTTGTTTTCGTAGTTGTGTTTCAGACTCAAATGGACTCCATTTTTATTGATCCCTCTAAATGGGAAATTAGTACAGTTATTCCTTAAAAAAAAGACAATTTTGCAAATATGGCAAAGACTTCTCTTTGTCCTGGGGTTGAGGAGGGAGGCTGTGGATGCCAATGCAGAAGGAGAGGATAAGCACAATCAGAGAGCGTCAATGGTCGAAGAGCTTCAACTCCAATAATGTTAGTTGAGGAGGCTGCTCGACTGGGGATTCACTTTCCAATCCTCACTGTAGCAAATGTAATTCAATTGGTCTGAATACCTTTCTGTTTATATAATAATCCTCATCAGTACAAGGACAGAATATTGACCGAGAATCAGGGAACAGGCAGGGAAGGGAGAACAGTACACTACGAGGTGCTCAGCAATTTCCTATTCATTAATTAGCCAACAGCTGCCTTCATTAATTAGCCAACACTCCTTCCCTCTCCCAAAGCCATCATATGCATAGAAACAAACACACATGCAATCACGCCCCAAGCTCACACACAGACACACATACACACACACAGGCTGGGATGGTGGTGGTTATAGGAAGCCCATCACTGACATTTCCTCCTGCAGTAAGATCATGGGTAATTCAAAATAGGTCTCATTAGAAATCAGACACACACACACACACACACACACACACACACACACACACACACACACACACACACACACACACACACACAAGCATATACTGTAGGTCTGAAGTCCCATTAGGAATCAGCCTGATCGATACACAGTGAATTAGAGTGCTGCTGATCTGATTAACTCCCCATTATTTTCTACCAGCCCTTATTTAGGATGCATTATGAGAAAATATCCCACTTTCATTTCCTGTACACCTTTCAAATGACATATAGACATCCTGGTTTGCTTTGACTACATTAAGTTCACCTTGCTGGCAATACCCTTATGCTCTTTAAAAGACCTGAATACTGTACCTTATAGTTTTCTCTTTGAGGAGCCCAAGGTTTAACTCTATGCATTGCTAGGCCTTTATGCTCTTCATTCTCAGCACAGGCCTTAGTCTTACAGTACATGGCATCCTCCTCTGAACCCTGATCTCTGACCTGTGAACCCTGAGAGGAAAGAGGCTGGGATCATGCAGGTTATTGAAATGAAATGGCTCTACTCTAAATCTGTTTTCCTCCCCTCTCTGTTTTAATACCAGAGGAGAGGTAGAGGCGAAGCACGAGAGGCACAAGGGGAGAGAGAGCAGACAGAAGACCACGCCAAGTCCTCCCAAGGCATGATGGGATTAGTGGCCTGGCTATCGAGCGATATTGCGACAGCCCCGGATAGAGAAGTTCAGGTGTAGCGGCTCACCCCTGTAGTTAAAGAGATTATCAACGATGAAGATAATCTAAAGAAAAGTTACTCCACTCCATGGCCATGATGAAAACTCTGCGTCTTTTTGAACAAATTCCCAGAAAAGGCTTTTTATTGTATAAGAGTGCTACAGCAAGGCGGCCTGTACAGGTGGCCATGCGCTCACCCTCTGATCCCCTGCTGCATCTCTCCGCTTCGCAAACTTAATAAAACAGATAGAAGGGATGATAGGCTTTTAAATTAAAAGCCATATATTCTGATGAATTCTACTTTTTCCTAAAGTTGATATTTCCGGCCGAAGACGAAGTAAAAGAAAGAGGGGACAAAATATATTGTGATATAGAGAAACAGAGAGAGCTTTGTCTGTGAAAACCTGCTATTATCAGTTCAATTAGAAAATAAAAATGTTATGATCAGAACATTACGATTCAGTGTTTATCTACAGATATTATCTAGACATACTCAGACAACAACTGTGTCTACACTGTGCAGTATTTGGGGCGACTTTGAGCATGTCTAAAAACCCTCCGCAGTATTGTCAGATGGCTTTGGCATGAGTAAAGCCTGCAGCTGCTTCTCTGACGCTTTGTCCACAGTTAATGGCAAACTCTTAATTTGGAATGAACAGCAATCAAAGTGAATCATTTACACTTGTTTTTATGGCTCAGCAGAGAACCGTGTTTTTGGGTCACTTTTATGAGGGATGGAGGAAAGGAGGAAGTTCCAGGCATTGTGAAACAGGGAGGCCATCTGTGGCTTTCTCTGCTCTGAGAAATAATAACTGTTAATGGACATATGTCTCCACACACACAAGCAGACGTAAATAATTTGTTTTGTTTTTCTTAATATATAATTTTGCATACATTTTGAAATACCTGTTTTCGCTTTGTCGTTATGGGGTATTGTGTGTAGATTGATGAGGATTTTTTACATTTTAATTTAATCCATTTTAGAATAAGGCTGTAACGTTAAAAAAATGTGGAAAAAGTCAAGGGGTCTGAATACTTTCCGAATGCACCTTATGTCTCCATACACACAAGCAGACCTGTTACACTGTGACAGATCACAATAAAAACAGATCACCATGCACAGGACACACACAACACCATTCACACAACAGATCATTCTATGTCTATTTGTGCATAAACATTCCTCTCAGGGATTTGTAATAACATTAATAACACGTTATAACACATAATAGCGTGCGTGTGTGTCTGTGTCACTCGTGCGTGCATACGTGTGTGTGTGTATGCCTGGGTGCATGCATGTTTCTGTGTCTGTGAGCGTGTGTAGGGCAAATTCAGGACAAGAGGACTGTGAGAAAAATGCACAACCTTATACAGCAGCGACTCAAATCAATTCTAAAGCAGAGACAGAAGAAATTCCTGTACCAATGAGCCCCCGGACCTCGTCAAGACGGAGAGGAACAAGTACACAGAAGAAGAGAGGGGTAAAGAAATAAGCAGGTGCTGTAAAACCTTCCCTGGACTTCCAACTTGCAAATAAAAAAGCAAAGCAATCAATCATGCCGGAGGGCCCTCATTCCTGGCTAGCTCTTCCGGGGAGCAGCGGAATGAAGTCGGACAAGACTAGAATATGCAAAGTTGCTCGATCTTTCAGGAGGGCTGTGTGTCGAAGGGGGTTGTGGGGGGTGGGGGGTGACTAAAAAAGACAAATGGGCATTCCAGGAGAAGACATTGAGGCCTGTTAAAAGTTTACTGTCACAAACACTAATTAATCACCCGGCCAGTGGCTATTAATCATATATTAATGAGATAGTCTCTTTACTTTGGCCTGTCCAGGCCTCAACTCTGCCCGTGTCCCCTGGAAGCCACATTGGACAGAAAGCATCCAAGACTCAATTAATCTCCCAGCACCTCCGCCTGCTCCAGACAGACACCTTCATTGAAAGGAAGCAAATAGCAAGGACATTTAAACTGTCCATATTTCAGTGTGTATTTTTGGAAACAGTTAATCACACAGAAAGCCTTGTGGAGCTGTTCCCTGTCTACTTTAGAAAAGAGAATAAAATACAGAATAAAGGAATGCCAGACAGAGGGATATATTGTGTCTTCATTTTCTGTTCAATCTTTTTTTTCGTTACTGAAAAGGTGAAAGTGGCAAGGCTGAAATGAACTTGACAGATTATTTGGAGCGATGCCTTTTTGATTGTTGAAATTGCACCTCTAAATACATTTAGTGATGTTAAATGAAAAACCTCATGCTCGGCTCAACCTTGGTATTCTCATTGCTCTCCAGATATTGATTGGGCTGCTACATTAACAGAGTGCTTTGAACATAGGTTGCTATTCTGTTGTAGTTATTTCATTTCATTCAGCAGGCTGGAGCTTGGTTCACTTCACAGAAAGGCTGTCTACAGTGCAATCTCTCAATCATGATTGAAAAATAATAACAAAATCAGTTATTTAACATCATAGTAAGTCTCCTACTGCTTACAGTTTTTACAGTTCCCTGCAGAACCATTCTCAGATTTTATTTGACAGAGGGAAGAGGATATATCTATGCTGTACCGTGTAAATACTGCAATGTGGATTTGATTGAATTGGGCCCTTACTTAATTTTCAACAGTGAGGGGATGCTGTGCAATCGTAGATGTAACGCCCTGCCGGCGGCGGCCATATTGTTTTAATTCCCATGGAGATGAATAAACTGAGTCCAGTGGTTGATTTAGATGCTGTGGAAAATTGCATTGCTTTCCCCCAGCCTCCATTCCCACCCTGTTGTCTGCCAGTGTCCCTCATGATATTCTCTTTGATTGGGTAGAATAAAATATGGTCGGCTTCTGACAGGCACAAATTAGTCTGGGACAATGCCCCTGACATCCCTCAGCTACAAGGAGGGGGGTTGATAAACTAGGTGTTAGGAGGGTGTTGTTGTAGAGTACCTGTTGATGCATTCATTAAATAGGCCTAATTTAAACATTGTTCGGGGTTTTCAATAAATAACGGAAGTTGTGAATTTCAACAACCAGGCTACAGTTATTAGATGAAAATGCGCCCCCTCCCCTTTCATAACACAAGGATTTAATCACATTGTAAATCATGTGTACAACAGAAGTGAGACTGAGGAGAAAAATGTCTTAGCAGTAGAACATGGACTGGGACCAGGCTTGTCTTTAGAGTGGGGCTGTCTGTGGTTGTAATTGAGGCATCATTTACCAGCCATGCTGCTAAGGCACTAACAGTTATGAGGCTGCCTGCTTTGCTGTAATTACCTAGACTAAAGGAACTAGCTAGGTGATTCATGCGTCGCTCTCCAGGCCCAACGTGCTTAGCTCCGTTTGGGGTGATTACAATGAAAAAGCCATTAGCTGCCCGTTGTGCTTGTAGCTGTATCAAAGAGTAAATGCTGTTGAACTAATGGAGTTAAAACACTCCTGGTTATTGTTCTTCCCAGCGCCAAAAACTGCCCACTTTCTACATAAAGAATGTTTCTCTGTGTAGCTCTCTCATAGTGTGTGGGTGTATAGGCCTACTAATTTATATGGCTAAGGTCAACATATTGGTTTGTCTTTACCAGATTACAGTTCAGTCATTTTAGCAATCACGCTTATCCAGAGCGACTTACAGGAGCAATCAGGGTTAATAGCCTTCCTCAAGGGTACATCGACAGAGTTTTCACCTAGTCTGCTCTGGGAATCCAACCAGCAACCTTTTGGTTACTGGCTCAACGCTCTTAACCGCTAGGCTACCACATTTCCATCCATCCAACCAATAACCTTGACAATATAGGACTCTGTGGTATTGGTGTTGGGCATATCAAACAAGTAATTCATCAATCTGTTCTTGAACATAAAAATCAACAAATACTTTACAACAAACCCAGTAGAACTGGCTGAGGCCTGGGCTGAGATGCTAGTGACAGTAGGTCTGAGCTTCATCCAGTTGGTGTTCTGTGACAGGCAGGCCGGGGCAGCAGGGCAGGGCATGTGTCCTGTCCTCACAGGGAGGGAGGGCGATGTGAGGGACATGCAGTTGTGTGTGGCTGACCTGTGTGCTTCCTCTGCAGAAATGTTTATCGCACGTTGGGCATTTATAAACTGGAGGAGTGCATTAAACAGTGGAGGTGTCAGTGCATGCTGATGGAGAGAGCTGCAGTGTTGTCCCGACCTTATGCTGATCAGCCAGGGGGTCAGCCAGCCTACACACTCTGTCTGTCCTACCTCAGACACATACTAATGCAGGAAGGGAAGGAGCCAGCCTCTGCACTCTGGACAACCTGCACCATACATTAGTACATGGTGTCCACTTGGAGATATAAGGGACCTTTCCTTATAAAACTGGTTAGTAATAATACCAATTTCGGTATTTTGGATATTAGAACTTGCGAAGCTATAGCATTAAGGGCTCGATTCAATCCGTAGCGCTGAAGATTCAACCTATAGTGCGATTGAAAAGTATGTTCCAGCATACGTGGAGACTGCATTCAAAGTAAACGCTAAATATGTCCACTCAACCCGAAATTACCTTTACATTTCAATTGCGCTATAACATGGATATGTAGTCCCCTGTTGCTCAGTTGGTAGAGCATGGCGCTTGCAACGCCAGGGTTGTGGGGTCGTTTCCCATGGGGGGCCAGTATGAAAATGTATGCACTCACTAACTGTACGTCGCTCTGGATAAGAGCGTCTGCTAAATGACTAACATGTAAATCTTCAGCGCTACGGATTTAATCGAGCCGCTAGTCTCTGTAGATCAATAGTGAAAGCCTTTACTGTTTTGTGTGTCCTAGTTTTCATCTCTCCACAGGTATTTTGTGCCTCATTAGCAACATGGAGCTAAATGAACCATGTGCACACTTCACACCTCCCAGATCATCAGCTTCAGACAAAACAGGAAATGTGTGAGGTAATAATTCTGTGGTTCAGAGAATTTAAAGACACAGTCTGTACTGTAACTGTAATCTGATGGGTCTATGCACTCAGTGGCTGATTCAGACTTAGGACATTTAAGCCTTTCCTACGCACGCCTTTCCTACGCACTTCTCAGTAGTTGGTATTCTTACAGTGCCTTCAAAAAGTATTCACACACCTTGACTTTTTCCACATTTTGTTGTGTTACAGCCTGAATTTTAAATGGATTAAATTTATATTTTTTGTCACTGGCCTACACACAATACCCCATAATGTCAAAGTGGAATTATGTTTTTAGAAATGTTTGCAAATTAATTAAAAGCTGAAATGTATTCAACCCCTTTGTTATGGGAAGCCTAAATAAGTTCAGGAGTCAAAATGTGCTGAACAAGTCACATAATAAGTTGCATGGACTCACTCTATGTGCAATAATAGTGTTTAAGATTATTTTTTAATGACTACCACATCTCTGTACCCCACACACACAATTATCTTTAAGGTCCCTCAGCCGAGCAGTGAATTTCAAATACAGATTCAACCACAAAGACCAAGGAGGTTTTCCAATGCCTTGGAAAGAAGGGTACCTACTGGTAAAAAAAGCAGACATTTAATATCCCTTTGAGCATGGTGAAGTTCTGAATTACCCGTTGTATGGTGTATCAATACACCCAGTCACTACAAAGATACAGGTGTCCTTCCTAACTCAGTTGCAGGAGAGGAAGGAAACCGGTCAGGGATTTCACCATGAGACCAATGGTGACTTTAAAACAGTTACAGAGTTTAATGGCTGTGATAGGAGATAACTGGGGATGGATCAACAACATTGAAGTTACTCCACAATACTAACCTAATTGACAAAGTGAAAAGAAGGAAGCCTGTACATGCATCCTGTTTACAACAAGGCACTAAAGTAATACTGCAATTACTAAGTAATACTAAATGTGGCAAAGCAATTACCTTTTTGTCCTAAATACAAAGTGTTATGTTTGGGGCAAATCCAACACATTACTGAGTACCACTCTCCATATTTTCAAGCATAGTGGTGGCTGCATCATGTTATCGGTATGTTTGTAATCGTTAACCTCTTAAGGATCGGACCCTTTTTTTCAATTATTGCTTAAAACGACATACCCAAATCTAACTGCCTGTAGCTCAGGACCTGAAGCAAGGATATGCATATTCTTGCTACCATCTGAAAGGAAACACTTTGAAGTTTGTGGAAATATGAAATGAATGTAGGAGAATATAACACATTAGATCTGGTAAAAGATAATATAAACAAAAAAACATGCATTGTTTTAGTTTTTTTGTTCCATCATCTTTGAAATGCAAGAGAAAGGCCACAATATAATATTGCAGTTTGGGCGCAATTTAGATTTTGCCCACTAGATGGCAGCAGTGTGTGTGCAACGTTTCAGATTGATCCAGTGAAGCATTGCAATACTGGACTATTTTGTATAAAATCTGCCCAAATGTGCCGAATTGGTCAATTGATACATTTTCAAGTACATAACTATAGAGAACATAGAAAAATGATATGGTAATACAAAATGTAAGATTACTGAATGTAAGTACATTATTTACCTTCAGAGGTATCAAACCAGTTGCCGTGATACGTTTCTTGTTGTTGTGCACTCACCTCAAACAATAGCATGGTATTTTTTCACTGTAATCGCTACTGTAAATTGGACAGTGCAGTTAGATTCACAAGAATTTAAGCTTTCTACCCATATAAGACATGTCTATGTCCTGGAAAGTTTGCTGTTACTTACAACAGTCATGCTAATCACATTAGCGCACATTAGCTCAACCATCCCGTATATGGGACACCGATCCCGTAGAGGTTAAGGACTGGGGAATGAATGAATGGAGCTAAGCACAGGCAAAATCCTAGAGGAAAACCTGGTTGTCTGCTTTCCACCAGACACTGGGAGATGAATTCATCTTTCAGCAGGACAATAACCAAAAACATAAGGCCAAATCTACACTGGAGTTGCTAAGAAGACAGTGAATGTTCCTGAGTGGCCGAGTTACAGTCTTTACTTAAATCTACCTGAAAATCTATGGGAAGACCTGAGAATGGTTGTCTAGCAATGATCAACAACCAATTTGACAGAGCTTGAAGAATTTTGAAAATAATAATGGGCAAATGTTGTACAATCCAGGTGGGGAAAGCTCTTACAGACTTACCCACAAAGACTCACAGCTGTAATCACTGCCAAAGGTGCTTTTACAAAGTATTAGGGGTGTGAATACTTACGTAAATGAGATATTTCTTTTTCAATAAATTTGATAACATTTCTAAAAACATGTTTTCACTTTGACATTATGGGGTATTGTGTGTAGATGGGTGAGAGAAAACAAATCAATTCAGGCTGTAACACAACAAATGTGGAATAAGTTAAGGGGAATGAATAAATTTTGAAGGCACTGTACCTAATGCAGGCGCGTAATGTGCTCTACAGGTGTGGTTACCTTGCGCACACTGAATACATATAAAAAAATGTTTTTACTCCCACTTGCTGGCCAACAGATTTTCTCATGGAATTTTCATTCAATAGGGTTTTCAGTACAATTACCTTCAGCCATTCCTTCAAATACAGTGTACCTTTAGTTAGGATTTTGGCGACAGACTCACTAGAATACATCGAGAGAACAGGTTCTGAATATAGGGATCAATTATAGAAAGCCATCTAAATATATGCATATTCATTTCCGTTTGAGCACCAACTGGTAGATTTAAAAATACCCTGATCTTGTAGACTATTTAGGCAATTTTCTGGGGTTAGGAAAGTACGTATGAATCATAAAAAACTGGTTTGGAGAGCCTTTACGTACTAAATATATTGATTAATCAAAAATACAGTTGTTTGATTCATCTTGAAACTTGCCGTATTCAAATTCAATCCATGAGATATTGGAAGGTGGAAAAAAAGTTTACAGTAGGGGTTGAACAATAGTCCTATAAATCTACCCTAATCCTCACTAATCATGGAACTGTATGACAACGGTTCAGTCCTTGTGAACAGGGGCGTTTCTAGGATTTGAAGACATTGGGGGCTTAGCCCAAAGCCAGTAAGGGGGTCCGGGGGCATCCCACCCCCCTAGTAAATGTTTTATTTCAACAGCGAAATGCATGAATTTGGTGCACTTTGAGATTAACATAGAGAAATTAGAACATTGAGAGATTAGATATTTTTCATGTAACTTGCACCTGCCCACCTGCCAAAGCAGACACTGCCAGGACTCAATTACAGTAGCTACCGTGACTCTAACCTCTCAACAACTTCAAACATAGACTCTGACCTGTCCGATGAGCCAAACTGATTAAAGAATCCCACAGTCCCCAAACACACTCACCCTCTTACACACGAACACACATGCACTGGGCAGTAATTGGAATCCATAAAGCAGCTTTAAGTGATACAGTCCACTGTGTGCTCACCCCTCCTCTGCCTCTCTCCATCGCTTTCTCTGTGTCATCTGCTGCTGTCTCTCTTGTCTACCCTCCTCTCTCATCTGTCCTGGTTGTAAAATGTGTAAAAGTTTTTTTAATAGTAATTTCACAGGCTTTTTCACCTCACCTGCAATTCTTTGTAAACCATGTTTTACTTTTTCACTGTCTGTATTTCACCTGCTATAATTTGTGCAAATAAAACAAACTTATTAGAATCTATAGAGAAGCTTGAAGTTATACAGTCTACTGTGTGCTCAACTCACCTCGGTTCTCTCTCCATCTTTCTCTGTGTCTTGTCTGGTGTCTCTCTCCATCATCTACTGTGGCGGCAGTAACTGGAAGGTTGCTGATTCAAATACCTTAGCTGACAAGGTGCAAAATCTGTCAACGTGCCCTTGAGTAAGGCACTTAACTTTAAATTGCTCCAGGGGTGCTGTACAACCATGGCTGACCCTGTAAGACAACACTTTTCACTACACCTATTCACTACACCTACCGGTCAACAGTTTTAGAACACCTACTCATTCAAGGGTTTTTCTTTATTTTTACTATTTTCTACATTGTAGAATAATAGTGAAGACATCAAAACTATGAAATAACACATATGGAATCATGTAGTAACCAAAAAAGTGTTAAACAAATCAAAATATATGTTATATTTGAGATTCTTCAAATAGCCACCCTTTGCCTTGATGACAGCTTTGCACACTCTTGGCATTCTCTCAACCAGCTTCACCTGGAATGCTTTTCCAAAGGTCTTGAAGGAGTTCCCACATATGCTGAGCACTTGTTGGTTGCTTTTCCTTCACTCTGCGGTCCGACTCATCCCAAACCATCTCAATTGGGTTGAGGTCGGGGGATTGTGGAGGCCAGGTCATCTGATGCAGCACTCCATCACTCTCCTTCTTGGTAAAATAGCCCTTACACAGCCTGGAGGTGTGTTGGGTCATTGTCCTGTTGAAAAAGAAATGATAGTCCCACTAAGCCCAAACCAGATGGGATGGCGTATCGCTGCAGAATGCTGTGGTAGCCATGCTGGTTAAGTGTGCCTTGAATTCTAAATAAATCACAGACAGTGTCACCAGCAAAGCATCCCCACACCATAACACCTCCTCCGCCATTCTTTACGGTGGGAACTACACATGCGGAGATCATCCGTTCACCCACACCGCGTCTCACAAAGACACGGCGGTTGGAACCAAAAATCTTCAATTTGGACTCCAGACCAAAGGACACATTTCCACCGGTCTAATGTCCATTGCTCGTGTTTCTTGGCCCAAGCAAGTCTCTTCTTATTATTGGTGTCCTTTAATAGTGGTTTCTTTGTCTCCTCTGAACAGTTGATGTTGAGATGTGTCTGTTACTTGAACTCTGTGAAGCATTTATTTGGGTTGCAATTTCTGAGGCTGGTAACTCTAATGAACTTATCCACTGCAGCAGAGGTAACTCTGGGTCTTCCATTCCTGTGGTGGTCCTCATGAGAGCCAGTTTCATCATAGTGCTTGATGGTTTTTGCGTATTGACTGACGTTCATGTCTTAAAGTAATGATGGACTGTCGTTTCTCTTTAATTATTTGAGCTCTTCTTGCCATAATATGGACTTGGTCTTTTACCAAATAGGGCTATCTTCTGTATACCCCCCCTACCTTGTCACAACACAACTGATTGGCTCAAACGCATTAAGAAGGAAAGAAAAACTTCAAATTAACTTTTAAGAAGGCACACCTGCTAATTGAAATGCATTCCAGGTGACTACCTCATGAAGCTGGTTGAGAGAATGCCAAGAGTGTGTAAAGCTGTCATCAAAGCAAAGGGTGGCTATTTGAATATTTTTTTATTTGTTTAAAACTTTTTGGGTTACTACATGAGTCCATATGTGTTATTTCATAGTTTTGATGTCTTCACTATTATTCTACAATGTAGAAAATAGTAAAAATAAAGAAAAACCCTTGAATGAGTAGGTGTTCTAAAACTTTTGACCGGTAGTGTATGTAACAATATATTATAGTGTGTCTCTTTAGTTTTGCAATCCAAAACGGCCAAGGGGATACTGGGGTAGTGTAACTTGTGTTGGGCCTGTGTCTGGGTAACCTAAATCATCCTCTTCCATACCAGTTGCCCCTGGCTGCTGCTGTTCTAAGTGCTGCACTGGCCTGCTGTTCTCATCTGTCCTCCTCCTTTGCTAATCTGCAAGGCAGCAAAGTATAGGTGCAACATGTCATTAGTTCATTTTAAAGTAACTGTATACTGACACGACCAGGGCAACTCAACTGTAAAGAAAAATTCAAGTGTCTGCATAACAGAGCAACACAACTTCAAACATGACAGATAAGAAGCTACATAGCCCCTAGGCTATATGAATATAAAGACATGAGAAAAAATTTAGAATGGAATAAGACCTCTATGATTAATTTAATCAGTTCAACCAGCTAATGTGAGATTACTTATTTTTTTACCCCCTTTTTCGTGATATCCAATTGCAATCTCGTCTCATCACTGCAACTCCCCAACTGTCACGCCCTGGCTCTGGGACTCTGTTATGTTGAGCCAGGGTGTGTTGTTTCTATGTGTTTTGTGTGCTAGGGTTATATTCTAGTTCATTTGTTTCTATGTTGGCCGGTGTGGTTCTCAATCAGAGGCAACGTGTATCAGCTGTTGCTTGTTGTCTCTGATTGGGAACCATACTTAGGCAGCCTGTTTTCCACAGTGTGTGGTGGGATCTTGTTCCGTATGGTTTGTATTGTAACCAAGGACTTCACGTTTCGTATCGTTTGTTGTTTTGTTCGTGTGGTGTTCTCGAACAAATAAAGTATGTTCACTTATCACGCTGCGCATTGGTCCACTTCCTCCAGCGATCGTGACAGAAGATCCCACCATAACTGGACCAAGCAGCGTGTCCAGGAGCCAACGCCAGTGAGGGCTCTAAAGGATATCAACCTCGACTGGGTCAAGCCGCAGGAGGACGAGAGAGGCTGGACTTGGGAGCAGAGGAGCGAGAGTCTGGCGAGAGCCATGGAGGCCTGGCCCACGGGGAGGAGAGACGGCCAGAAAATTTTTAGGGGGGGGCTCACGCCGTGGACGACGGGGCAGGAGGAGGCCGGGATAGAGTGGTTCAGCGGGTTGGCAAAGGAGGCCGCCAGGTTACGGGAGTCACTGGTCACCAGGGGGAAGGAGAATGTAGAGGCACGGCGAGAGGTACTGGGGTGTGTTGCCAGTCCGGTCCGGCCCGTTCCTGATCCCCGCGTAGGGCCAGTGGTGTGTGTCCCCAGTATGGTCCGGCTTGTTCCTGTCCCTCGCACCGAGCCTGTGGTGCGCGTCGCCAGCCCGGTCCGGCATGTTCCTGCCCCTCGCACCAAGCCTGTGGTGCGCGTCGTCAGCCCGGTCCGGCCTGTTCCTGCTCCCCGCACCAAGCCAGTGGTGCACTTCGTCAGCCCGGTCCGGCCTGTTCCTGCTCCCCGCACCAAGACAGTGGTGCGCTTCGTCAGCCCGGTTCGGCCCGTCCCTGCTCTCCGCACCAAGCCAATGGTGCGCGTCGTCAGCCCGGTCCGGCCTGTTCCTGCTCCCCGCACCAAGCCAGGGGTGCGCTTCGTCAGCCCAGTTCGGCCCGTCCCTGCTCCCCGCACCAAGCCTATGGTGCGCGTCGTCAGCCCGGTCCGGCCCGTCCCTGCTCCCCGCACCAAGCCTGTGGTGCACATCGTCAGTCCGGCACAGCCCGTGCCTGTTCCACCGGTGCCTGGTCTGCCACCGGTCAGCTGCTCCACTCCGGAGCTAGAGTAATCCGCTCCACCAGTGTTCAGTCCAGCTCCGGCCAGCAGGGCCAGACCGGACCAGGGGCGCTTTGGGGGGTTTGTTGGAGGGTGGGGGTCAAGCCCGGAGCTGGAACCGCCTCCGAGGAGGAATGCCCACCCGGCCCTCCCCTGTTCGGTTTATGTTTGGCGCGGTGCAGTCCGCGCCTTTGGGGGTACTGTCACGCCCTGGCTCTGGGACTCTGTTATGTTGAGCCAGGTGTGTTGTTTCTATGTGTTTTGTGTGCTAGGGTTATATTCTAGTTCATTTGTTTCTATGTTGGCCGGTGTGGTTCTCAATCAGAGGCAACGTGTATCAGCTGTTGCTTGTTGTCTCTGATTGGGAACCATACTTAGGCAGCCTGTTTTCCACAGTGTGTGGTGGGATCTTGTTCCGTACAGTTTGTATTGTAACCAAGGACTTCACGTTTCGTATCGTTTGTTGTTTTGTTCGTGTGGTGTTCTCGAACAAATAAAGTATGTTCACTTATCACGCTGCGCATTGGTCCACTTCCTCCAGCGATCGTGACACCAACGGGCTCGGGAGAGGCGAAGGTCGAGACATGATCCGCCAAACCGCGCTTCTTAACACCCACCCGCTTAACCCTGAAACCAGCCGCACCAATGTGTCGGAGAAATACAACATTCAACTGACGACCGAAGTCAGCCTGCAGGCACCTGGCCTGTCACAAGGAGTCGCTAGAGCGCAATGAGCCAAGTAAAGCCCCCCCCCGGTCAAACCCAGACAACACTGGGCCAATTGCACGCCGCCTATGGGATTCCCAGTCACGGCCAGTTGTGACACAGCCTGGAATCAAACCCGGGTCTGTAGTGACTCCTCATGCACTGCCTTACATTTGAGGACACATAACTTAAGGGCCTATATATTTTCAATGTTTTGTTCACCTACAATTTAACCACAAAGCTGGCCATCTTTCTGGCTGCTCTCCCCCTTCCCTTCTAAGTTCAAGTTCCAGTTTGTTTATTTGTCATATACTGTACACATGATAAAAAAGTGACAGCCAAAATAATGGAAATAATTAATGGGGGATACAAAGTGTATTGAAAGAATGTGCTTCCACACAGGTGTGGCTCCTGAGTTAATTAAGCAATGAACATCGTGTCATGCTAAGGGTCATGTATAAAAATGCTGGGCAGGCCATTATTTTGGCTACCATGGCTATGCCCCCATAGGATGACAATGCCCCCATCCACAGGACACGAGTGGTCACTGAATGGTTTGATGAGCTTGAAATGATGTAAACCATATGCCATGGCCATCTCAGTCAACAGATCTCAATCCAATTGAACACTTATGGGAGATTCTGGAGCGGCGCCTGAGACCGTTTTTTTTCTTGTGGAAGAATGGTGTCACATCCCTCCAATAGGGTTCCAGGCACTTGTAGAATCTATGCCAAGGTGCATTGAAGCTGTTCTGGCTCGTGGTGGCCCAACGTCCTATTAAGACACTTTATGTTGGTGTTTTTTTATTTTTATATCTAGTTGTAGTTAAGTTCAGCTTCAGTCCACTAGGGGGCACTGTGTCACTGTCAGAAGATATGTGATTGAGTCAGAAAATGTGTATCTTATCTCTCAGCTAGCTAGCAAGCCAGTAGCTACCGAAGTGGCTAGCCAGCCAAGCTACAGAAACGAAACCCATCAAATACACTCGCTGGAAATAAACACTTTTCCTAGTATCATGACTTATATTAACATCCTTAACTTGCCCATTCACTAAATATACTGTTAAATACCTCTGACTGACACTCAATAGCTTAAGAAAGCTGACCGCTAACCCTTATGCTGAGGGAGACTAGCTAGTTAGCTACCTGTCAACCAGTGGAGGCTGCTGAGGGGAGGACGGCTCATAATAATGGCTGGAATGGATTCAATGGAATGATATCAACCACATGGAAACCTAATCTTTGATGTGTTTGATACCATTCCATTGACTCCATTCCAGACATTATTATGAGCCGTCCTCCCCTCATTAGCCTCCACTGCTGTCAGCCCTGCACAAACATGTGGCTAACTCTGCTGCTGCTGCACTTTGACTTTCTTGCTGTTCTGTCCTCTCCACCTCATTCACTGCTGTCTGCTCATGCTCAACCTGTTCGCTTTTTCTGCCTCTCTTTCGGAAGAAGTTCTGAATATCCATATTTGCTCTGTACTATGCTCCAGACTCTGAGTGACAGGTGTTTTGCTGTGCGATGACATTGACATCTAACCAGCGCTGTAGGGGTGGGGGAGGGGTCAAGGGACTTGAGCAGTCCACTGCATTGTGAAATCTCGACCAATCACAACAGGCACTCCAGGGGCTTGTTGCAGTGCCTGCTACTCCCTAGCACAGGATATTGTATTGTTTATTTTTGTCATAAATTCTGCGTAATGCAAGTGATGCATGGTTATGGAAACATATAAGACTGAAATAATTACTTTTTTATAATAATTTTTTATTGGACCATCAAAAGATTTGCGGCTCGACCAAAATTATCTGTCGCTGAAGCACCGTTAGCCCGGGCCTAATGACGCCACTGGTCGTGAACCGTTCGCCAGGCCCCAGGTTTAAACTGCTATGTGTGATCTGAGTTCCATAATGATGCAAATAGGCTACATGTCCAAAATTATTGCATAACATTAGCCTAATATGATCCGCTATGGCTAACGACCCTCAGGAACAACTACACGGATGTGACAGAGGAAAGAAAGATAAACGGAATGGAATAATGAAAAATGGAGGCTAGAAATGGAAGAAACTAACACTAAAGTGACAGTTATAAATGTATGTGGGTATTACTGACGGTGGCTACTGATAGTGGCTAATATTTAACATGATACAAATTATAAAATAAAACGGAGAAAAGCCTGGGCATATAATTAAAACATTAAATC
The DNA here is from genome assembly GCF_020615455.1 of Coregonus clupeaformis. NCBI lineage: Eukaryota > Metazoa > Chordata > Actinopteri > Salmoniformes > Salmonidae > Coregonus > Coregonus clupeaformis. The sequence continues at coordinate 46,740,222 of NC_059206.1, read as the reverse complement.
AACTCGGCAGGTTCAGCGCTACAGAAGCCTAAAGCTTGGGTCTCCAAATTTCATCCCCGCAAATTATGAGGGCATACAATTCAAATTCGGAATAATGGCACAGCTATTTATAGGCTACTTCACTGTGGAAAAGGGGCCACAATACATGTCATGTTGATATGATTTTCAGTTTGCTTCCATATGATTGGTTTCACATTCTTCTCTAGGGATCATAAAGACAAATCATCTGAAACAATTGCTATGTGTATTTACAATCCCCTTCTCCAAACAAATTACTCATTTACCTAGCTCTTATCAATAGCTCTTCTCTCCATATATAAATTACAGTGCATGGAGAATGTTGTTATTTCTATAGGAAAAAATGAAGTACACGCTTTTTCCACTTGGAACCGGAAGGTTCGCTCAACCTTATTCATGGTTTCCTCATGGGTAAAGGTGGTGGAACCATTAGGGAATTAAGTCAAGGTCAGAATACGTATCTGTAGACACACCTCCGCCACACCTTCATTTCTTTGATCTCCACCCCACACGCGTACCTTGCTAGCAATGGCTATTTCCCCATGCTTAAGTTCAAGGTCAGAACATGAGTAGAAAGAAAAGTGCATAAAAAGGGAATAAAGTTCAATTTACTCTCGTGTAACTCGGGTCTGAATTCCCCTCTCAATGAATATGGCCCTATCCACTTAAATTGGTGGCTCTAAACCAACTCTTCCTTCCAATATTTCCAACCCAAGGACCAAGTGTCTTGTTCTGTTTGGGCTCAAATGTTCAGGATTTTCCACAAGCAGTAATATCTGTTATTACTACTTGCTATCCTCTAGAGAAAATAAGAATGCCTCACTCCTGTTCACTGCAGTTCATAATCCTTTGATTTCAGGTGTATAAAGAGTTAACAGGACTGGTAATGGTCTGAAACACATGGCTCTCCTGGTGGACATCTCCTGCTGGTTAATCACCTTTTAAACGTGCGTTGGAGCAGCGCAAACACACACACACACACACACACTCACACACACACACACACACAGGGAGTTCTGTGTGGAAACAACGCAAACCCTGTTGAGACTGGGTTTGTCTTTCAAACAGACTTTTGGCCAAGGCCTTGAGGGATAAGAGAGAGATGTGCAGCTAGATACCTTCAAGATACCCACACACATGTATGTGATCTATCTTCTGTGAAGAGCTCATGTGACCACTATGAGGAAAACACTCTCTAACCTTTCTCGTCTCTCTCATGTCTGTCCTTCAATGATGTTTGCAGGACATTTGTTAATACCCTTTTAAAGGGATAAGTGATGGGCCAGAATCAAATATGAATCTCAGACAAATGATCCTAATCAACCACTCAGGACAGCCATTGGCATAATCAGGGGGCATGTAGAATCAGAGGCCAAAACAGAATCCCATTTCCATCAATGACCTCCAAACTGTGACACTTATCTGTAATAATGGCCCCCGTGTGGTAGCAAATGACATAATAAACATGCGACCCTGTGGCCAGGTTTGTCAGTAGAAGTATCCTTTAACGGCAAATACACTCTCTAATTGGTTTGCCTCTCCCATGGCGGTGGGAGCCCTGCCTGTAATTGCCCACCAAAAGGAGGTGGAGAGTGCGTCCGAGTGTGGCGCAGCCCCGTGTAGGTCCGAGCTGATCGCTGCACTTATGTCCTTCAGTACATTACCCAGGAATCACCTGGAGGAGGGTGACACAGATAGATCTCCCTCATGTGCCCCATGGGGGTGTCTGATGGCTTAAAAGCAAGGTAGCCACGGGAGACCCATTGACCTTGGGACAGGAGACGGGGGTCACTCGTGATGGAGTGGGGGGTTGGGGGTAGAGGATGCTGGGATGGGTTGGAGAGAGGAAGGTAATGTATGGGGAGGAGAGAGGACAGTCATCTCTGCACTCCTCCTGTCACTTGATCCCCTGTGCAGTCACTGTTGCTTTAATCAAGGACAATGCTGCAAAGAACACACTGCCGCAGCCCACACAGCCCAATTTATAAATGCGTGTGCAAGTGTATGTACATTGTGTGTGGATAACTATCTAAGCTAATTTGTGTGTTGGCATGAGTGCATGCATAGCTGTGTGTGTTTGGTGGTGAGCTGGTGCGTCAGTTCAATGAACATGTGTGTGAGTGAGTGTTTGTACATGTGATAGTGTATGTCTGTCAGTGTGTTTATATGACTGCAGCTCCGGGAACTAGCCAGGCCAGGGAATAGCAAAGCCCCCTGCGCTTGCAGCAGGAAGGAATGACTTGGTCAGTTCAGCATTCAGCACAGACATGTTTGTGGACAGCCCAGAGGAAACTTGTGTCTGTGTGGTAATGTCAGCGCTAATGTTATGATTGGTTGGGTAGAGGGCCTTTGATGACACGCTTAATGAGAGGTCTTAGGGAGCAGCCCAGCAGGACGAGGGAGAGACCTCCCACATCAAACACTCTCTCTCTTGCACTCCCTCGCCTCATTCCACACACAGCTCCCCGCTCACTCTCCTTCCCCTCCTTCCACTGGAAAATCAGTCTTTCAGATACATTCCTCTCTCAAAGCCCCTCACTCCTTCTCCTGCTATTGGCTTGTGGAGTTAACATTTTCAGGGCAAATGATTTAAAAAATATCAACTGATTCCTACAACGACAAATGCAAGATAAAGAGCAGGAATAACCGAGTTGATGCGTTCCACTAAAGCAGAAGATTTGTCCCCATGTGTCGGCTGTTTAAAAATCTGTCTGTGTGTGATGAGAGTATGTGCATCGTGAGGAGCAGCTCACTTCCGAGAGAGTGCTAATCTCTACTCAGGCATCCAAACCAGAGGGTTTTGATCAAGCAGCTGAGAAATGAGAGATGAGAGATGAGGACAATATGAGAAGGCTGCTGAACAGACACTCGGCTTAGCTACAACCTGAGCCCGTGGATAAACCCACAAACACACACACAGCCCTAAGACACTAATTAATCTAGCTACAGTATCATGTTACGCTATAACACAGATGTAAATGGCATGTCACTGTATTAACACACATCATGCTATACAAAAATACATACAGATACCAGACTAACTGTGGCACTGCACAACCAAAAGCACAGCTATCTACATTGAGAGAGATATTAGAGCCTTTCTTTCTGCATGTCATACTTTCCCTCTCTCTCCTCTGAGAAGTTTACTCAGCTTGGGAATTACATCTTACAGATGGCCTCTCCGCTCGGGGAATGGGCTAATGTCACAAGGGGAAAATATTATTGCAGGACTGACCTCTGTTTGAAAGTGTTCCCAGTGAGTGTTTTCTGTGACCCCCCTGAGATATTAACGTCCTCATCAAAGATCTGACCTGTAGCTGGACTGGACATACTGACTTCCCTCTGGAGGGAAAAGGATGCAAACCAATGGCAGTTACTGTGGTCTCCCAACCTACTGTATACTGTAAGTGGTACGGAGTGTAAAAGCCCAGTGCGCTACTTTTGTGAGGAATATTCTTTATAAAACAATTTTATAAACAATTTATTAATATATTTTTTATTCTGATTTTTCAGGGGGTGCTACAGCACCCTACTTCCCATGGCTATGACTGTAGATGACGCGTGGCAGGTGCATTGACAACCCAATCTAACCCATCACGGCTTTATGCACAGTGCTTGGTCTTTGTGCTTAGAATAAAGGCCTTTGAAAGATGAAGGGACTTCAGATGTGTACAATGTGTGCAATATGAAATAAATGTTTTCTCCCTGTTTATTTTCTATTTAACAAAATTGTCAGTGAACTTGTTATTGACCTGGCCCAGTTTCCCAAAAGCATCTTAAGGCTAAGTTAATCTTAGAACCATAGGATCCTATTGTTCTAACGATGAACTTAGCCTTAAGATGCTTTTGGGAAACTGGGCCCTGTTCTATTTGTCTCGTTTGGCCAGATGTGTTTGCTTTAGACCATGCTCTAGTGATGGACATCCATCCACATCAAAGTGTGTCTGTGGTCAGGGAAATGCTTGGGAAGTATATTTGAAGACTCAGTGTGACTTCTTCGCTCACTCTCCTCCCCCTATCAGCTGCTGCTGAGGAGAAGGAGGAGAGAAGGGGGTGGATGAGGGGGGTTGGAGGGGACTTTGTTTATTTCAAGGCACTCTGATATTTTTTTCCATGTTGTAACATGATGTGGTTTTATTATCACATCTGTCCTTGAAAGAGCCAACATTACATCTACTGTACAGAAAACAATATCAGGTCAACAGGTAGCCCTTATACGGGTTGAAAATTGCTAATTTGGGCACTGATAAACGCCTAAATTGGGATGCAGTGGCTATACAGTAACATGCTATTCATAACGTCAGAGCTCTGGCTCTGCGCTTCACAACTTTTGCAAATGTTTTGTTGTCAGAGTAAGGGAAATGCTGTAAATTAAGAGGAATATGTATTTTGAAAGATGAGGATTATAATAAATACCGTTTTGATGTCATACAAGCAAGCCAAACACCCGTGAATCCAAATGTGTACTTCACATTTCCACATCATAAAACGCATGTCATATACAGTGTCAACGTTTATTATCACTATGTTTGATATACAGTTACAAGATGACATGGCGTCATACCATGTCATGTGGTCCTCTGTAGCTCAGCTGGTAGAGCACGGCGCTTGTAACGCCAAGGTAGTGGGTTCGATCCCCGGGACCACCCATACCCAAAAATGTATGCACGCATGACTGTAAGTCGCTTTGGATAAAAGCGTCTGCTAAATGGCATATTATATTATTATTATACCCTGGATTGTTCTGAACGGAATGAGCCTATGTTTGTCTATTTTGAAGAAAATTTGCTGCAGCACACGCAACTGAATGCACTCATGACTCCTTTCTATGCACACCAAAATTATGATCTCTTTCTCTGAATTGCATTGTGAAAGCTTAACACTGTAATGTCGTATTTTATAACTTAGCTAGTCATGTTGGCACTAGAACAGGGTTTCAAATGATGCCCACCTGACCCAGATTGCGATTTATAATGGACCGTTTATTGATTGTGTAAACAACAACAGTAATTGTGTGATGGCGGGGACGCAGGGTTGTGTTCCAAACAAAGAAAGTACAAGTGTCCTTGCTCTAGTTCCTCAACGGCACAGTTAGGAGAGCTCAAAAAAGCACCTTATAGTTGAATACTTCTTTGAGTCATAAAAGTGCATAGAAATGACTTAGGAACTGTGGAGAGGTGTGTGGCCACTTGGAGACACCAGTTAGTCCTCTCACTCAAATATTTGTAATTTTTTGTCTTATGTTGCACCTACCCCACATTTTCCAGGAATATTCTTATCATGCTACTGAATGTATTCTGATTATTTTCAGATTTCGTTATCAACTAATGCTGAGAAAAGTACAGTAAATGTAAAATGCACATAAAATCAACAGTGTCATGTTTGGATTCAGGTGAACTGTTGTGTCCTCACCTTTGGTCGGATAATTTCCCCATCATCTCCAAAGTGTTCCCTTTCCATTGCTACCATGCTTATGCATATGCTTTTCATATGTCTTCTGTGAGAAACATTTCAATTTAGCCCTATCCATATAGGCCAATTTTCAAGAGTGTAAATGGTTAATACTGTATCAATGTCTTGCTGGTCATACATAGTTGGACATGGTATACTGAAAATACTGCATGTCATGAAGGACGGTAAATAGTCTGATTCTATCGACTCAACACACTATCACAGATTATCATGAAATAGACGAAATTTGTGACAAGCACACAAAAAAGTCAACATTTTTCTTGTCCGGCACACGATTTTCTTTATAAAGCATTCGTGTCCAGTACATGATAACGAATTCCAATTTGTTGTGGCTAACATTAGCTGGGTTAGCTAGGTAGCTAACTTTACCTAGGCTAGGGGTTAAGATTAGAGTTAGGCATAGCCGTGGGACGTAGGGGTGCTGAACGTGCTGCAGCACCCACACCACCAAACTACTTCCTGCGGCTATGGGGTTAGGACAGGGTTAAGGTTAGGTTTAAGGTTAGGGGTAGGGGTTAAGTTTAGGGTTAGGGTTAGGGTTAAGGTTAGGTAACATGCTAGCTAAAGTTAAGTAGTTAAAGGGTTAAGGTTGGGGTTAGGGTTAGCTAACAAGTAGTTGCAAAGTTGTCCATCATGTGATTCGAAACGCAACGTGTTAAGCAGACTGGTGGAAAGCAGAATTTTGCCTGTGCTTAGCTCCATCTCGTTTGTTTTTATCCTGAAAGACTCCCTAGTCTTTGCCGATGTCAGGCATACCCATACCATGATGCAGCCGACTTCAGGAAACAGCAGAGGGAGCACGCCCCTATCCACATGAACGAGACCGCAGTGGAGAAGGTGGAAAGCTTCAAGTTCCTCAGCGTAAACATCAGTGACAATCTGAAATGGTCCACCCACACAGACTGTGTGGTGAAGAAGGCACAACAGCGCCTCTTCAACCTCAGAAGGCTAAATAAATTAATCTTGGCCCCTAGGACCCTCACAAACTTTTACAGATGCACAATTGAGAACATCCTGTCGGGCTGTATCACCGCCTGGTACGGCAACTGCACCGCCCACAACCGCAGGGCTCTCCAGAGGGTGGTACGGTCTGCCCAACGCATCACCGGGGGCACACTGCCTGCCCTCCAGGACACCTACAGCGCCCGATGTCAAAGGAAGACCAAAAATATCATCACGGACATCAACCACCCGAGCCACGGCCTGTTCACCCCGCTATCATCCAGTAGGCGAGGTCAATACAGGTGCATCAAAGCTGCGACCGAGAGACTGAAAAACAGCTTCTATCTCAAGGCCATCAGACTGTTTAATAGCCATCACTAGCCGGCTACCACCCGGTTACTCAACCCTGCAGCTTAGAGGCTGCTGCCCTATCTACATAGACATGGAATCACTGGCCACTTTAATAATGGAACACTAGTCACTTTAATAATGTTTACATACTGCTTTACTCATCTCATATGTATATACTGTATTCTATTCTACTGTATTTTTGTCAATGCCACTCTGACATTGCTCGTCCTAATATTGATATATTTCTTAATTCCATTCTTTTACTTTTAGATTTGTGTATTGTTGTGAATTGTTAGATACTACTGCACTGTTGAAGCTAGGAACACAAGCATTTCGCTACACCCGCAATAACATCTGCTAAATATGTGTATGTGACCAATAAAATTTGATTTGATTTGATTTAGTTACTCAGTGATGTGTTGGATTTGCCCCAAACATAAGGCTTTGCATTTAGGCCAAAAAGTGTATTCCTTTGCTTAGTTTTTTTGCAGTATTGCTTTAGTGCCTTGTTGCATACATTATGCATGTTTTGGAATATCTTTTTTCTGTATATTTGTATTCTTCTTTTTAATCTGTCATTCAGGTCATTATTGTGGAGTCACTACAATAGCCTCATGGTGACATTCCTGAGCAGTTTCCTTCCTGTCCTGCAGCTCAGTTCAGAAGGAGGACTGTATCTTTGAAGTGTCTGGGTGGTTTAATACATCATCCATAGCACAATTATAAACTTGGCCATGCTTAAAGAGATATTCAGTGTCTGATTAGTTATTGTTACCATCTACCAATCACTGCCCTTCTGTCACGCCCTGGCTCTGGGGACTCTTATATGTTGAGCCAGGGTGTGTAGGGTCTATGTTTTGTGTTCTATGTTCAGTTTCTAGTTCATGTGTTTTCTAGGTTGGCCGGGGTGGTTCTCAATCAGAGGCAACGAGAATCAGCTGTTGCTTGTTGTCTCTGATTGGGAACCATACTTAGGCAGCCTGTTGTGCACTTGTGTTTTGTCGGATCTTGTTCCGTGTTGGTTTGTGTTGTTAACCGAGGACTTCACGTTTCGTTTGGTTGTTTTGTATTTTGTATCGTGTTGCCAGTACACTATTAAAAGGATGTACGCATATCACGCTGCGCCTTGGTCCAATCATTATGACGAGCGTGACAGAAGATCCCACCAATACAGGACCAAGCAGCGTGTCCAGGAGCAAACGCCCGAGGTAACGTTAGTGGATGTCCTCCTCGGTTGGGGGCAGATCACGGAGGAGGAGGCCATCCGTTACCAGAGGGCGATGAAGGGGGAGACCCAGGCAGGGGAGGAGAAGCGGCGCCAACCGGGCCGTCGTCGGACAGGCAAGAGGCACCCCCAATAATTTTTTTTGGGGGGGCACACGGCATGGACGACGGGGCTGCTGGAGGCAGATAAAGGGCGAGTTTGTGGACGAGGAGAGAAGGCCACCAGGTTACGGGGGCCATTGGTCAGTAGAGGGAAGGAGAGTGTAGAGGCACGGCGAGAGGTACTGAGGTGTGTTACCAGTCCGGTCCGGCCCGTTCCTGATCCCCACACAAGGCCAGTGGTGTGTGTTCCCAGTACGGTCCGGCCTGTTCCTGTCCCTCGCACCAAGCCTGTGATGCGCGTCGCCAGCCCGGCCCGGCCTGTTCCTGCCCCTCGCACCAAGCCTGTGGTGCGCGTCGCCAGCCCGGCCCGGCCTGTTCCTGCTCCCCGCACCAAGCCAGTGGTGCGCTTCGCCAGCCCGTCCGCCCATTCCTGCTCCCCGCACCAAGCCAATGGTGCGTGTCGTCAGCCCGTCCGCCCGTTCCCTGCTCCCCGCACCAAGCCAATGGTGCGCGTCGTCAGCCGGCCCGGCCTGTTCCTGCTCCCTGCACCAAGCCAGTGGTGCGCTTCGTCAGCCCGGTCCGGCCCATTCCTGCTCCCCGCACCAAGCCAATGGTGCGCGTCGTAAGCCCGGTCCGGCCTGTTCCTGCTCCCCGCACCAAGCCAGTGGTGCGCTTCGTCAGCCCGGTCCGGCCCGTTCCTGCTCTCCGCACCAAGCCTGTGGTGCGCGTCGTCAGTCCGGCACAGCCCGTGCCTGTTTCACCGGTGCCTGGTCAGGTACCGGTCAGCTGCTCCACACCGGAGCCTAAGCAATCCGCTCCACCGATGTCCAGTCCAGCTCCAGCCAGCGGGGCCAGACCAGACCAGGGGCGCTACGGGGGGGTTGTTAGAGGGTGGTGGTCACGCCCGGAGCCGGATCCGCCTCCGAGGCGGAATGCCCACCCGGCCCCTCTCCTGTTGGGTTTATGTTGGCGCGGTCGCAGTCCGCGCCTTTGGGCGGGGGGTACTGTCACGCCCTGTATCTGGGGACTCTTATATGTTGAGCCAGGGTGTGTAGGGTCTATGTTTTGTGTTCTATGTTCAGTTTCTAGTTCATGTGTTTTCTAGGTTGGCCGGGGTGGTTCTCAATCAGAGGCAACGAGAATCAGCTGTTGCTTGTTGTCTCTGATTGGGAACCATACTTAGGCAGCCTGTTGTGCACTTGTGTTTTGTGGGATCTTGTTCCGTGTTGGTTTGTGTTGTTAACCGAGGACTTCACATTTCGTTTGGTTGTTTTGTATTTTGTATCATGTTGCCAGTACACTATTAAAAGGATGTACGCATATCACGCTGCGCCTTGGTCCAATCATTATGACGAGCGTGACACCTTCTTTATGAGGCTTTTGAAAAGCTCCCTGGTCTTTGTAGTTGAATCTGTGCTTGAAATGCAATACTTGACTGAGGGCCATTATAGATGTTGTATGTATGGGGGACAGAGGAAGGGTTAGTCATTCAAAAATCCATGGAAGTGAGTCCATGGAAGTTCTGTGATTTGTTAAGCCAAATTTTACTCCTTGACTAATTTAGGCTTACTTATGCAACAACTATATTTTAGTTATTTAATTTGTATGAATTAGTTTATTTTGGGGGGGGGGTGTTCTTTTCATTTTGGCATTATGGAGTATTTGACATAAAGTATAAATTACAAAAAAATATATATTTAAACTATTTCAATCCCACTTTTTAACACAACACAATGTGAAAAGATCCACTGTAGTCACAGCGATCTCCAGAGGTCAGCCTGTATCACAACATACTCCTCCTCTCATGTGATAGTAATTTAATGGACAGCTCCTCAACTCACTCCCAGGAAACAGCTCCATATAATCATTATTGGAATGGCTAATGTGGAAAATATGGCATGTCAATTGTCTACAGTGGAAGACTGCCACCATACAGCGTTGACCTGGTGGGAACAGTCACAGATACAGTCACAGGATTTGACCTTTCAGTAGTGTCACAGAGCCAGACCTGGGAAAAGGGAAAGACCCGATTCCAACCACAGGAGTTAAGAACGTCAACATAAAGGCCATATAGACATTCAGTTTTAATTGATTTCCATGGATCGGGCCTTAAATCATGCAATCCTGTCTGGCTGTCACATGCTGTCATCTCACGACTTTCTGGGTATAAAGATCATTGCCGTGGAGACCTGTGTGTCACCTGCCAGCTTCACAGAACCAATGGGAGGTTGGTGAGCGAGGTTGTTGTTGTGGCTCCTGACTGATTACAGATCAGCCAGCTAAATGATAGCTCATCAACGGACCGCTTTGTTACTGGGAAACTACTGTGATCTATGAGCGTGACCAAATATTTAAAGGAACTAATATCTCATACATGACAGAGGTTAAATGAGTTGACTGTGTGAATTTGGCCTTTGAGTGATAAACTGCCTGAAATTTCTTCAATGATAAATCTAATTTTATTAATTTTATTATGTATGATTTATATTACAAGGATGATTATATTGTTTTGATTACACATTCAGATTAGTATTATTAACCCTTAGAATAGTAGTAGGTCTAGTAGACTTATAGTATTAGTAGTAGCCTAGTAGCAGGGTCATTCCACGAAAAGAGTGACTTTTGCATCCCTTTGATATTTTAAGTAGATATTATGCACCAATGTTGCATTTTAAAAGCCTGTTATTTTAAATGAAGTGCTCTTTAATACAGACCACATTGGTAATTTAATAAATCCGATTTTTTATATGAATAAAGGCTTGCTAAAGTGACAAAATTCAGCATTTTGACACCTCCCTCTTTGCACCCACTTAACCCCAACAAGTTTTAACCATCATTGTAGAGTCCTGGTTATTTTGTTGCTTTGACAAAGTATTTTCTGAAGATTATTATTCATTTAATGTGATTAGTGATTAATTTATGTCTGCCACTTATTTTAAGGTCAACCTTGTTATGTGAACTGAACTCTCGATTTAATATAATTAATAGCTGCAGAAAAGTCATCATAAAAAAGTCAACATTTGTGTGTGTGTGGGGGGGCGTTGCGGGGAGGGGGTTGGGGGCAAATAAAACCACCTGCGGGCCAAATTCATCCCGTGGACTGCCAGTTGCTGAACCCTGCTGTAGGTCATGTTTTATAAGAACGATCACCATTATCTGGCAAAGAGGTAAAACACTAGCCGCAATAAAAGTGATCCTAAATGAAGGGAAAATCTATATCATAATCACATCGTCATTAGCCTTTAGAAAAAAAATCCCAATGATATTCATAATCAGTATAATGTTATGCTTGTGTTTAGAAAGCATTAGTCTCATTATTAATTAATTATAATTACAGGCCTGTGTTTTATTTGGAGTTGACAAAAAAAGCCTATATCCTATATACAGTATAATTATGTTTTTTGTGTTGTCTCTCTCTGGTAAATAAATGTAGAATTCTATTCAGGCACAGGTGCTTTTCACATTACAAGAATGTGTGGGCACAATACCTTCTTAGAGTGAGACAAACTGTAATAGATGTGGAATTTAAAAAAAACTAATTTAGTGCAAAACACTGATTAATATTTTCATGATTCCAGACTCATGATAAACAGACTCTCTAGACAAATGATAAGTTGTGACAAAAATCGATTATTATTTTAATAGACTATTTTTCTTGTAAATTAACTTTATTTTTCTCTCCTCACAATTTGACATTTTATTAAATTAATATTTCAATGACCATTTCTGTGCCAAAACTAACTTTTTTCAATTGTTCAGTCTATGAGTGAGCATGTGTGGCACACAGCATTCGATATATTAAATCAATTTAAACAATTTATTACGTGCAATAAATCAATGTTAAGACACTGGTTAAAATGCACATTAGATGAGCAGACTGTGGGATAAACCTCGTAATGAGTTGAATATGTTAACTGCAGTGCCAGATTGATCGTTTGTGACTAAAATTGTCGTAGCTATTTGTTGTGCAAAAAAAATCGAAATGTTATTCAGTATTATTTTTATATATGTATGTCCCCAGTTTTCGGTGAATGTCGTGTTTCTCTCTACGCAAGGAGAGACCGTAAAGTAAAGTGAACCGCAACACGAATTGTGTCGTTTTCTCATCATCATAATTTTCTCATAATCTCTTATTTATAGAACTTCGGATACTCACACAAAACAGGAGGACATTATATGTTGCCACTCGGATTACTTAAGAAAATCTAAGGCTGTTGTTACTACTAGAAAAATCCTGGAAATGACACCTTGTAATTGAGGAGTGGACGCTCACTCACAAGATAATTTCTCTCGAGAACGTCTGTGTCCCATAGGTGGCGGTATTACAGGTTAGATAGCGATCTACTGTAGATGTGTATGAGAGTCTGAAATCTGTAGTCCTCAAGCTTTTTAATTAGACAACATTTCTAAAAACGAATAATAGTTATGAATTAAAAAATAACATTTATGTAGGCTGCAATATGTATTTATGTAGGCTGAAATATGTTTCAACTTACTTTACTGATTCGCAAGCGGATGCTGTCATTTGCTTTAATATTGTATGTTTAAAAAGCATTGTCAGCAGGGAAATCTTTTTTAAATCATCTGGAGAGTGATCTAAATTGTGGAGTCTTTTAGTAAAACAATCTGTAACCTTTATTTTATTTCCAGCATAATCTTCATAGGGAATAAGTATTTTAAAAGTACATGCTGTTGGAGAGTGTCAGGACTTGTCTTGTATCAGACCCTGGGGGCTTCTCCATGTTAAAGGCCAGTTCTATTCTCCTTATCCTGCCATTTGTAATGTCCCTGCATTCAGTTGATTTAACACACATGCATGCTTGGCTTATCCCCTTGGTTAACTAAACGGCTGACAGTTTAGGGCATAATTGATTTTCTCCTTCCTGGCTCCTCCTTTGTGAGATGGAACTGTATGTAAATCCTATTGCAGCAAATTTGATAAATCAATTAAGGCCAAGGAGACTTACTGTATATGATTTTAAGTGTCTGGATGGAATGAGGTTTGGTACAATTTGTTAAATGTTTAAGCTAATGATATTAGGGTCAATCCATCAAGCAGGTTGGAGGGCGTTCTGCTCAGGGCTATGAATGGGTAAGGAGGGTGTGTGTGTGGGCAGGGTATGAATAGGTAAGCATGGTGTGTGGTGTGTGTGGGGGGGGGAGCAGCTGGTCTGTCGTGGATTGACTTAACCTCTGTCACTTTGATGGCCTTTGTGTTCTCCGTCGTCCAAAGGAGAGGCAGATGTCGGGGTACCCCCTGTGACACCCCTCCAACCGGACACACCCTCACAGGGACTGGGGACACATCCATACATGCATACACACACATATTCACACACGCACACACACTCAAGTTAACCCCCTACTCACATACACACAAACACACCCTCCAGCATCTACACTGTGTCTAGGGGGTTATATAATGAAATTAGAATCACATAATGTGAGGCACACACACACACAGAGACCAGCAGAATGAGCAAGGGCCATCGATGTAGCCCTTTAAATTAAGTCTTGGTCTCTGGAGCTCTCAGACATTGTATGTTATTTATTTGGCTGAATTAAGACTGTGTAATGAATAGGGTCACATTAATAAAAACCTACTCCCCTTTGGCCCCCCCTGGTCCCTCCCTCTGCCACATTACCCCCCACTCGGCCCCCATCCCCTCAGTGAAAGGGTATTCACTCTGTAATGAATGTTAACCAGTCATGAAATTAGAGTGGCCAAACAGGGAGGCCAAGCTGCCTGCCTCACCCTCTCTCTCTCCCTCTCCCACTCTCTCTCCCTCTCCCTCTCTCCTTCCCTCTCTCTCTCTCTCCCTCTCCCTCTCTCCCTCTCTCTCTCTCTCTCCCTTCCTCCCTCTTTCCCTTTCTCTCTCTCCCGCTCCCCCCCTCTCTCTCTCTCTCTCTCTCTCTCTCTCTCTCTCTCTCTCTCTCTCTCTCTCTCTCTCTCTCTCTCTCTCTCTCTCTCTCTCTCTCTCTCTCTCTCTCTCTCTCTCTATGGTGTTGTGATCCACTCAAGCAAATCAGCATTTGACTGAAAAGTTTTAATAGCCCTCTGGATTACATATTTGCCCTGTTTCCTTCCCTTTTCGAGAGAGAAAAGCTATTGTGTACCGGCAGCCAGGCAATCATTTCCATTGGTTTCTGCAATTTGTGAGTGTTGGGATGAAGCAGAATAATTTTGATTAATCATTTATGCTCCATTAAAATCAATGGGTCACATTAGGGCCACATGTCAGATGAGTCTGAAACTCTGAATATAATCTAATCATATCCTATTTTTTCCTAGATTATTCTGTCTATGTTGTAGACAAACAAAGGCAAATGTTTTCTTCACAGCATTTTACATTTCCAGCTTATAGCAGCAATTAACATTGAAATACGAAGAAAACACATCTGGCATAATACATGTGTATTAGATATTAGTTTGTTGATAATTTTCCAATCTTGTTGCCATCCATTTTCAGTGAATACTGTAGAAATTCTCCTCTGGCAAAAATAAAACTTGACTTTTATAAATATTGTTTTGTTGAGTGCAAATTATTAATACAAACATACACTGATGCAGTGTAGAAGAATTACATCCAATCTCTGTGTTCCTCAGTCAGCATCCGTTTAGATTTTTACAGTGCATTGATAGCAGATCACACAGTAGAGTATATCCAGCTGTCTCAATACACCTAGCTTACTATTGTCCAGAGCATGAACTTCTGAACCCCTGACAGGGGTACTGTACCTGCATGTGAAACCTTGGACCCTGCCTGGACTCTTGCCTGCAGGTCCTCTTGGGTGGTCCCTCCATTCACTGTCACAGGGTGAGAGGGGGGGCCAGGTGGAGGGAGGGCCATGACTAGTTCACAGAGACAAGGGAATTCATCAAGTAAATTAGCCATACAGTAAAGACATCTGCATGTCCACCTCCACATTTCTATTTACCTCCTTCTCTCTCTCTCTCTCTCTCTCTCTCTCTCTCTCTCTCTCTCTCTCTCTCTCTCTCTCTCTCTCTCTCTCTCTCTCTCTCTCTCTCTCTCTCTCTCTCTCTCTCTCTCTCTCTCTCTCTCTCTCTCTCTCTCTCTCTCTCTCTCTCTCTCAATTCAATTTAAGGGCTTTATTGGCATGGGAAAAATATGTTAACATTGCCAAAGCAAGTGAAGTAGATAATAAATAAAAGTGAAATAAACAATACAAATTAACAGTAAACATTACACTCACAAAAGTTCCAAAAGAATAAAGACATTTCAAATGTCATATTACAGTTTTTCTCGATTGCTAAGACACATTTCTTGAAAGCTGCTCTCCTTTTCTCTTAACTGTGAACACAAAACCCAATTTTCAAGCTACATTCACAAAACCTCAGACTCTTCTTGCAAAACCAAACTTTCACCTCAAAACAGTTCAATCTGTGCTCAAAACTGAACTATGTTGTCAAATCGTGCCCCGAGTCAATCAAAATAAAAAACACTACTGAACAGTCACTAAACACTACGTAGAAAAATAGAAAACACAATGCTCAGGACATGAAGCTGGAGAAATAAATGTTTGTTTGTTCACTGTAGGCTAAATGCATGTTGCAAAACAAAAAAACCTGTGCATTTAGCACTTGTACAAAAACACAAAACAGAAATCTTGTGCATTTACATGTAGCACTTGTAAAAACAAACAGAAATCTTATGCGTTTGCCACTTGTGTACAGTAAGCCCATGTAAAAATAAAGTACAGAAATATACAAATAAGTGCATTACTCAGCCACAGCATCATGTCTCCGTACTGGGTCAGGCCACAGGACTTCATCCACATCACAGGCCACATTTTGTCTGGCCAGGCAACGGGGGAAAAAAAACCTGGCATGCCGTATCCAGGCTTGGCATGCCTCCACACCTATGTCACCACAGGCAAGTCCCATGGCTTGCAGGAGATTTACCCTGGTGTAAGGTTGGCGTTCATATACCTTCCACCGCCATGAGGAGAAGAATTCCTCAATGGGGTTTAGGAAAGGGGAGTACGGTGGAAGGCAAAGATTGATAAAACCTTGGTTCATATTGTACCACTCTCTAACCTGGAGGGCTCTGTGAAAACTCACATTGTCCCAAACAACAACATAGATGGGATGCTCATCCTGCTGCCCTAACAAAGCATCTCGCATGTGATTGAGGAAAATGAGGAGCTGGTGAGTGTTGTAGGGCCCCCAGGTTGGCATGATGGTGGACAACCCCATGATTGCTGATGGCAGCACATAATGTGACATTGCCACCACGCTGCCCAGGAACACCAACAATGGCCCGATGGCCAATCACATTACGGCCTCTCCTTCTCCTTTTGGTGAGATTAAACCCAGCTTCATCCATGTAGATGTATTGATGGGGTCTTTCCATTGCATCCAGTTGAAAAACCCTCTGTAGAAATAGATATAGTTTTGTAAGTGATACGGAAAAAGTGATTTAGGCCACTACAGTAAATCACTACTTAGAGTAATCAACATTGAATGTGGGGAATCTTTGCTCTTTGACTCTGTCTGAGTTGCGATCAAAGGGCACTCTGTATAGCTGTTTCATGCGCAGTCTGTTGCGCTTGAGGACACGATCAACAGTAGAGAGGCTGACACTGTTGATACCCTCAAAATGTAAATGGTCCTCAATGATCTTCTGCTGAATTTCGCTCAGTTTAATGGCATTTTTCTTACGGACCATATCAACAATTAGGGTCTCTTGGTGTGGGGAGAACATACCTGTCCTCCCACCCCCATGTGGCAGTCTTTCAATTCTACAAAAAGAGAACATGGAGTTACAAAAAATATACATGGAATACTAGGCCTACAAACAGTTAGACCAACCCTCCATTACAATACTACAGTACATTGGTACAGTGATGTACTGAAACATATATTCACTTACAGTATACTGTGGTACAGTATATAGTATGTCATACAGTAATTGCTGTCAACATTTACATACTGTACTATAAAAAAAAAAAAAGGTAATTACCTGTTCTCTTCTCTAAATCTTCGGATTATGGTGGACACAGTGAATCTACTGATGTTTGGTTGTACCCTTTGTCCAGCCTCCCTCATGCTCATACCATGGACAAGAACATGGTCAATCACAGTAGCTCTGATTTCATCAGATATTACTGTTCTTTGTCTTCGCTGACCACCTCGACCACCTCTCACACGAACTCTTCCTCTCAGATTTCTATCAATTGTAGGGCCTCACAAACCAGTGCTCTCTAAACTGGCTTACTGTATATGTTCCCTCACATCATTAGCCACAAGTGTGATCAATTTTGAGTTGTTGTGTTCAAGTGGTGATACCTGTGCTCTAATTGTGTTTGACTTTTGTCACATGTGCTCACCATTATGCAGCACGGGTGCATCACAATGAAAATGTGTTGGCAAGTTGTGTCTAAACAGGTGAAAAGTGCTTATGGTTTTGCCAAAAGAGTGATTGATTCAATCAGTGGGTTCAGGCAACTGAGCATTTGGTTCAGACAATAGGGTTTAGTGTTTTAGCAATTGAGAAAAACTGTATGTGCAAATAGTTAAAGTACAAAATAAATAAACATAAATATGGGTTGTATTTACAATGGTGTTTGTTCTTCACTGGTTGCCCTTTTCTTGTGGCAACAGGTCACAAATATTGCTGCTGTGATGGCACACTGTGGTATTTCACCCAATATTTATGGGAGTTTATCAAAATTGGGTTTGTTTTGGAATTCTTTGTGGATCTGTGTAATCTGAGGAAAATATGTGTCTCTAATATGGTCATACATTTGGCAGGAGGTTAGGAAGTGCAGCTCAATTTCAACCTCATTTTGTGGGCAGTGTGCACATAGCCTGTCTTCTCTTGAGAGCCAGGTCTGCCTACGGCGGCCTTTCTCAATAGCAAGGCTATGCTCACTGAGTCTGTACATAGTCAAAGCTTTCCTTAAGTTTGGGTCAGTCACAGTGGTCAGTTATTCTGCCACTGTGTACTCTCTGTTTAGGGCCAAATAGCGTTCTAGTTTGCATTGCATCCTTTCAATGTGTCAAGTAATTATCTTTTTGTTTTCTCATGATTTGGTTGGGTCTAATTGTGTTGCTGTCCTGGGGCTCTGTGGGGTCTGTTTGTGTTTGTGAACAGAGCCCCAGGACCAGCTTGCTTAGGGGACTCTTCTCCAGGTTCATCTCTCTGTAGGTGATGGCTTTGTTATGGAAGGTTTGGGAATCGCTTCCTTTTAGGTGGTTGTAGAATTTAACGGCTCTTTTCTGGATTTTCATAATTAGCGGCTATCTGCCTAATTCTGCTCTGCATGCATTGTTTGATGTTTTACGTTGTACACTCTCTCTCTCTCTCTCTCTCCCTCACTTTCTCTCTTTCGCACACTCTCTCTCTCGAACTATCCTCAATCCTCCCACTGGCTGCATTGTCTGCATACTTTGTACACATTTCATTGAGCCTGTGTTATGCATCACCCTTCCACAATCTTACAATGTTGTGGATAACACTTCCTATCTATTGTTATTGCTCTGCTCTCTCCTCCATCTTTATTGTGAATGGCGTCTGATACAGGCCAGGATTCAATCCGATCAGAGGTAGATCCGTGTTATAGCGCTTGACATTTAAAGGTAATTTCCAATTGAGCCGACATATGCAGAGTTTACTGTATATCTCACTGGTCATCCCCAAAGCCAACACCTCCTTTGGCCACCATTACTTCCAGTTCTCTGCTGCCAATGACTGGAACGAACTGCAAAAATCTCTGAAGCTGGAGACTCTTATCTCCCTCACTAACTTTAAGCATCAGTTGTCAGAGCACTTTACCGATCACTGCACCTGTACACAGCCCTTCTGAAATTAGCCCACTCAACTACCTCATCCCCATATTGTTATTTATTTCGCTCATTTGCACCCCAGTATCTCTATTTGCATATCATCTCTTGCACATCTATCATTCCAGTGTTAATACTAATTGTAATTATTTTGCACTATGGCCTATTTATTGCCTTACCTCCATAACTTACTACATTCGCACACACTGTATATATATTTTCTGTTGTATTTTTGACTTTATGTTTTACATTATATTACATTTACATTTTAGTCATTTAGCAGACGCTCTTATCCAGAGCGACTTACAGTTACTGAGTGCATACATTATTTTAATTTATTTTCATACTGGCCCCCCGTGGGAATCGAACCCACAATTTTGGCATTGCAAACAACACGCTCTACCAACTGAGCTACATCCCTGCCGGCCATTCCCTCCCCTACCCTGAACGACGCGGTGCCAATTGTGCGCCGCCCCATGGGTCTCCCGGTCGCGGCCGGCTACGACAGAGCCTGGATTCAAACCAGGATCTCTAGTGGCACAGCTAGCACTGCGATGCAGTGCCTTAGACCACTGCGCCACTCGGGTGTACCTCTGTGTTGTTGTTGTTTTTATCGCACTGCTTTGCTTTATCTTGACCAGGTCGCAGTTGTAAATGAGAACTTGTTCTCAACTGGCTTACCTGGTTAAATAAAGGTGAAATAAAATAAATAATAATATAACTGTGAATGCGGTCTCCGCTAACGCAGGAACATTCCCTTTAAAAGGTGCGTAGCAGACAAAGCGCGATCGGATTGAAGCCTGGCCCTATACTCTCCCAATTAGAAAAGTATTCGATCGAAATGGTTGTGTTGCACTCTGTGATATTAGAGAAGTGGAACTTGGCTGACAGCAGGGCACTATTTAACAGGTATCCCTGCAGCTGGCGAGAGACATTCATGAGTTACTGAGAGTTGTAAATGCTTTTGATGAATTCACAACACTGTTATCACAGTCAAATAAAAGCTTACTATGAAAACATGGTGTAAAACTGCCTGTTTTATAGGAACAAGTGTTGCCATTTGGTTCAGAACAATATAAGATGGTAGTAATAACCACAGCATGGATGTGCAGATTTGCAGACCGCACTCAATCCATACAATTCACTTAAATGGTCCCTAGTTTATAATCATTCTTTGAATTGCATTTTTGGTAAATCCCTGTTACTCATTCAGCCCAGTAGTTGACATAAAAACATAGTTTTCTGGCTTGCTTTGTGTTTGTGTGACATCACATATAGTATTAATCACCGGAGTTGAGTGACTGTGGCGTGACAGGGTAATCAAATACCTTGCTTAGCCTTACTGTTGTGTGCACAATGTTTGTGTCTTCATCAGATAGAGAGACATGTTTATTCAGTTGAGGACAAACAGTATAATGTGTCTTCATTTCTAAAACGTATAGAATACCTTGTAGTTATTGGGGCCCTGACAGTGTGTACCTCTGTGCTGCACTGTGCAGCCAGCCCACATAAACCATGTGACAATCTCTCTGAGAAATCGCTGCTTCATTTCATTGTGTTCATTTAAGTGGTGAGGTGTTCATGCCTTTTATAGGAGCCCGGCCCCTGTGGTATTGACACAGCAGCCCTGCATGTGTCTGAATTAAATGACAAATTACGCGGTTGCCATGTTTGATAAATAGCGGCTTTAACATACATGTTAAATGCTAAACATTCTGAATGTAATAATAAAAGAGCGCATCATTCACTTTTCATACGGATCCCCCATAAAATCACAGCGCACATGAATCATTGCAAGAAAGCTTTTTTTGAATTGACATCATTTACTTGACTCACTTTGGGACCAACACATAATCACTCCCTACGCAACAGAGCCACACATTCTGTTAGGCTAGCTACTTTGGATAGGCATCATCTGATTTTTGCTGAAATGTGTCACCTTAAAACTTGTACTTTTATAGATCCTCTGACATTCCTTACATTTGTTGGGGAAGTGAATGGCAGTGTTTGAAATAATCTGTTAAATTGTTGAATTAAGATAATGGAAGAGTTTGTAAGATCTTTAGCCAGCTTTAAATGCTTGTGTAGGAGGCTTATGTAGGACACAGAGCAAAGTTGGCAACACATTTAATCCAAAGTGTCCCATAAATACATTTAATAATGTATGGGGGGAGATGATGCCATTAATGTCATAGCATGTACTTTCACACTCTGAGTAAATGTTCTACCGGAGGTAAGCTATTCATGATCACAACACCTTTTTAAGTGATACTTTGAATTACCCTTCCAAACAATTAATAGATTCAGAAATCCCATTCCTGAACACCTGCTTTACTCTGAGCTGAGCAGCCATAGAGGCCCCTGAGATTCCCACACGTGGAAGCCTCTCAGTCAGGCACGTGCACAGATAGGGATCTGCAATAAGTCAGAGCACCTGCCCAAATGTGCTCCCCCTGTGAAAGTGCCCCTCAAAGTAATATTTATCTTGTTTTTACGTACTGGATAGCAAAAACAGAATATATATATATGTGCCCTATTTGATCTTCGAGCACCTTCTAAATGTCTCTGCCAGGGTTGGGGCCAATTCTGAATTGAGATGCAAATTGGTCTTTAATTCAAATTGAATTTGAATTTGAATTGGCCACACCCCACAGGAAGCAGTATTTGAATTTAATTTGAATTAAAGGAAGTCTAACTTAATTCAATGAAACCATTGAAATTCAAATTGATAATTTATTCCATAGGTTACATCATTATGCATGTTTATTTTGACATCATGTATGGTTACCAATACTATGTTAAATGTTCATGAAACATTACATTTTTTAAGTCAAACTAAAAATAGTTTAAAATAATTACAGTGGTCTGGAAACATAGTAAGATTATTTTGTAGGTTAATAATTCATAATTCACTTACATGTTATTAAATATTTGTTTTAATACACATTTCCCAGAATGCATAAAATCAATATTCCAGAATGGAAGGATGGAACAGAATGGAACAACCTAACATCTCATGACAAAAATACAAACAAAATACTGTTTGACATCTTTGAGTTATAATCAAACTACTATTTAAAATGGTATCTCTATTCTTCAGTAAGAGATGGCAAGAGATGGCCTTTGGCAAAATATTTGTCAAAGGAATGAGACTCATACTGTATGTTTCATGTCTCAGTTGAATTTCTTTTAATTGGTTTGAATTAAATTCCTTTCATTCAAATTCAATTCAAATTCTGCTTCCTGTGGGGTGTGGCCAATTCAAATTCGAATTACAATCCATAGGCTGAATTGAATTACATTCAGAAATTCGGAATTGACCCCAACCCTGGTCTCTGCACGGCCCTGTGCTCCATGCAGGCCAGGAATACCATCCCTATCACAGAAAACACCTTTTTCACACACACGTGCAGACACAACTCTGTCTCTTATAATAACAGTGGGATGTGCAGGGCTGTGTGGTGTCTATGTAGGACCTATGGAGCAGGTCTGGGGCACTCTATAGTCTGACACCTCATTAAAATACCAGCAGCTGCAGTCCTCTAGAGTTTGTGTTAGCTGATAAGCCTCTATAGACATTAATGGCCTCATTTAGCCAGTTAGACTAATATTATTGTAAAACATGAGCGACAGAGACAACAATATTTTTACTCCTCAGATGGAAGACCTACGTGTTACAAATACATTACATGGATAACTTGTATCCATAGCAATGGTATTTGTAACTTTATATTGGGAGCTAAGTATTTTGTTATGTGATGAGTGAATATTTTAAATGATAACAATTTACCATTATACCATTAGAATGTATCCATTTACATTCACTTAGAATAACATTGTTTTTCAAGTTCTAAGCAGGGTATTTTTCATTTTTAAAAGGGCTAGGCCTTAATAAAAGCCACACAAACAGAAATTGTGTTTAATTTAATTGTCAGAATGATGTGTGCATGTACTTCAGTTCAAACACGATGCCACAATGACTATGTAATAACCCCACAACTTCTCCATCATCTCGAGCTTCATGATTGAGATGAGAGACCTGTTGAAATAGAAGCTGTTTAATTAATTAAGTAACCAAAAATACAAATCTCAATGGCTGGGGAAATAATTGCCTAACCAGTCATTAGGCATTCCATCTGGTCAATTACCTCCCTGTTAGTCTCCCAGCGTTATAAATGACTGCCTGGTAATTGGAGCTAGCAGTCAGCTAGAGCACTGAGAGGAACTGAATTACACAGTGTCATTACAATAAATACATAAAATAATAATCCAATGAAAAATAAATGAACTGAGCATGTGTAATTGTTATCTGAAATTAGCCTCTCTGGAGTCTCTCGCCCCTCCCCTCTGTGCTCCGCATCACTCACACCTATTTGAAACCTTTTGAACTGAGGGCCCTTCAGATAAAGAGACTCAGAGAGCAGGGAGTCTCTTCATGTGAGAAAATGCTCCTGTCTTAAATATCTTATAAACACTCTTACAGAGCATGGATGATAATAATATCATGAACGCCAGATTACACATAGTGAACACAGTTCATAACGTAATAACCATAACAATTGCCATTAATAACAATATCTATGGTACAAAAAGCACAAGTGTATCATTTGTTTACATTTGGATTATTAATGTATTGTGTGTTGTAAAAGCCCACAGAGACTTGCACTGAGGCATCTGTTCTGATTACAACATTTAATATACTGAGAAGAATGCATCATATAATTATGTAAGACCTATTTCCCAATAACAAAAATATAAATTCCACTGATAAAAGCTATTTTAAAGTGTTCCACCATTACAAACCACAGTAAAAAAGGCACGTCTTTTTGTCCTTCTCAACAAGATTAGTTTCATGATTTGGTAAAAAAGGGGGGAAATCTTTTCATTTTACCTTGAACCCTGAGGAGAACAGCATGTGCCTTGAAACATTTTCCAGTGAATTGAAAGTGAACTGATTTATGGCCCTTATTGCACGGTATAATTAATTTTATGCATATGACTTCCGTAACAATTACCATGTGGGCCGATTGGAGAAGTTCACTGCTTATATGAAGCCATCAATAATTGTGAATTCATCACTGGGAGGCTTCGATATCTGGATGAAAGAGGGAGGATGAAAGAAAATAAATCCCTTCCTAGAAGTGAGTGATTCTATAAAAGGGCAAACTTCTGGGTTGACTAACCACCTTAATGAACTGTGCATAAGAAATTTGAAGGGCATTTAAAGAGAAACAACCTCTTGTCCTACAATTGTTCTCGTGTAGAGAAGAGAAGTGTTAAGGTGTCCTTTCAATCTGTTTCTGTTTCTGATCAGTATTAAATATATGGATAACTCCAGAGGACCTGAAATAAACAGCTCACACCACAACAAACAGCATAATTATATCACGAATATGTGTTTACTTTGGGCTTATATTTATATATAATTTTTTAGATGCAGGTTCACATGTATATTTTCCTACACTGTAATAACACGGTATCTGCCTCTGTAACTATCTACCATGTAAATACATAGGATTTAGGGACACGTTGTATAATAGGACCCATTATAATAGGACCCAGTAACATAGACAAAGAGAAGACAAGCTAGAGGGATATAGACAGGTGGAGGGACAGGGGAAGGGAAAAGGACCCACGCTATACAGTGAGAGAAAGAGGTAGAACAGGTGTAAAGTCAGGTGGACAGGTGAGAGTGATGTGTGGAGGTTTTTCTATCAGGTGTCTGTCTGGGAGCGGTGCTGGGTCGATTGGATGTGAAGCTTGTGCGCCCTGGACGTGTTGCGGCTCGGTCAGGTCCAATCCTTGGGTTGTTTTACTAAGTGACTGATGACCAAACTGGGGTCAAGAGTAATGAACAGAGCAGCCAGCAGACACATCCTGGAGGACACACACACACACAAACATCTAGGCCAGGCCAGAGAGGAGTGTGTGTATGGCTCAGAATGGGCTGTCCACTGAGATATAGACTGGGTAAGGAGAGGGGGACAGGGGTCGGACGTTGGGAGGGATGCAGGCTCAGATTGACACTAACAGTTGATTCAAACACATCCAGGGACCAGGCCACAGCACAGTTACCACTGCAATGGTCTAATGATAACATCATTGATGACATTTAAGGTACAGCTCAAAGCATCTCTTCTAAACTGAATAAAACATAGACCTACTACAGTGCTTTGGCTCTGCAAAGATATTGTATTATAATGTATTGTCTATTTAACCATGGATAATGTAACTGCAGCAGTAACTATAAGTGCATTGGAAACAATGTTTCCCTCTGCAACACCTTTTACTGCGTCTTATTGCTGACTCCTCATCCCCTGGATGAACAGCCAGTCTTCCCACCAGGGAAAGCCACTCCAGAAAAATCACATACTTCCCCCCATATTTCCCTTTGTAAATCAACCTCCTTCCTGACATCTGACATGATCATGTCTATACCCTGGTAATTCAAAGCCCTTAAGGTCTACATCCACTCAACAACACATCACCTTGTGGATCCGCAAAACAATAACAAATACTGTATACCAACACATTAATGTCAAGCCATCAGTATGTCGCTTAAATACCGCTCCCCGTTATTGGCCTGGTGGCAGTGGCTGGGAGGGAAGAGATCTATATTAAAATAAAATGAATGCAGAGGAAAAACGCTGTTAGATGTATGACCTCTGGCAGAAAACACATTGGGACTGAATTGATCTGGATGACATGAATAATTTAGCTGACACTAAAGAAGGCAATATAAATGCACACATATATTCTAATCTTTCAGCCACTGTTCTGTAAATGCTCTGTTTCCCGGGTTCCCTCCATCTCCCGGCGTGGAACGCAGAATGTAGGCGGCTGTCCCAGACGCTAAATTAATCCCAAAATATATCCTTCCTCTCCCCTATTCCACATTCAAAATTATTCACATACAAGATGCATTATAATTATTCTGAGATTAATCCGGAACAGGAATTGGTATCCACTCTCTTTTTTTGTGCAGTAAGGGGACGTTTTTTTCTGTTGACCTTTACCTTAACCGAAGTTCCATCTCTCATGTAATCCAGTATGGCACCTCTCCTCTCCCCTGGCCCTACCCCTCTCTCTCTCTCTCTCTCCACAGCCTGTCCTGTTGACAGTCCACTGTCCCGTCCCTCCTTTAAACACACTGGGAATGGATGTCCTCTCTTTGTCCTCTTCTTAATGGTCAGGTTAACACAGTGTTGACTTGATTTAAACATTCTGAAACATCTCCGTTGAAGGGACTTAGGGCTCTATTCAATCTGTATCGCTGAAGCACGATAGAAATGTAAAGCCAGGCAATTTCCAATTTAGCTGACATATGCTACGTTTACCATAAATTCAGTCTCCACTAACGCTAAAACATTGCCTTTAAATTTCAATCACGCTGTACCGCTGAGCTTCCGCGATACGGATTGAATAGAGCCCTTAGTTAAAACATCATATGCATAAATGTGCCAATATACATTTTATATAATCACTGTATCCTTCCATTTTGTTGTGTACTGTACGAGCACAATCACTCGCATAGGGTCATATAGCCTATGTGAATATCCTGTTTCCACAAACATGGTATCTTTAGGACTATTCAAAGGCTCATATTACCTATATTACCTACTGTACTGTATAATTGTGTTATGATATGTGGTGGAGATGGGGGATTTGATGTAGTGCCAAACTGCAGGAGTCTACAATGCTGCGTTATTTTCTGTGTGAGTCAGAGACAAGTCACAGAGGTGATAGCACTAACAGATAGCCCATGGAAAACAGCTCATTTGGACACCAACAAAGAGTCCAGAATTATTTAATGATCATTTCTGACTCACCCATTATTTATATGGGAATATAATCAACGGACACACAATATTTCATTTGTGGAAAAAGCTCTTATGTCAACAGAAGGCCACATCACCATCCCGCCATGTGATTCAGCACATAGCCATTGGTTCTCAGGCACTAGAGACTAGAGAGGGTGAGAGTCTGGTTTGTGTACACTGCCTCATTATAATCCTTACTGCCACTGTTAAACCACTATCCCTCAGCATATTCATGACTTCCCTAATGTGAATTATTATGCTGATTATAAGATGCTTTTATGACCCACCTTTTTCAATTAAAGGGCTGGTAATGAATGCGCGACTCTGACAGGTGTTTTGTTGTCGCCAGAATTACACTCGTCTGATTTACATGGCTGACTAATTTAGTTGAGAGGACGGTATAAAAAAAGGTCAATACCCTATGGTGTACAGCCTTGTATTAAGCAGCGGTGTCGAGTTGTACCAGGCTGTGCCAGGTTGTACCAGGTTGTACCTCTGTATATTTGGAGCTATGAGCTCCAGGTGACAGTGTTGGGGGTTCCAAATGGGGAGGTAATGAGTTCTGCGCGTGTGTGGCGTGTAACGTGTAGCGTGGGGAGCGGGGTTAATTAATGAACTGATCCAGGCTCAGGAGAAAGACACGGGCCTGCCATCCAACCCTGAGCAGCAGGTCACAACACTGACAGATGCCCTATTACAATGTTAATGATAGCAGGCCCCGGGTCAGATAATCATATTCAAAGCTTTTTCTACCAGATAACAATAAGAAGCATTGCCAAGCCAAAGATGGCTTCCCAGAATAGGATCTGTAGTGTTTGGAACATATGAGGCACAAGCCGGGGGAATCCCAGAGCAAAGAAAGCTGGGATCCACCTCCACTGTGTTTGTGTTCAAACCTGAACGCGTCTATACAGCCCTGGAGGGCCCAGCAAGGCCTGAAGCCGATCAATCTGATTGTGACCTGATAACATCGGTGGGTGAGATCCAGTGGGTGTTTGACTCATCAGGGGTCTATTACAGACCTTGTTAATCGTGTGGTGTGTGTGTGTGTGTGTGTGTGTGTGTGTGTGTGTGTGTGTGTGTGTGTGTGTGTGTGTGTGTGTGTGTGTGTGTGTGTGTGTGTGTGTGTGTGTGTGTGTGTGTGTGTGTGTGTGTGTGTGTGTGTGTGTGTGTGTGTGTGTGTGTGTGTGTGTGTGTGTGTGTGTGTGTGTGAAAAGGCTTCTATTTCCTCTGACCTCCAATATATTTCTTCACAACTTAAAATAAGTCATCACCACACAGTAACAAACAGGATGGGAATGGGAACCAGCAGTCCATGATGTGGAAGGAATTAAGAGAGCAAAGGAAACGCTAACAGCCAGAACAGGGGTGACATTTCTTTTCCAACCCCTGTCCACAAGGTGCATTAATCTAATGGCAACCTCTGACTGGCTAGATGGTAGATGATACTGCAGTGAATTTCTCCCCATCCATGGGCCCTCTTTCCTGCTCTCTCATCCCAAACATTAAATATCACCTGCCGTGAATAATCCCAACTTAATTAAATCCATCAGCGAGACAATGGCCAGGCAATGAGCTATGTAATCATTCACATAGTAAATTAAATGATGTAAGGGGTCCTCCATGTTCCACATTGACAGAGATGGAGAGGATAGGGCGGATAGGGCCGGGGGGGTTTCAGAAGTCTCAGCTGGGGAGGTTCTGCCTCTACCCATGCTGCCCCTCTTCCCGAAAAAACACACACATATACTGGCGCACGCGTGCACACGCGTGCACACACACACAAACATACACATACACACACACACACACGCACAGCAGACAGTAACTTTGCAATAAGCGCCCTCTGCTCAGCACACATTCAAATGAATGTGAGACCTCTCTGTGCTCTCCTCACCAGCCTGGGGATGCTTATGGATGTCTGCCATTTAGAGGCTGTTAGAACATGTATGTAGGGAGCATGTCTGTGTCACTAAGCTAATGGCAGGGAGGCAGTGCACACATCACATGCCACAGCACACAGACTCTCTCTCTCTGTCCGCACCAACTGTTCTGCTACGAGCCACCTGGTTTTATGATAAACACAACAATACCACAGCTTTTTATATATCTCGCAGTCACGCTTCAGCATGTTACATATCCCAGAGTAATGTAGCAGTAGCATGTTACATATCCCAGAGTAATGTAGCAGTAGCATGTTACATATCCCCGAGTAATGTAGCAGTAGCATGTTACATATCCTCAAGTAATGTAGCAGTAGCATGTTATATATCCTCGAGTAATGTAGCAGTAGCATGTTACATATCCTCGAGTAATGTAGCAGTAGCATGTTACATATCCTTGAGTAATGTAGCAGTAGCATGTTACATATCCTCGAGTAATGTAGAAGTAGCATGTTACATATCCTTGAGTAATGTAGCAGTAGCATGTTACATATCCTTGAGTAATGTAGCAGTAGCATGTTACATATCCTTGCGTAATGTAGCAGTAGCATGTTACATATCCTAGAGTAATGTAGCAGTAGCATGTTACATATCCTCGAGTAATGTAGCAGTAGCATGTTACATATCCTCGAGTAATGTAAAGTAGCAGTAGCATGTTACATATCCTCAAGTAATGTAGCAGTAGCATGTTACATATCCTCAAGTAATGTAGCAGTAGCATGTTACATATCCTCGAGTAATGTAGCAGGAGCATGCTACATATCCTCGAGTAATGTAGCTGTCATGCGTCAGTGTGTAGCCGTAGGACGGAGTCAGGCGCAGGACACAGAACTTAGTCAACGACGTACTTTACTTGTCACAAGTAAATAAACATATATTCCACGCAGGGAAGAAAATACCGACTCACAATGTCAATGACAACAAAACAACGAACAGTCACGCACAACACCATGAGGGAACCAGAGGGTAAAATAGGGAAACAAATTATCGTAATTGGAACCAGGTGTGTGCAATATAGAAAAAACAAGTAGAACACAAAAACATAGATCGGTGGCAGCTAGTACTCCGGTGACGATGAACGCCGAAGCCTGCCCGAGCAAGGAGGAGGAGCAGCCTCGGCTAAATTCATGACAGTACCCTCCCTTGATGCGCGGCTCCAGCCGTGCGCCGACACCGGCCTCGGGGACAGCCAGGAGGACGCGGAGCAGGGCGAGTCGGATGACGACGGTGGAAATCCCTCAACAGGGAGGGATCGAGGATGTCCCTCCTAGGAACCCAGCACCGTTCCTCCTGACCGTACCCCTCCCACTCCACGAGATACTGCAGGCCCCCCACCCGACGCCTCAAATCCAGGATGGAATGGACCGAGTACGCCGGTGCCCCCTCAATGTCCAGTGGGGGCGGAGGGACCTCCCGCACCTCAGACTCCTGGAGCGGACCAGCTACCACCGGCCTGAGGAGAGACACATGGAATGAGGGGTTAATACGGTAATCAGGAGGGAGCTGTAACCTATAACAAACCTTGTTCAATCTCCTCAGGACTTTAAATGGCCCCACAAACTGCCGACCCAGCTTCCGGTAGGGCAGGCGAAGGGGCAGGTTTCGGGTCGAGAGCCAGACCCGGTCCCCCGGTGCATACACCGGGGCCTCACTGCGGTGGCGGTCGGCGCTCGCCTTCTGTCGCCTGATAGCCCGTTGCAGGCGTACATGGGCAGCGTTCCAGGTTTCCTCTGAGCGCCGAAACCATTCATCCACCGCAGGTGCCTCGATCTGGCTCTGATGCCATGGTGCCAGGACCGGCTGATAACCTAGTACACACTGAAATGGAGACAGGTTAGTGGAGGAGTGGCGGAGGGAGTTTTGGGCCATCTCTGCCCAGGGGATGTAAACCGACCAATCCCCCAGCCAGTCCTGGCAATAGGACCTCAGAAACCTACCCACATCCTGGTTTACTCTCTCCACCTGCCCTTTACTCTCGGGGTGCCGGAAGACGTGAGTAATCAGGGCCTCCGCAGTCTGTAGGGCCGTAGGGAGACTGGGCAAAGGAATGAGACGGCAGGACTTAGAAAACCAATCCACAACGACTAAGATCGTGGTATTCCCTTGTGACGGGGGGAGGTCCATAACGAAATCCACCGATAGGTGTGACCACGGCCGTTGTGGAACGGGTAGGGGTTGTAATTTCCCTCCGGGCAGGTGTCTAGGTGCCTTGCACTGGGCGCACACCGAGCAGGAGGAAACATAAACCCTTACGTCCTTAGCTAAAGTAGGCCACCAGTACTTCCCACTAAGACAGCGCACTGTCTGACCGATGCCAGGATGACCAGAAGAGGGTGACGTATGAGCCCAATAGATTAATCTTTCGCGAACATCAGACGGAACGTACACACGACCCACTGGGAGTGGGCTCCGTGCGTAACGCCCGCTCGATGTCCGCGTCAACCTCCCATACCACCGGTACCACCAGACAAGAAGCCGGAAGTATGGGAGTGGGCTCCCTGGACCGCTTCTCTGTGTCATACAGCCTGGACAGAGCCTCTGCCTTAGCTTTCTGGGAACCCGGTCTGTACGAGAGGGTGAAAACAAAACGTGTGAAAAACATAGCCCACCTTGCCTGGAGAGGGTTCAGTCTCCTCGCCACCCGGATGTTCTCCAGATTGCGGTGGTCAGTCCAAATGAGGAAAGGGTGTTTTGCCCCCTCAAGCCAATGTCTCCACGCCTTCAGAGCCTTAACAACAGCTAACAGCTCCCGGTCCCCCACATCATAGTTACGCTCCGACGGACTGAGCTTCTTCGAAAAGAAAGCACAGGGGCGGAGCTTTGGTGGCATACCCGAGCACTGAGACAGTACAGCTCCTATCCCAGCCTCGGACTCGTCCACTTCGACTATGAATGCCAAGGAGGGATCCGGATGAGCCAGCACGGGAGCCGAGGTGAACAGAGCCTTCAGGTGACCAAAAGCCCTGTCCGCCTCAGCTGACCACTGCAGGCGCACCGGTCCCCCCTTCAGCAAGGAGGTAATGGGAGCCGCTACCTGACCAAAGCCCCGGATAAACCTCCGGTAGTAGTTGGCAAACCCTAAGAATCGCTGCACTTCCTTAATTGTGGTTGTAGTCGGCCAATTACGCACGTCTGAAATGTGGTCATTTTCCATCTCCACCCCTGACGCGGACAGGCGGTAGCCTAAGAGGGAGACAGACTGTTGAAAGAACAGACATTTCTCAGCCTTGACGTACAGGTCATGTTTCAACAGTCGACCAAGCACCTTGCGCACCAGGGACACATGCTCGGCTCGTGTAGCGGAGTATATGAGAATATCATCTATATACACCACTACACCCTGTCCGTGCAGGTCCCTGAAAATCTCATCAACAAAGGATTGGAAGACTGAGGGAGCATTCATCAACCCGTACGGCATGACGAGGTACTCATAGTGCCCAGAGGTGGTACTAAATGCCGTTTTCCACTCATCCTCTTCCCAGATACGCACCAGGTTGAACGCGCTCCTGAGATCCAATTTGGTGAAGAAGTGCGCCGCGCGCAATGACTCCGTCATACTAGCAATGAGAGGTAGTGGATTACTGTACTTCACCGTTATCTGATTGAGACCTCGATAGTCGATAGAGTATGTGGACAACTACAAATACCTAGGTGTCTGGTTAGACTGTAAACTCTCCTTCCAGACTCACATTAAGAATCTCCAATCCAAAGTTAAATCTAGAATCGGCTTCCTATTTCGCAACAAAGCCTCCTTCACTCATGCTGCCAAACATGCCCTCGTAAAACTGACTATCCTACCGATCCTTGACTTTGGCGATGTCATTTACAAAATAGCCTCCAACACTCTACTCAGCAAATTGGATGTAGTCTATCACAGTGCCATCCGTTTTGTCTCCAAAGCCCCATACACTACCCACCACTGTGACCTGTACGCTCTTGTTGGCTGGTCCTCACTACATGTTCGTCGTCAAACCCACTGGCTCCAGGCCATCTATAAATCACTGCTAGGCAAATCCCTGCCTTATCTTAGCTCATTGGTCACCATAGCAGCACCCACCCCGTAGTCTGCGCTCCAGCAGGTATATCTCACTGGTCATCCCCAAAGCCAACACCTCCTTTGGCCGCCATTCCTTCCAGTTCTCTGCTGCCAATGACTGGAACGAATTGCAAAAATCTCTGAAGCTGGAGACTCTTATCTCCCTCACCAACTTTAAGCATCAGTTGTCAGAGCACCTTACCGATCACTGCACCTGTACACAGCCCATCTGAAATTAGCCCACCCAACTACCTCATCCCTATATTGTTATTTATTTTGCTCTTTTGCACCCCAGTATCTCTATTTGCACATAATCTCTTGCACATCTAGCATTCCAGTGTGAATACTAATTGTAATTATTTTGCACTATAGCCTATTTATTGCCTTACCTCCATAACTTGCTACATTTGCACACACTGTAGATATATTTTCTGTTGTATTTTTTGACTTTATGTTTTTTTACTCCATATGTAACTCTGTGTTGTTGTTTTTATCGCACTGCTTTGCTTTATCTTGGCCAGGTCGCAGTTGTAAATGAGAACTTACCTGGCTTACCTGGTTAAATAAAGGTGAAAAAAAAAGAAAAAAAAAATCAATGCACGGGCGTAAACCTCCATCCTTCTTCTTCACAAAAAAGAAACTCGAGGAGGCAGGGGAAGTGGAAGGCCAAATGTATCCCTGTCCCAGAGATTCGGAGACATATGTTTCCATAGCCGCGGTCTCTTCCTGTGACAGAGGATACACGTGACTCCGAGGAAGTGCAGCGCCCTCCCAGAGATTTATCGCACAATCCCCCTGTCGATGGGGTGGTATTTGAGTCGCCTTCCTTTTACAGAAGGCGAGAGCCAAATCGGCATATTCGGGAGGAATGTGCATAGTTGAGACCTGGTTTGGACTCTCCACCGTAGTTGCACCTA
The DNA here is from genome assembly GCF_020615455.1 of Coregonus clupeaformis. Lineage (NCBI taxonomy): Eukaryota > Metazoa > Chordata > Actinopteri > Salmoniformes > Salmonidae > Coregonus > Coregonus clupeaformis. The sequence goes on along the minus strand of NC_059206.1, from coordinate 46,706,590 downwards.
CGGAAACACCTACACACCTCCCCGAGCACTGACGGGACCATCCCTTGAGAGCCCTCTGTTGCCACGAAATATTGTGGTCATGAGAGGCTAACCAGGGAAGCCCCAACACCACTGGAAACGCAGGAGACTCAATCAGGAAGAGACTAATTCTCTTCTCATGACCCTCCCGCGTTTTCATCCAGAGTGGAGCTGTGACCTCCCTAATCAGGCCTGACCCTAAAGGGCGACTATCTAAGGCATGTATAGGGAAGGGCACATCAACAGGCACAATAGGGATCCCTAATCTATGTGCAAATAGACGGTCCATAAAATTCCCAGCTGCGCCTGAATCTACGAGCGCCTTATGCTGGGAATGCGGGGAAAACTCAGGAAATTCTACGTGAACACACATGTGCGCAACAGGGAGCTCTGCGTGAGTCAGGTGCCTACTCACCTGGGATGGTCCACCAGTTCCCTGCCTGCTGCCTCGACTCCCTGAGGACCCTTTCCAGCACCGACCAGCAGTGTGTCCTCTGCGGCCACAGTTGGTGCAGGAAACAGCCCCCCTTCCAGTCACCCTTAGATCAGCACCTCCGAGCTCCATCGGTGTAGGGTCGAAAGTGCTGGGGATTGGACTGGTCAGACCTTGATCCGGACGTCCGCGGGTGGCCAACAGGTTATCCAGTCATATCGATAAATCCACCAGCTGGTCCAGGTTAAGGGTGGTGTCCCTGCAGGCCAGCTCCCGACGAACGTCCTCCCGTAGGCTGCATCAGTAATGGTCGATCAGGGCCCTCTCATTCCATCCCGTGCTGGCTGCCAAGGTCCTGAAGTCCAGTGCAAAGTCCTGTGCGCTCCTCTTCCCCTGTCTGAGGTGGAACAACCGTTCCCCCGCCGCTCTCCCCTCTGGTGGATGATCAAATACTGCCCGGAAACGGCAGGTGAAATCTTCATAGCGCACCGATGCCGCGTCTATTCCTCCCCACTCAGCGTTGGCCCACTCGAGTGCTTTCCCCGACAGACAGGAGATGAGGGCGGACACACTCTCGTATCCCAAGGGAGCCGGGTGGATGGTTGCCAGGTAGAGCTCCACCTGGAGCAGAAACCCCTGGCACCCAGCAGCTGTTCCATCATATGCCCTCGGGAGCGAGAGCCGAATCCCACTGGATCCAGGTGGTGAAGGGGTGGACAGCGGTGTGGAGTGAATAGTAGTGGAAGGAGGTGTAGAAAAAAAAAACTCTCCCATCGCTCCATAGTCTGTACCACTCGATCCATGGCTGTGCCAAGAGTCTGTAGCATGGTCGAGTGCTGCTGGATGCGTTCCTCCACTGATCCTGGAGGAATGGATGTACCTGCTGACTCCATAATGGTGCGTGATTCTGTCATACGTCAGTGTGTAGCGGTAGGACGGAGTCAGGCGCAGGACACAGAACTTAGTCAACGACGTACTTTACTTGTCACAAGTAAATAAACATATCTTCCACGCAGGGAAGAAAATACCGACTCACAATGTCAATGACAACAAAACAACGAACAATCACACACAACACCATGAGGGAACCAGAGGATAAAATAGGGAAACAAATTATCGTAATTGGAACCAGGTGTGTGCAATATAGACAAAACACAAGTAGAACACAGAAACATAGATCGGTGGCAGCTAGTACTCCGGTGACGACGAACGTCGAAGCCTGCCCGAGCAAGGAGGAGGAGCAGCCTTGGCTAAATTCATGACAGTAGCAGTAATATTTTTTTTCTTCAAATTTGACAAGAAATCCAGGTTAGAATAGAGAGAATGTGGCAAAGACAAAAGTAACAAAATCATGATATCACTAAGTTCCTGCCCGTCGTTTACCTTCTTCTCCTCTCATATCCACTATGGGTCAAATTATAGTCATACTTGGCCCACCTCCAATGTTTACAGATGACATCAGCAGCTCATAGAGCGTAAGTGAAGTTCAGGAGTGAAACTCTTGAATGTCCTGCTTGTGTCAAAACACCAGCGATAGATAGCTGTTATGGATACGAACACCCTGGTCCTGAAGAGGTCACCACCTGCCTTAACCTGGGTCTGAACCCATAAGGTGAACAGATGAGGATCCATCCCATAGGCTTTCAAGTACTGCTTCGAAAGAAAACAAGACATATCAGTGCACACACATTCACGTACACATACACTCAAATGCATACATATGCACACACACACACTCTCATAATGGGCAAACAGCAGCCACAGCTGGGATGTTAATGCCAGCAAACAGGATTATCCTCAGAAAGGATTTCTCCACTAAGCATTTCCTCCTAATTAGATTTCTCAATCTCAGGGATGAATTGCCTTTTAGCAGTGAAAGCTGGCACTGAGGGAGCTGTTAGCTCCTTATAACTGAATTAAATGCATAATTAGTGATACAATTACATTAGTAGGGGATCCTTTGTGTTTGTGTGCAAGTGAAGGGAAGAAGAAAGGGAGGGAGGAATGGAGGGAGGAATGGAGGGTAGGATAGCATGCCACTGCTAGTGAGAGAGACTGAGAGGAGAGATATGGAACATGGGACTGGATATGGAGCTAGAGAAGAGTGAGGAGTTTAGGAAGTGAGCGGTCAGATAGTTGCCAACAAGTGTAAAGTGAGGATTTTGGTAAGTAAGTGTAAATATTGTGGGTAAAGAAAAAAATGTGTGCTTATTCTGAGTAAAGAGAAAGTGACTATAGCGTGTGAATTGTGTGGACGACACAGCTGTTGCGTGGTGTACAGTGGTTTGGCACACAGTATTTGGCATATGTATGGCAGAAAAGACCTGGGAGTGTCAGGTAGCGTTTACCCATAATGCACCCTTCTAACGTCCACACAGCGGATTCCAGACCAATTCATCACTGGGTCCCCCCCACCTATACACACACATATATGCCGACACACACACACACACATACACGCGCGTCGCAAGCATACACCCCCTACACACGCCCCACAGACACACCTCTCGCCTCTGTCCACGGTGTGGATCCCCAAACCATTCATCACCAGGCTGGCGCTGACAGTGACGGATGGGTCAGCCCGCCACTGGCACTACCCCAGACCAAGACTCATACGGCCTCACTAGCAGAGTGACAGCTGGAGCAACGTGTCAAGTGGCAGAGAGACTACGGCCATTAATAACCCCTGTCACATGATCCACACACACCGCCACGCAGGGACACACAGGAAGTGGGGGTGGGAGGGTTACCGGGGGGGTGATGTCCGGGATCCACGTTGAGACATTAGGCTGGGAGGGAGATGTCACGGTGAGCAGGGGTGACAGTCATGGACGCCTGATCTTTAATCAAGTGCGCAGGGATGGTGGGTAATGAATATATCGCTCATAAATTGGACAGTGGGGTGCAATAGGAGGGAGGAGGGTTGGGTCTCTGAATGGGGACGGAGGTTTGCTGATGACCCATCTGTGATTTTGGATTGACCCTTGACCCTTGGGAGATACTACTCCTCATGCCAAAGCCCAGTGTGGTTGTGCGGCTTACTCTTACCACACGTGCCTGTATGTAATGTGTAATTAATTCAGTGAGTTTTATCATAATCATCCCAAGAGTTCCAAGACCCTGAAGAGAGGCAGGCTAGTGGTTTGAGGGCCCAGCCTCAAACGCTTAGAGCAGAGAGTATCTAAAACCATTGGACTGATCGTAATCATTTTCATCAACCCCACTGAATGACATAACTACACTGGGCATTTAGTTGTATCTTATCTTTCTATGCTGTGGTTTTGTCAACAGTTTATACAATTTTCTATTGCAAGAAAAAGTCCAAAAAAGCTGCAATTGAGGAACAAACATTACAAGAGGTGCAATACAAGGGGTACAACGTGATCGTTCCAGCAGAGCCGTCTTACAGTGGAAGCATGAACTTTTAACTGCCTTTCACCTCTCCTTGTGCAACGCGTTGATGTATGCAACGCAGGAGGCGGCTGTGCAACTGCCCATAGTTTGGCACGGGCATAAGCCATTTATTTTTATGCAGTGTTTAGAAACCAAGATGATCCTTTAATCCAATTCTACACTGCAATCAAAGTTCTATGAATCAGCCACATTATAAGCAGACCTATGGCCGTTCCAAGCCTTCTGCATGTCATTAGTGGGGCTCCGCCCTAACGAAGCTGTTTTTAATGGGATTCTACAAAGCTCCAAATCTAGCTTTCCTTCATGTCCATGCATCCTGGCTAATTCAGTTTAAAAAATGATTCATTCATAATTCATTCAAAGACAATCACCAACTGAGGAACGGGGGATAACTCCGGAAGGTTTGCCCTTCCTTCTGACGACGACCACACTTTAATTTCAACCTTCACAGGGAAGAGTAAGAGGCCCTTATCCCAATGAGGGGAAATATCATTATCGGTTTGAGCGATATTAGAGGGGAACGAGTGAACGCACGCCACAAGCCAAAAGCAGAGAGACAGAGTGATTAACTCAGATGTCCTCAACGTCCCTGGACTCACAGATGCAAATTTGGCAGCAGTCAGGCAGCATGAGAGCATAAGAGTCAAATACACATGTCAAATTTGCAGATTTCACATGTGAAATAGCTGTTTTCACATGTATTAAATGTAGAATTCACCTGTTAACAGCGCCTTTTCACATGTGAGGAGAATAATATATTTTCACCTCACTTGTGAATTGCATTAAAAAAACTCACTTTCACATATGGAATTGCAAGTTCACATTTGAAAATCAATCACGTGAAAATCAATTTGCAGGTTCACGTGTAAGAACTCCACAACTCTATTTTCACATGTGATTGATTTTCACATGTTCAAACTTTCAAATGGCGACATACTGTAGTTCTGCTGTATGAAGGTCACTGCTTGTTAAAGAGGCAATCCATAGTTGCTACATACATTTTTTGACTTATAAATGAATGATATATATATCCATTGATTCTTTAAGAATATAACGTATAAATGCCTCATGAGCTTAGTTCAACTGTCATACTCCATCAGAACCCAAAATATAAGCTTGTTTTACTCCAATGTTTGTACACAAAGTAAATGTAAACAACCACTAAAAACATGGCTAAAACGATCATTTATATATAATGGATGGTCAGTCCTTGCGTCTATAGCGTTGTCTATGGATTTTAGAGTGGTTGCATTTCTCCAGCCCCATCTCTCAGCTTTTTAATGAAACTGTGGTGTGGAGAACACTTTCAATGTTTCAATAAAGGATTGCCGAATTAAACACCTTTAATGATGTAATAGTGTTATTATATGGTGCAATACTTTAGTGAGTGAGTTACTTTTGTGTCATTAATATCAAGCAAACTTCATATCAAGCAAAACTTGTGAAGTCAAGAACAAAATTCTTAGTATTGCAAGCAAAGATAATGGCATTGAAAGCAAAACATAAACATAAAAGTATTGATAGCAAAACAAAATATTGCAAGGAAATCATTTCGAAATGCGAGAACAAATTAGTTGTAAATGGATGCAACAACAAAAAAAATTGGTGAAAAGATTTTTATGATAACACAATTAAATTAAATGCCTCCTACTTTCCTGCAATTTTCCATATCTTTGGTTATGTTACCCATTGCTTTTGCTGACATTTTTCCAGTTGCAAGTTTTGGCACGTTCATTCCGGAAACATAGCACCCTGCATCCCTCTGCTGGTTTGCATCTGAAGGTCGGTCTTGGTTGGTCCCTGGATGGGAGACCAGATGTAGCTGGAAGTGGTGAAAAATAAACACGTGGGGGAAAAAAGGTGACATGGGAAGAAAGAGAGAAACACAGTGAAAAATGTACACCCATGTGTCCGAAAACCACGTGTCTGACGTGAAAATGTCAACATTACTTATTTATTTATTTGACATGCGAATTGATTTCTTTTGTAAGGGAGGCGCTGGGATAGAAGTCATTCCATGTTAAGATAATAAAAACACGTTTACCTGTCTTTTGTCTTGAGCGCAGACCTCTCTGCTTAACGCTTTTCTCATCTTCACAGTGTGAAATACCACTGTTAGGGACAGCGGAAAAATGTGGATATACGATTCCTCTACTCAACTATTACAATACAATATACATCAGCAAGAGAGAGAGAGTCTTTGTCTTGTAGTTTGTCATCCCAAGCACTTTTATGGAGGTGTTCAGACATAGACCTAGAATACCACCCCTGAATGCTTGGATGTCAGATTTGGTCAATCCATCTGTAAGGTAAGTGTGTGACCATGCACAAGACAAATGAACAAAATATGGCTCACAGATCTTTTTTTTCCAGCAATCCATTACGTTGTGAAATTACAGATTGGGTCACGTACCATCAAGAAGTCATTCATTAACGTTTGATTCTGATTCTGTACAATGATCCACATTCCTATATTCATATTCTGTTCACATACTCTATGACACGCTACTGATTAGGGGCGGGGCTTGAAGACTTGTAAAATGGTAAAAGTGTTGATTAAATTGCTATAATTTAAGCTTCCCTAAGTCTCCATGCTTAAAATCAGATCCAGACTCATTTCAGAGACAATTTTAGCACTTTATATGCAATTCCAGAACCGACAGATAAAATAACGTTTTTCCATGGATATGTGTCTGTTCAAACCCCTCCCACCACACACAGTAGAAACGTTCTGTGTGTTCTAAATGAGAATTTCATGATGAGACAGCTGTGGCTTTATCATTTCCTTACATATCTTCAGAGAATAGGATAAGGATTAGAAAGGGACATATAAAGCCCCTGGACCTCAATGCCTTTACCAATAGTAGCCTATGAAAACAATGAGGCACACCCCTGTGAAATCAGGAGACAAACTGTTACACCTTCTGGAAGAAAGGCATGAGCCTGAGCTGAGTGATGTTCCCCATCAGAGGACACCTGCCAAAGCAGACACACAACACAGCAGGTCTGTCTTTGGGATTGGTTGGAGAGGATTTGGGGGCGGTGTTCTCCTTAACTAAGCCACACTGAGTTTATTTTACCAAAGACTCCCCATCTGTTGAGTTGCCATTGTCTGCTAAGTGTTACAGCTGCAAAGGACCAGTCCTGTTTTCTCTACAGAAAGAAAAACACTTTAGCATATTCAACCCCGGTCCCCTCCCACCGCCCTATTATTTTGCTACTGTTACCAGGCCATGATTTATTCATTGGCTTTACACACCCCACCCCATCCCGCCACCACCACCCCAACCCCCTACACAGGCAAACCCCCCTGCACCCTCCATTCCCAACTTCACCCCCAAACAACCCCCTCCTACACTCTTTCCTCCACCTTTTTACTCAGCCACCATATCTCATCTTTCCCTTCTTCTCATCCAGACCTCCCAGAGTCAGTCTGTCTGGCCTCTAGCTCCTCACATCTTTTCAATCTGTTCCTATTCTCTGTCTCTCACTCCTGGTATCTGCTCATCCTTGTCCTGATCAGGTTAACCTCCTCCTCTCAGGTCTTTTTTGTGGACATCTGTCTCTTCATCCTCCCTCTGTCTCTCTGATCACTGCCTGCTTGGTGTTTGCTCACCCGCTGCCTCTCCTTTTGTGGCTGATTTCATGCCATGTTCACCTCTGTGGTAAGCCCTCTGTTCCTAAACACACTGGAACCATCAGTCAGAAAAGCTACAATATTGTCCTAAACATCTAATATGATAATGGAAAAACTGTCATGTTCCTTTCAGCAGTATTCAAACCACAATGTATTATTGGAGTTTGAAGAGACATACAGTATGTTTTATGATGGAGAACTGGCATGAAGTTGTAGCATTAGTGAATAGTTAGCATCTTCTTCACCCATGAAGCTGTCAGTCCCATAGAGGCCAGGCCAGGGTCGGCTAAAAGACGGTGGAATGTTCCGTCACAACGGGGTTCAGGTCAGGCGGGTAGCTAGCTAGCCCACCCACAGTCTTTTGGGCTCGGTCTGTCGGCGGGGGCTTTAATTCGAGACTGATTTTTGTTATGCAACCCCCCACCTCCCCCTGTGGAGAGAACACTTTTACAAGCCCCCCTAAAGCCTGGTTAATAATGGGTCTGAAGGGGAGAGAATGGGCCCGGCACTGCCGTTTGACCGATCATGGCACGCTGTAATAAAGTGGCCCATTCATCCCACGCTCCCTTTCACTGACTCACTGAGGGGGAAGTTTAGGGTAGGGTGCTTGTGTATGGAGTACCAAAGCACAGCCAGCTGCAATAGATTTAATTGATCTTTTGGATTCATGCACACACATCTTAAGGTGGCTTTTCTGTTCCCCATTTCCTGGCTCTTCTTCCTCCTGCTATTGTCAGAGGGAGAGCTGTGGTATGAGATTATGAGGATGAGTGGCCACTCTTCCAGTGGTGGAGTAGGTAGTCATCCCCACTTCAACACCATGCAGGCGGATCAGCGGAGGAGAGCAAACGTTAGGATCTTAAAATACTGACCACCCGAAGCGAAACCTTTAAAAATGTTTAGCAGATCTTCTCTTATATTTTGTTATATATTGACAGTTTGCTGTAAATCTGTTGAATATGTATTGTCATATTTATTTTGGATTCACTGAAATGTTATTATGCTGGGGTTTCTAGGCAATAAGATAATAAGATATTACAGTTTTTGTCAATGGCGTACAAGCATTCTTTGGAACAATGTTGTCGATTTTCAAAACAGAGTCCGAAAGAAAGGACTCCGTGACCTTTTGCAAAACAGTAAATGTGTTTTCAACATGTAGCTGCCTTCTCAAAACAGAAATACGTTCATCAAAACTATATTATACCGTCAAAATTGCAATTACATTCATCAAAAGAACACAACTGCCCGCAAAATGATTAACTCAACTGTAGTTATCGCTTAAGTCCAAGCAGTCAAAACAGAAAGTTAGTCTGTCTTTTAAAAATCCCAGTAGATCAATACATTTTCTTTGCAGTCAGTAAATCATGATGATCAAAATGAGAACTATCAAAAGGTGCAGAATTATGGGTAATTACTCTCCTCTTATGCATATTTCACCAAACGTGTACATCAAATCAAATATTATTCCTGATCAAGAAGAAAATGGAAAATAAGCACATTGTGTGCAGGATTTATTCACCACTGGTATCATCACAAGCCAATTCCATGTATTCAATACATAGGCTCATTTTGCTCATAGGTTTATAGACTTTCCATCAGCAAGCAGAAACACAATCCCCATTATAAATAAGGACAGGTGAATACTGTGGAGGAACAGAACTTATATGAATTTATAGGCTAGAGATCATCAACTAGATTCAGCCACGGGCCGATTTTTTATTGAGTGGATGGTCGTGGGGCCGGAACATAATTACAAAAATAATTTGTTGACTGCAAATTGACCGCAAGAAGCCCAAACAAATATAATATTTGACTAAAACATAATCATTTCAAACCTTGCTTACATTTGTATACGATCATGTGTCTCTCTATTATGGTGGGAATATTTGGGAACAGATTTTCAAAATTAAAATAATTTTGAGTTGATTTTCTGGTGTTTTTACAGTCTTTTTTGTCTTACAATGAAAATGTAAAAAATACATAATTTTTTTTGCTCAGAAAACTTGGGTGGGCAAATAAAACCACCTGTGGGCCACCAGCTGGGAACCCTGGTATAGACTTAATCCACACCAAAGCAAAGCTCTGTAATTGAATGTCACAATGTTGGAGATGATGACTTAGGAGTAACCCAAAGTTACTTAGAAGTTGAACTATACGCCAGCCAGAGTGATTGAGTAGTTTAAGTCAATGAAGTTAATGCATTTTTAATCTATTAATAATTTATTCATAATTAGTAACTATTAAGATCATTAACTAAGGACAACTTTCAGGTGGCATATCAAAAGCAAATTATACATCATCAACACACTAACGTCCCTTTGATTGTGCTGGATATGGAGTCTTAACTAATGACAGGGTCTAGCCATCAGTGTAGCTCCATTAAATCAGCCTGCCCAAGTTAATGTTGGGAGGTGTTAACAGATTGATTCGCCTAATCTGTTAAACTACACCAACAGTCAGCATGGGGCAGGTCATCTGCCTTAATGCAGCCAGTAGCCTGTGTGTGTGTGTGTGTGTGTGTGTGTGTGTGTGTGTGTGTGTGTGTGTGTGTGTGTGTGTGTGTGTGTGTGTGTGTGTGTGTGTGTGTGTGTGTGTGTGTGTGTGTGCATGTGTGCATGTGTGTTAACCAATTTCACGCCCATCTGTCACGCACAGTTAAACTTTGCACCAACACATTTTTGGCAGAGAGACCCCAGGATACTCACAGGGTACATACAGGGGAAGTGGAGGAGGAGGAAGAGGACTGGGGCCGAACAGTGGTTGCCCTTTCTGGTGTCATTAGGAAGAATGGCAATCCTCAAGTTCATTCGGTGCGATTAAACCAAAGCAGGAACTTTTCTTCCCAGCTAATTATGTGGAAATGGCAAAGACAATAAAGCATCTGGTGGTCTTTTTTCCTTTTAAAATGTTGCTCAATGTTGTGACAGGCTCATGCATTGTGTCTGAGCCTCCACTCCCTGCATGGCATCAGACTGAAAGCTGGGGTCAGCAGAGAGCAAATAGATGAATTTATAACTTTTGCCTTTTCACGTTGCGAGTGGAGCGGAGGATATTGTGTCCCGTCTGCTCCACAACCCCCCTGCCCCTCCCCCCCCTCCCCCTACTGTTCCAGCCCAGAAAGCACCACTCAGTCTCAAAACAGGGCCCTTTCAACCTTTCCATACCACCCAAACTGAATCTGGCCTCCCCCATTCTCAGCAGCCCAGGACATTGGTACTGGCCCTCCTGCCTTATTCCCCCCAGCCCTATCACGGAGAGTGATGGGGGAAAGAGGGAAAAGTCTGACACACAGAAGAGGGTGGTGGCGGCAGGGAGAGTCCAAAAGGGTCCAAGCCCCTTTCGATTGGCAGACAGCCCTGACCAAGGCGTTCTCTTCTTAATCCCTGTCTGAAGGAGACGCCAGACATCGAACAGAATAGTCACAGTTAAGCCAATCACAATGGACAGGAAGTTATGTCTAAAAACAATTCACTATTCAACTCCATGGGACGGGATAGCTAATGTTCTCATCAAGGGTATTGAAAAACATATTACCTCGTTGAAGAATTTGAATATTGAATTATAGCAGGAGTTTGCTTAGGACACTTGAGACAGACTTCGCTTTTAGATGATCAGCCCCCCAATTACTTTCTATGGGATTATCTGGTTAAAGGAGAAAAGAAAAGAGAAAGTCAAACATAGTTAGAGAAGATAGGGAAGTGTTGAGATCCTCTGTGGCTGGAGATCATTGACTTTACTATGGAACACTTGAAAAGGAGAACATTTCCCACCCCATTTGAGCCCTCCAGCTCTCCTTGTCCATCTCTCTTCCTCCAATCTTCCATCTCTCCACAACCTGCTCAACTCCTTGTCCATTTCTCCTCTTCCATCTCTCCTCGTCCATCCTCCATCTCTCCTCCGCCACTTCTCCTCCTTCCTGTCCCCCTTAACGGGGAACTGCACCTGCAGATTTGGCCTTGTTTTTTGGCTTGCTCCTCAAGAAATGCTGGCGGTCATGACAGAAGCCAAACGTGAGTTGGCTTGGGGGTGTGGTTTGATGTGAATGTTTCTTGGGTGTATCCCTGTCCCCACCAAGACACGCCCATCTGTCAGAACTTTGCCCGCAGCTGTTTCCTTCCACTCAATCACAATAAACAAATCTCCTGCAGGTTGAGTTCAATAACTACAGGCAGATGTATGGTGAGATGTCGGAAGATGCTTTGAATAGGTCAGTAGCCTACAGAGTAATATGAGAAGAATGCAATTGCTTAATTTACAGTATGTAGATATTCTAAGTGATAACTTTCAAGTGTAGTAACAGGTCCATGTAGAATAAACAACCCTTTACATAATACCATAGAAGCAGTGTTCTTCTGATATAAAAATGTGCACCTTTCATCTTTCATTGTCATTCCCAGCCGATACAGATACTGTGCCTATCTGCATTTTGTCTGGTGGTAATGGGGCTACCTTGGCAAACATGTCAGAGTGGTTATACCTTCCTGTGTGGTGTCCCGTATACCTCAGGAGTTCCTTGATCCTGATGCAGAAATCACAGGATATCTCCCTCCCCATATTGACTGATACCATTCAATTCAATAATATAAAAAAATATAAAAATAAAAATGGTGTTTAATAAAATGTATATGCAGAGTGCTAGGTCTCTCTTCATTCAGAGACACCAGTATCAAGCCCATCTGTCAGTCTGGACTTCATCACCTCATCTTGCAAGTCTCCATGTGCTGGCTCCATACATGTTTCTGTGAACACATAGTCACTGTTCTATTACCAATGGCAGTTAGGATAGGTCAAACAGTATCTGACACACAAACAGGTACTATGTTGAAGTTTGAACAGGTCAGATAAAACCTACCCAATTATGGTCTGGCAAAAGCACCTCCAGTCCATCTGTAGAAATAGGTAGAGTTCATCAGTGACACATAGAATGAAAAGGGTGTTTGCTATTACTGTACCATTTGTGCTGTACTGTATTATTAGCAATCACCTCATTGTGGATGTGTTGAGTGGATATGTTGAGTGCCAGGTCTCTCTGCATCTCATGCATCTGTGAACACACACTGTACACACAGTCACTGTTCTATTACTAGTGGCAGTTAGGGATAGGTGATATCTGACACACAAACATATACTATGTTGAAGTTTGAACAGGTCAGACTAAACCTACCTAAATGTTGTTCTCCCCATCGACGACCGGCAAGAGGATGAGGCTGGAGGTGAGGTCTTTGCCAGAGCCCCATTGATGGGCATAGCAGCGTAGATCGGCTCCTGGCCCCTCATCAAAGATACTGTCTGATCACACACAAACACACATAGAGCACTGATTACATTATCAATGGTGGTTATGATTAGCCTGGTGGAAACAACCTGATCACCTTTCTATTTCACTTTAGATATCATAAAATGTGAAGTGAAATAGAATGGTGAACACAGCAATCAGGCTGGTTCCACCAGGCTATGTTATACCCAGGACATTATATGCATCTAAGAAGTAGAAAATAAGCAACAAATAATGTCAGTTTACATAAATTATGTTTCACAATTGGGTTATCAAATGTATCAAAGTAATGAAGTGGGTTACCTTCAGTATTTGTACAAATGATGAGTTTGTGAAAGCTGTTGCTGCTGACAGGTGAAGGTTGCTGGCCGGATGAGGGCCCCCTTGCTGGTCTTCTCTATGCTGCATGTTCGGCTGCAAACTGGACATCTCTCGAACAACTGCAGCAGACAATCTTATGAGGTGGTGTTGACTGGTAGGGCCTGTGACATGGTGATTTAATAGACAGCCAAGTGGTAAATTGCATTTTGTTCTAAAGAAAGGACAAAGATTTTTGCTAATGTACTTCACAACCAAAATGACTCTACTAGTTGTATCTGTTTGGCTGGGGAATTAGCATACTAGTTTCTCAACTTTTCACATTTCACAAATAACACACATTACCTGAAGTTGTTGATGAAGCTGTCTGTGTCATCAGGGCAGTAACTCGGGTCACTATCAGTGGCCTCATGATGGCATGGCCTTTTCATAGGAGTCGACGGGGACTGGCATCAAAGGAGGAGGTGTCACAAAGGTACTTGTGTCGCATGACACACTTTTATTCTGAGGTCCTGTCTGACAAGCTGTGAAAATAGCAAGTGAACAGTGAATGAAATTGTTATTGGAGGTCATTAAACCATTGCAATCACATTGCTGGACATGTTATGATACCCACCTTTGATCCTTCTGGTAGGTCCTGGTATCCGTTCATGACCAGGGGATCAGTCTGGCACCCAACTGTGCACTTTGTCTAACAGAAAAACAGGGTCAACGATTGTCATCATTCCTCAATTATAAACATAGCTCAAGAAATAACGTAATCTCGTTTGGAAGCTAATTCTATGCTTTACAGATGTAGGCTGACTGGCTCCAGATTGGATTAGATTCAGGCCGGGTGATGCCGTTACACTATGCAACCAACTGTGACATGTTTTGCTATGGCCCTGGGTTGGTTTGAGTTTGTTTCTGCTAGTTAATTAATTGTTGTAGTCAGACATGAGTTAGCTAGTACCACCATAGCTGCATCCAATATTTATTTGTACCTTAGACATGGGTTGTACCTCAGAGACTAATGTGACTGTTTAGTCTAAATTATACTAACTTACACTGGCATGGAAATACGATGACATTGCTAAAGTAGGAAAATAATTTATAGGAAACAACTTTTCCAAATTATGATCTTGTAAATTTTACTTTAGAGAGATGGCAATGCTGCCATTAATGTTCCTGGCAAAGTTTGTCAAAAAAGCTAGCAATGCTAATGTTAGCTAGCTAAAATATGATGGTCCCTCAATCTTAGTTAGCTAGCTAAAGTTATACTATATCTAAAGTCAATCTGGCGACATCACCATCATGACCAAAGCTTTTCCTACTAATTATTTGCCTTCTTTTCAAATGTTATTGTGTTTCCAAGCCAAATCCGAGTTGTATTGAGGTAGGTAATGTTAGCCAGCTAGCTAGCTAGTTAGGTAGCTAGCTAGCTAGGTAGCTAGGTAGATCGCTAGCTAGTTAGGTAGCTAGCTAACATCAGCTATGCTAGCGATGATAGTGATAATGACTATCAAAATATACATAACCAGAAACATAGGGTCCTTTGGCAGGGCATGCAAACCATAGTTGGTCAATTCGTATAGGGCAGGGTTCCCCAACTGGTGCCCCGCGGGACGAATTTGTTTCCGCGGGTGATTTTATTTGGCCCCCAAGTTTTCTGAGCCAAACAAAACACCAACAAATAAGCTCCAAATGATTTCAATTTTGGAAATCTGTTCCAAAGTATTCCCACGCATAATAGAGAGATACATTTTATATGTGATCGTATACAAATGTAAGCAAGGTTTGAAATTATTATGTTTTAGACAGAAATGTCGGTTTGGGCTTCTTGTGGTCAATTTCCAGTTTACAAAGTATTGTAATTATGTTCCAGCCCCCTGACCATCCGCTCAAGAAAGAAATCGGCCTGCGGCTGAATCTAGTTGATCATCCCTGGTATAGGGCTTTTCAGTCTCAAGCGGCCGTGATCCTTTGAACGTGTTGGGGGGGCGATGAAACAACGGAGCCCCATTCAATGAAGGGAAGCGAAGTGGGCAGAGGGGCGATTTGCATGTGGAGTTTGGCAAAAGGGGGCATGATTTGTTGACATAATTGTAATCCAAACCCAAACCTTCATTTACTCGTTGGGCACGCACTGAGGTTTCAAACTCCGTTTTATACAAGAGTGATTTTAAGACCAAAATTATCCTATTTACACTTTGTTGTCAATTTTGACACTATAATAAATGTTTCTGACACATATCGATGCCACATAGGCCGTATTCAAAGGGATTAGTTGTTTTTTAGGGGCAGTTGCTCTTTAATTAAATGTGCACTTCATTAATGTAAATTGGTGGGCTTTAATGCCCTTGTTGAAATTCTGAAGAAAGTGCAGTGGTCTCGCGAAATGCTCCAGCATCATTGCAAATTAGATTAGGGGCCAAGAAAGGCAGTAAAATTAGAATGATAATGGTTGATATGGCTCCCTGACAGGCATGACTATTCAAGGATCAATGGAATGTCGAATGCTTTCGCGAAGCCCACTCTCAAGGCTTGGGACAAACGTCAGCCTACAGATGTGCCTTTTGGAAGCACTTTAAATTAGTTTAATTTGGTAAATGGTAGGGATTTAGAAGCTCTTAGCCCAGCTGTAACAAGACAAGAATACATTGAAATGTTTTACCATTCTTTTTATTAGCATAAAATGGGATTGGGCTGATTTCTCAACAAGTCAATGTTTCTTCTTCACTGTTTTCTCTTTTTTTTACAAGATTGCATTTCTATCAGCCGTACCTACAGAGTTTAGAATTAACACTTTTTAATGGCTGCTTTTTTATTCACCTTAATCCTTTTAAAAGGGGAGTTTGATTTTATTCCAACTAATCTAATCATAGACACCAATTACAAAGTAATTTTGATTAAAGCCCAATAACTGAAATAAGGCTAAGGACATTTTTATTGCCAGTCGAGACTTTAAAGCTTTCTTTGTTTTGTCAGTTCCTGCCACTTCTCCTTGAAGGTGGGATGAGAATATGAGAAATACAGCCAGCACTTGCAAATAAAGTATAACTTTGATTTATTTTTCCATTTCACCTGTCACGAGAAGGATGAGAGTGATGAGAATCCAACACTGCACAACAGTATACCGGGTAAGTAAAGGATCCTGAAGACAGCTAGTGGCAAACTGCCCCCTGCTCACCGGATGCAAACAGCTGAGGTTGAACACTGGACCGTCTGGTTCCTGCTGCTCTGTCCCTTAAGCCCCGACATACCAACAGCTTTGATTCAGCCTCCATTCTTCCAGTAATCTGACATCACTGACTTAATAAGTTTACTCTGTGGGGTAAACAGTCCGACTTGGGGCTCTTCTGAAGGGAAGGCGACAGAAAGGGATGGTCTGGGTGGGAAGGGGGGCTAAGAGCATTGGTCGGTGAGAGGAAGTGACTTTTAAATGCTGTGCTCCCTCCACTTTGGAAAAGCAAATGTTCGGATGAATAGGGAGTGCTGTGCTGTGCTGTGCTGTGCTAAACTGTGCTTTGCTGTACCCACATACCAGGGTATAATCAGTATAATGAGGATATAGGATGGAATTATTTTAATGTTTTTTCAATTAAACTTCAAATTAGTTTAAATTGATCCTAATGCAGAGTTCGTTTATTGTTTTAGCTTCTTTTTAAATTACTGTGCTAAATTTAATGTAAAAGAAAGCAAATAATTGACACCTAAAATGCTGCACTCTTTGACAACTGTATTCTAATATCATCTTTACTGCTCATTAATGTTTAGTAAACCCAAGATGTACATGACAACCCCATCCCCAATGACCAGGGTCCTCATAATCCCAACCCTTTACTACAGTCCACAAATTCCCAGAATATCCTCATGAATATTCAACAGTCCATTAGGATCACCATGGACACCCATCTGTGATCTCCACAGTAGATGCAGGTGGGTGGGAGGGCAGAGGGGTCTACCAGTCCATGGAACCTCTGTCTCTGGCTGCATGATGGGCCAGGAGCAGAGGAGGTGAACAGGCAAGAGTGGAGGTCTGAGTTTCTATTAACGGCCATTTAACCCCTAGCTTCAAGGCACGTCTACAGGTAAACAGGGTTGACAGACCAGGACATAATGCCAGGCCAGACTAGCATAGATCACTTAACCTCAATTCAACACATTACTACTACACTATAACACATTGAGAACAGGCTTCCTATGGGGTTCAGGATAACATCCATACAACTGCCTAACTCATTAAAGAAATTGAGTAGTGGCTACTCAAACATCTCGAACGGTCAGTAGAACTCAAATCATAAAAGCGGTACTAACTCAGATGTCAATAAGATTTCTTATCAGTTAATGTTTTTGAGTACTGTTAACAAATATTAGGTTATTGAGTAAATGTAACTTTATGTATTTGTGTTCTGCTAATCTAAAGATATTGAGTTTTTACAAGTTAAGATTATTTCATATATTAAAGTCAATCTAACATTTATTAAATAAGTTGTTCTTACTTGATTCTATAACGTTTAACATTTTACTTAAAATAATGAAGTAGTAGCCAGACATTGATATTTGAGTAAAAATCACTTGATTTATCTGTGTTGTGCTGATATAGAATTATTATGTTTTTGCAAGTTATGAATACTTAATAGTGCCGCGTGGCTCTGTTTTTAAAGGATTGTGGGTAATTCAAAATGTTTACACTTTATGAGTCTTTTAAACAATGTTGTATGCATGTTTGAAGAAAGAAAAGTATATTTCTAAAATAGTATTAAGCAGTTTGTTGTGTTATGAGGTGTAATTGATCATAACGTTTAATAATGAGACAAGCCATTCCCACCATCAACAAGGTCATGTTCACCACTCTTAATGACAGAAGCAAATGTAGAATCCTGTAATGTTTACAGCTCTACCTCCAGTTACTGCTAGTGGAATGAGCACTCTGCGCAACAATGCCTGCTAAAGTGGGTTAAAATTACAAATTGTCAAATACATAAAACAATGTTAGACACGACCACTGAAAATTACTAATCAGAACTAGTTACTACTTACACTTGAATATTTAAGTAGAAGGGACCCTAAATGTTTATATTCACTACAACAAATATTAATGTTCAAGTAACTTCAATCATTATAGTTCAGAATACATAATGCAATTTAGTGTCAAAAAGTTCATAAAACACAAAACAGTGAAGTATTTACAACTTAAAAATCATATGGGTGATGGTGTCACTTTATTACTTGAAATATCGAGCACTGCATACTTTGAGTTGGGTTACTCAAATGGTTCTAGGCAACGGGTTTCCACAAAAATAATTCGTTAGCAGAACAAATTACTTTTTACAATGAAGGCTGTTTGAAGCAAAGCAGAGCAAAGCTACTGATTGGAAATGGAAACATATCCATTTATTCATTTCCATTCATTTTGAGTGGGTTGTGGATTTATATTCTCTCAACACAGCTAAATGCACTGATAAAACACAGAGAAGCACCCTATGCTGCATTAATCTCACTGGCACTGTGAGGTTCAGGTGACTCACCTTTCATAAGCAGCTACTCTGGGAGGTTGAGCAGAAAGCAGACCTGGGCTGAGATGAGTGGCAACTGGCAGACCCATAATTAATCAGCTTCCAGTGTAATTAAGGTGTCCATCAACAAGCAAGGCCACTGTGTCACAGTGTCTGTCCTGCAGCCCAGCTGCTCTAGAGCTATCGCATCATTCCAAACAGACCGGCTGGAACAATGAATTAACCTGTAACTGGAATGGTATTAAATTAACACCCAATCACCAGCCTAGGCATGTTAACAACATGTGGTTAATTAATCTGTTTATCACAAAGGACCAAGGCAGGTAGGTATGATTCATTTCAAACTATGGGTTTAGCTACACTGTACAGTCCACTACTCTAATATTGTGAATCTCTGGGTTAGAGACAAAGTAGGGGCAGGGCTTAGGCTTTTGAATATACACAGAGTATACCAAACATTAGGAACACCTTCCTAATATTGAGTTCATAGTTTTGATGTCTTCATTACTATTCTACAATGTAGCAAATAGTAAAAAAAAATAAAGAAAAACCCTGGAATGAGTAGGTGTTCTAAAACTGTTGACTTGTATTGTAAATCTATTATTTCCTACTTTCTCCATAACCTTCAGCAATCTCATCACACAAACACAAACACACTCTCTCTCTCTCTCTCTCTCTCTCTCTCTCTCTCTCTCTCTCTCTCTCTCTCTCTCTCTCTCTCTCTCTCTCTCTCTCTCTCTCTCTCTCTCTCTCTCTCTCTCTCTCTCTCTCTCTCTCTCTCTCTCTCTCTCTCTCTCTCTCTCTCTCTCTCTCTCTCTCTCTCTCTCTCTCTCTCTCTCTCTCTCTCTCTCTCTATCTCTATGGACATTCCCTGGCAAGGATGCATGGCAAGCCTCTCATAGCGTTGGATCAATGGTAAAAAGTGGAATTAGTCATTCTAAATCATGCAGCTGTGGTCGAAGAGAGCTCCTCCGAAAATCATTAAACAATCATGTATTCCCATTGATTTATTCTAAATACCTGAGCACGGACAAGATTAAAGCAGGGGAAGAGCAAGCTAATGCAGATGAAACTGCTGAAGGATGGGGGGTCCTCTGGGACAGCTTTTGTCCTAATCAGGGGGAAACAATACTGCTGCAATTACCTATTAAGGCTCCTTTACTTGACATATTTATGTATTTCAGATTCAGCCAGGCACATTAAATGGAGTTTACTCAGGCACCTTTACATCTCTGTTGTAAACATCAGATAAGCTCAGGGACAAGGTGAACAACCCTGCTGGCCTGGCTAAGACCAACATAAACCACACCGGATGAAAGCAGTATGTGTGGATCCTTTATATGTAGCCTACCAATGGAAGAAACGGATGAAACAGTATGAAATGGTTTGAGAATTATTATTGTCATGATTTGACATATCTGTCTTTATTGTGATTTTCTTTTTCACCATACAGCCTATAGGAGACTATGTAATATTAATTCACCATACAGCCTATTGGAGACTATGTAATATTAATTCACCATACAGCCTATTGGAGACTATGTAATATTAATTCACCATACAGCCTATTGGAGACTATGTAATATTAATTCACCATACAGCCTATTGGAGACTATGTAATATGAATTCACCATACAGCCTATTGGAGACTATGTAATATGAATTCACCATACAGCCTATTGGAGACTATGTAATATTAATTCACCATACAGCCTATTGGAGACTATGTAATATGAATTCACCATACAGCCTATTGGAGACTATGTAATATGAATTCACCATACAGCCTATTGGAGACTATGTAATATTAATTCACCATACAGCCTATTGGAGACTATGTAATATGAATTCACCATACAGCCTATTGGAGACTATGTAATATGAATTCAACATCAAACATTGCAATTAAACTACAATCTATAACAAATAATAGGGGTATTCATGAAGCTATACTATCATGTTGGATTCAGCTTGTTCGTCCTGTTATATCTGACTTTTAATAGTTTCATATCAGACAATTACCTAATAAAACATATATATTAATACAATTATCTGTTCCATCCAAATCAGGGCTTGTACATTAGTTGGCTGATATGATAGAAAACCAGAAATTCAGAGCTATAAATTGCAAAAGACTTAAATAAGTCCTCCAACATTTCTTATAACTGTGCCGGCGGTGTAGGAGCAGGGACTTTAAAGCCCTGTAACTCATTTCCTGGGAGGAAATATTAATCAAGACAGATTAAGCGTTTTGCACATTTGCTTAATGTCTCGAGGGAGCCGGAGGGAGGGAGAACATATTTTAAGTTAGCACATCTATAACAAAGCTTTTACATCTTATAAACCAGAGCTGAAGTCATAAGGAGATGTTGCCATCTAAAGGCTTAGCTACTCAAATCCTCCTGTAGCAGACAGACAGTGATCACTCTTAGGATGTTGGGGAGGAAAATGCCATGGCAAAAGAGATGGTCTTTATCTAGAAAACACTTTCGTTTTCTGTGGTTTAAGTAGAGATTAAAGTGAAGTTGCTTTTAAAGTGAAGTTGTCTTTCTGGGAATAGAGAAATGTATCCTCCCTGTTGACTATGATTATTGAAAGTGGACATTTCTTTAAGCTCAGATTGCTTTGAAAAAGGAACAACTCTTCTTCTTTCTCGGTTAACTGGGTGTTTTTCATTTAGCTGCAGCTATGGTCAAAGTTTATTGAGATGTAACTTGACAGTTGTGCACAGCACTTTGAGACAGTGCAGGGCTTTTTCTCTTGAAACTAAGCAAAGAGTCATTGTAACACAGTGAGTGGAGGTGGTGTGGCCCTATTTAAACAGCTGTGGGTCAACACAGACTCGCAAGTATTTAACCATTGCCTGAAACACCAACCACCTTTTCTGGACTTGGAAAAAGCAAGTAAATGCTCATTTCACTCTCTTTTGTCTAAGGGGGGTTGTTTTTTAGAACGTCTTCATTGGTCCATGTTTTAAAGGGCCCTGGGTTGAATGATGCTTATGACCCTTCAGATTTACAACTGGAGAATGTAACGTTGCCCTGCCTGCCGTCGTTTAGGAAAGACTAGCTCTGTCTGTTACTGCTGGCCATTCCACAGAATTGATTAACCTGAAGCTGTATTATTGATAAATGGCAGGGGCACTTATAGTAATAAGTATTTCATATAAAATGAAATAGTTCATGTTCTCAAGGAAGTAAACAAGCATATTTAATTGTCAGTGGTAGATAATGTGATATATACGGATATACTACGATGTCATAAGGTGCTGATGCTTTCACATTAATGCAGAAATGCTTGTGTACAGCCAATCAGCTCCATGCAGGGTTAAGATGCAAATGGGATTCTGTGATTGTGAAAAGAAAGATTCTTAGATGGTCAACAGCGTACGCCTCAGGATATGGTTTCAGCATGGAAATCTAGTTAATCATCGGGCTCAGTTAAACTTGTGTATTCTGCCTCCCCATTTTTCCAGGCCACATCACAAACAGGTCTCAGCAGACAGCTGAAGCCTCACAAGCAGCGAAAAAAGAAAAAGTCAATTCAACTTTGATGAAAACTCAATTCACTTAGGAATGTGTGTGTGTGTGTGTGTGTGTGTGTGTGTGTGTGTGTGTGTGTGTGTGTGTGTGTGTGTGTGTGTGTGTGTGTGTGTGTGTGTGTGTGTGTGTGTGTGTGTGTGTGTGTGTGTGTGTGTGTGTGTGTGTGTGCGCGTGCGTGTGTGTGCGTGTGTTGGAAAGAAAGTCTATGCAGGTGCTAAAACAGTATTTGATATAGCACGGTTATGCTGAAGAGCGACTCGGCACAAACTTCTTGAGTCTAACCAATGGGCAGATCGATACTTCTTTAGCACAACCACACAAAATGAAAGCACTTTTAAGGGCTGAGGCGACTGCTCTGCCACTGCAATCTGCATCGAAGGCAAGATTGACTGTTCCAGAGGCTTTACTATGTGGGTAATCAATGGGGGTAGGGGTTGGGATGTAATGATTAACTCTATATGGTGGTTCCTTAGGCTGCCCTGAGGATGACTGGGACAAACAATCCATAAACAAAAGGCTATATTTAAGAGATTAGAACATCCTATGGATATGTCTCCTCATTATATGTACTGTATCTCATTTATGGGCATAGGTAGCCCACACCTTGTGTACTTACTACAATATGATGAATTCACACCACATACACAGTGGTGCTGATGCATGCTATATATAGTATGTACTAGGCTATATGGCAGTATCATGATGTTAATGGCAGGCCAGTTCCTAACCATGTAAATAGATGTTATGCAGATGTTAAGCAATAGCTAGAATGTCTCTGAATCAGCTAATCTGACAATCAACAGGTATTAATGGCTTTGTTTGTTCTCAACCGCTCGTCAGATCATCTGCAGTATTAATTTGCTGGTGGCCTTCTGTTGACAAAAGCAAACGGATGAGAGTCAAAGAGACACAGCATGCAGCCATGTTGGGGAGAAACCCCAGTGTTGACTCTGGCCAGATGTGATTTACCACTACACTGGCTACCAGTAGTGATGGATTATTGTAATGATCACCTCAACAGCCTCTTTGTCATGTTTAAATGGCAATACATTTTACCAGGAAGAGGGCAATTTAACAACTTGAGGCTGAAGAAGTGCTTGAAGTGCAAATTAAACATGTGTCATTAAGGATGCACAGGTCAGAGTTTTGCTGATATGCAGCGAAGGGAAGGTTGGTTCAAACAGACTCAGCTTCCCTTTCAGGTAGTCCCTGTTCAGGAAGTGGTTTGTGGTAGATGCTAAGATACACCTTCCCAGACATTTGAACAGAATAAAGAGATTCCTTCAGTGCATGTTGCACCTTTAACATTCGAATGACTAGGGCTATGTTTATCCATGTGTTTCT
This sequence comes from Coregonus clupeaformis, assembly GCF_020615455.1. Taxonomy (NCBI): domain Eukaryota; kingdom Metazoa; phylum Chordata; class Actinopteri; order Salmoniformes; family Salmonidae; genus Coregonus; species Coregonus clupeaformis. The sequence goes on along the minus strand of NC_059206.1, from coordinate 46,683,111 downwards.
GGCTGTGTGTATCTGTCAGTTGTAATATATTTAAACAGCATCTCAAACAACACACCCACTACACCGACAAATGTTACTGAGAAAATTCCACAAGTCTATGGCCAGTTGCCCCTCTAGTTAGTGAGATATTCAGCCTTGTCATGAGACGCTGATAAGGCTATCGTAATGGTGAGAAACCCTGCAGTTGGTGTCAGTGGTAGTCAATATATCCAACGTTCAACGCCACAGGTCTCCCATCTGCCTTATCTATACCCTACTAGTCTCTCTCTCACACACAAGTGATTCAGTGTCCAAATATAATCCTGCCAACCAGAGCAATCATCATCATCACATTTATCATGAGAAACGTTGTCAATGATGTCTGGTTCCCATGCAATCAGAACTGAAATGAGTGAAACATCTTTAGATTCCCATGATCCATCAGCTCTCAACTTGAAGTACTCCAACACATTGCTAATATTCTTGAGAGAGAACTATTTGTGCATTAGCAATTTGCCTTATTTTTCAGACCTATTGTGATGATCTAATATGATTACGATATAATATTTTCACCTTGGCTTCTCAACCCCGTTACTGAGAAGAACAACCAGGCGACAGATGCAAGAGGATGGAGGGACAAGGAGTTGTGAAGACTTTCTCTTTCCCCAGCAGGAAGAAAGGATGACAAGGAAAGGGAGTGAGCAAGACAGGTTCATCTATTTGGACACAGAGTCTATAACAACATGTAAATGAAGTAGCCTGTGCCAACAAGCCACTACTTTCTCTCTATCATGAATAAATATTAGTGGTTCTCACTCTCCCTCCAGCTTGTGGGTGCTTGTTCTCCTCACAAAGCCATTTCTGGCATCACATTCCATGTGGCTTCCTGTTGCTACACTGAGCGTCTTTATTAAAACAGTGGAAAAGTAGAAACGGGAGGGGTGTCCTGTTATCAAAGAGCGGGTTGGATGGTAAACACAAAGTCATTAACCTCTGACCTCGCTCGATCACAGGCTGGGGGATGGTGATCTCCTCATCCCACTGTTTGGAAAGGAGATTCCCAGGAGCTTTGGGAGGTTTCAGGGAGAAATGGGCTCGTCAAATTGGCTTTACCTTCACAGTGATACTGACAGTTGTTAACCTGTATAAATCTCCATTCATGTTTGTAATGTGCTCGGGAGAGTTCACTCAGAGCAAATACAATGTATTACCTATATCCATAGGGAAAAGAGCAGGAAATTAAATAAATTAAAAGGAAAACATTATATTTGGTTAATCATAATGACAGTTTGCCAATGACTATTGAGATAAAATGGAGAGAGAAGTCATGGGAGTCATGGTAATGTATCACTCACATATGGTAAGACAAGGAAAATGAAGCGGGGGCGACAACCTAATGAAACTCAGAGCACTGTGCGGTGCCATGGCTAAACAGGCTAGCAGCGTTTGAGGAGTTGATTTGAGCGGTGTCTCTGGTGACAGACTGCTGTCTCCTTGGCGGTGAGCTTTAAATGGTTTCTCTGTCAGGGGGAATGGAGGGGATAAACTGCACTCTCCAATCCCCAGACCCATTTAGAGAGCAGATGAAAAGGCAGACGGACAGGCAATACATGTTCCTCCTCTTTTATTCAGCGCCAGCCAGCTGATAAACAAAACAGCAAATATCCACTGCATTTCTGACAGGCACTTTTCACCTGCCACTCCACATAAAGAGGCAAGCGGCCCCCAAATTCTCACGTCTTTTTTCTCTATCACTGTCACTCACACATTAGCCTTCCAAACTCTCTTTCTCTCTCTATCTCCCTCTCTCTCTGCCTCTCCTCTCTCTCTGCATCTCCTCTCTCTCTGCATCTCCCTCTCTCTCTGCCTCTCCCTCGCTCTCTCTGCCTCTCCCTTGCTCTCTCTGCCTCCCCCTCTCTCTCTTTCTCTGCCTCTCCAATTCTCTCTCTGCATCTCTCGCTCTTAACCTCTCTCTCCCTCTTTGATGGCACAGTGACAGAAGATTAATTCAAGTCAACTGCTGGAAATAATTATTGTATTATGTGAACAGTAATCATTATTTAGAACATGATTAAATAAGTCTGCGTCTATAGACTCAGGCCTGTGTGATTTATGTATTTGTTTAGTCAATAGTCTAATGGAAATTATGTCATTAATTATGGATGGTGGTGTCAGAGCGCTGCTGGGAGAGAATGAGAGAACAAGGCACTCCTCTGGTTCACATGACAGATGTAAGACGACCAATCAGCGGTTTGGGGAATTCCTCAGTCCCAGAATCCATCTCTTTCTCTCTCTCTCTCTCTCTCTCTCTCGCTCACTCACTCTGTCTACTGTTCTTTATCGCCCTTTTATTCTCTCTTTCTCTCAGACACATTCTCTCTCTCTATCTTGTTTTCACTCTCTCTTGTTCTCTCCATATCTTGTTCTCTCTCATCTCTGAGTAATGTACAGTGTCCTTGGTCCCTGGTTCCTGGCTCTTGTTCCTCATTCATCCTATGTGACTGAAAGGTCTTGTTAATCTGATAGAAACATGCTGCTCTGCTCTTGTTAAAACGATGGAATAAGTCATCTCTTGTTGAGCTGGTGAAATAGTGCAGCTCAAGTACAATTGGTGAAATATAGCTGTTGTGGTGGTAAGGGAGAGCTCTTAGCAAGAGAGAACTGAAAGTAACCTGCTTCATGTATCATTGGTCGATTCGTAGATTGGTCTTAATCTCATCGATCTCAAACAGGTATTATCATACATTATTTACACTCTCACCTATTTTACCCCATCTCCATTCTCTCTCTCTCTCTCTCTCTCTCTCTCTCTCTCTCTCTCTCTCTCGCTCTGTCTCTCTTTCATTCTTTCTCTGAGGGATTGCACGGTCAGCCAGTGGTCTCACTGGGAGGTCAAGGGTGGTCCACAGTCCCTGGTCAAGCTTCCCCAAAGTAATTTCCATGTTAATGTCACACTTCTAATCTATCAAAGATGTGACGTACACGACACAAAGGGTTTAAGTGCTCTTCATAAATCACAGGGCCCCTATGCTTTCACCTGGGTAGTCAGCAGAATTACACCCCATATCTCACTATCTGTTGCCCCTTGTGTTGTAACACTACTGGCTAGGCCACAACTGACAGCCTCCAAGGCATTTGGAAGTGTGTGGGGATACCGCACTGTCAAAATGCCATTCATTTACACCCCTGTGATAGAGGATACAGTATAAGACACAATGTTTATCTCTGGATTTAAAGCCACAAGGATTATTCATATGGCCCATAATGATGACATCACATATTATTATTGTGTTGTTGATGTCGATCTTAATATAATTTATACTATTTCTTTAAAGTTGAGATCCGCCACAGGCGAAAACCGCACCACTGGCTGGCCCAAGGAGCATTTGTTATTATTTTAGTTTTTGAGGAAATGAGCATCCAGCATAGTGGTAAAAAAAATTTAGTATGTAGGACTCTGCTGTTCTATTGCGTGCAATGATGTAAAAGATGGGGGGAAACAGTGCTTATTGTTTGAAGTAATGTCTTTGTTGTTGTAATATCGCAAATGGACGTGGCAGTTTCACCGCTATGGATTCCAGCTTTTAGCAAATAATCATTAGCTATTTTTTTGAGCAAATAATTCGTATCTCTTTAATGACTTTACATTGGGATTAAGACATCCCCAATCCTGGGGATTCCATCCAGAGAGGTTGTTATGTGGGCTGAGTGTTTGTGTTCAGTTACGAGCCCATATGGACCGCGGTCAGGCTTAGCTGCTGCGCACACCACACGCTGCACGCTGCACATGCAGCCCGTGTCTGGTGACCGGGTAAGTGGATGTCTGGTGCTCTATGCACCATCATTTTTCCCTGTCATAGCGCCGCGAGAGAGAGCGAGGGGGGACGCAACCTTGGCGTGGAATGTTGATATTTCACAAACAAAATGATGTTTTCAACATTGTGAGAGATGGGTGGTGGTTCCAGTGGCTGCCTTTCCCTCATGCCTGACGCGGGTTATTAATGCGCTCCAGTAACTGTTAATTTCACTTTGGAGAAGTGATTTATGGCTAGACGGAGAGGAGAGGCATAATCTAATTGAGATCAGAATGGCTGTTTCTCACACAGTCACGCCTGCACACTCCAGATGGGGCACCATGATTAATGCGTAATGAGCAAATAATCCATGAAATTAATAAATAAAAAAAACGATTCTTCAATCACTCGCCTCTCTTCATGGTAGAAAATAATAAATACAAATGAAAGTGTTTTTGTCATTTCTTTCAGAGGAGATCAACGGGACAATCAATAGAGAGGAGGGGCAATAATCAATCTGACATTGGCTTGTCTCTCTGTACACTTGGTTTATATAACAATAAGGAGGTGTTGGACCATTAATGTCTTCATCTACATGTCTGCATCTCTCAAACCACAAGACGGAGAGAACAGTGTCAACATATGGAAATGCAGAGCACTATCACAAGCACCCAAACAAGAACTTTAAATTCGCAGGTGCTGAAATGCTTCATCCTCCATGGCTTTGGTGGATGTTTTTCTCCTTGGCAGTGTGAAACAGGATGTCAAATAGACACAGCAATCACTGATTCTCAAAGAATCTGACCAACAAAAAAAACGTGTTTTATCAGGCTGTGCAATCGATAAAATGGGATGGAAGCAGAGGAGTGGATATGGACCAGACCACCTGACCCTCTCCTCTCCCCTGTAGTTGTTGCCCTGGACAAAAGATTAGATGAAAGCAGGACGAGTGTTAACCTATCTCTCCCTCGTGGGGTGAGAGGGGACAAAATGCAAAACGAAGCATTAAGCATATTACATTTACTTAGATATCCACAATTAGCCTTAAATGGACAGACAATTCTGCCTCGGAAATCACCATTAGTCTATCCAGAGAATGGATGTGACCTGTTTAAGTATACTTAAAAAGATGAATGCTGTGTGAAAAGGGACCATGCTAAAAGGAGTGGACCCTTCATCGATTGACAAAACCATAACGTTTTCGTCTTAAAATAGCCAGCGCTTATCTGTCAAAATGATCCATAATACTAAACGCTGACACCTTTCTATAGAATATCCTGTATTGATTTTATCATAAGGATCCATCTTTCTGCATTATAACCCACCATAGACGCACTAAAGTGCACCTTTTGAACAGCATATTTACCATTATTTGATGTATGCCTCATCATTGAAAGGGGCCATGTGGACATTAGAGTTGTTGTATGGGGTTAAACTTGTTTCATTGGTAATGAAGTGTGGGTTGAATCTGGAAGAGCTGAGAAAGTCTCTTTGTGTTATTACATCACACTATTTATTTGCCTAGCAGGACTCTTTCCCATTCTGACCTGCATAGCTTACATTTCACACATAACCCATTTATACAGCTGCAGCAGAGCGCCTTGGAGGGCCACAGAGCTGGACACTCACTCCTACAAAGTGGTTCAAACCCACACTTCACATCATGTGAGAAGTGGCCCATATACATCAAGTTGCTTTTCCTTGTATGGTCTAAATGTATGTTTAACAATATAATTTGTGTCATATTAGCGATTGAGTATTCTCTAAATTGTTCATTTGTATTATTTTTCTCGAAAGACAATCAGACATAACTCATAAAATAACAATATTCACTTTTTTAGTAATATAGAATAATTCAAAGATTGGCAGAAATCTACATATATTTAGATTTCCGGGCACTTAAGTACATGATCCCCCGCCTCCCTCAAGTCCTGAGGATATTTTCAAGTCATCGGATTCAGGTGAAAAGATATCCCAAGGGGGAGGAAAGATTTCAATTTACTTAGAGAGCAGCTCTGTGCTTCCCTCTCAATAAATACCTGAGGATTGGATTGGACACACTTAAAGTCATTGGCTGTAAATGAGAGAGACTGTGAGGTCACCAGACTTTATAGACCCATTATAATCTGCCTGAGAGTGACCCAGTGAAGAAATTGCTTAGAACGTGTGAAGTATTGCTTTGTGGGGACTGTGGATTGCTTCACTTTAACGCTCCTGTCGTCGTTCCCCGCAAACATCTCCAGCTAACTGAATTATTTAAGGTCATTGTCACATTAATTATCACACTGTGGGTCCAATGTATTGAACCAGCCTAAACACCTCCTCTCTGCTCTGGGTAGCTCTGAATGACCAATAGATAGATTGATTGCTCCATCTATACAGCTCCCTAACTATGCTGATGTTCTGCCATGTTCTACATGTCACTGATTGGCAGCTTAGAGTATTTCTGTGGTACAAAAACCAATGAAATGTCTTTGATTCTCATGAGTCAGCGTGTCACAGATGCAGATCATTCCAGGAGATCCATGCTGTTTGCAACATGGTTTGGAGTTTTGGTCTGTCTATTGATCACTAAATCAACAGCACCACTCCAATAACTCTGAAAAGCTCATTCTGCATTGAATTCTTTAGTACTAATTACTTTGTGTCCCACTGTGTCTTTATTATGGACCTACTGTATTTTAATAGAGAATAGAGGTAATTTACGGTTAAATCAAGTGTGAGTGTGTGTGTGTGTGTGTGTGTGTGTGTGTGTGTGTGTGTGTGTGTGTGTGTGTGTGTGTGTGTGTGTGTGTGTGTGTGTGTGTGTGTGTGTGTGTGTGTGTGTGTGTGTGTGTGGACGTGTTTAACTATACTTGTGGTGACCAGAAGTCCCCACAAGAATATTAAACCAAGAAAGATTTGACCATCTGGGGACATTTTGTTCGTCCCCTCAAGGTCAAATGCTATTTCTAGGGGGTTTAGGGTTAAGGTTAGCATTAGTGTTAGGGTTAGAATTAGGTTTAGGGTTAGGGTTAAGGTTAGGTTTTTGGGTTAAGGTTAGGGTTAAGGTTAGGGTAAGGGTACGGGTTAGGGTTAGGTTTGGGGTTAGGGAAAATAGGATTTTGAATGGGACTGAATTATATGTCCCCACAAGGTTAGCTGCGCAAGACTGTGTGTGTGTGTGTGTGTGTGTGTGTGTGTGTGTGTGTGTGTGTGTGTGTGTGTGTGTGTGTGTGTGTGTGTGTGTGTGTGTGTGCGTGCGTATGTGCGTGTTTTCCATGAGTCTTGGGAAAGGAAAATGGATTGATCCATAAGTATGTAATTGTATAATGGTTTGCTTTAAGAATGTCTGGCTGGCCTGCTTCTGCTTCTCCCAATGCCATTATCATTATAATTTGTTTATCATTATATTATAAATTCCTCATCTGTCCTTAAGTTGGTATGATAATCAAATTACCAATTCTAAAAATACAGCCCCTGCCTCATATACTTTCATTGCACTCCTTATTCCATGTGACGTATACTCTATTTCTTACTGAATTCAGGAATTAAGTAGAAAGCTATGAAGCAGCCCTCCATAAAACATGAATAAATATAAAATGATCTGTCCATTCAAAGACGACATGGGCTGTAATTAAATACAGAAACATTCCACAGAGACCACTTCCACTTGCAAGACCAAGAGACCAATGTGCTGTGTTGTTTATTTTTTTATTCACATTCTATATTTTGCTTATTTCGTAAAGATCTAAAGTTTATAAGACACTGTAACATTAATATTAAACTTACTTTGCCAGTACACAATAAAAGTCGTGCCATACATAACCATTCAGTGGGCTCCTCAGAGGAGGAAGGGGAGGACCATCCAACTCAGTGAATTTCATAAACACTTTAATAGTGAAACATTTTTAGATAAAACCATACTAACTTATATTCACGTCATCAAATAACTGATTTAAACACACTGTTTTGGAAAGAACGTCTACAGTAGCCTCAACAGCACTCTGTAGGGTAGCACCATGGTGTAGCCAGAGGACAGCTAGTTTCGGTCCTCCTCTGGGTACATTGACTTCAATACAAATTTAGGAGGCTCTTGGTTCTCACCCCCTTCCATAGACTTACACAGTAATTATGACAACTTCCGGAGAACGTCCTCCAACCTATTAGAGCTCTTGCAGCATGAACTAACATCTTGTCCATCCAATCAAAGGATCAGAAAATGCTTGCTAGAAAGCACTGTAGTGCATAAAGTGTGGTGGGTAGTTGGCTCAAAGAGAGAGAAAGACAAAAGTTTAACAGTTTTGAATGAATTAATTTCTTAAAGAATTAAGGAGAAGCAGCAGAGAGAGCGAGTGAGCGTGAAAGAGAAAGAGAGCTATATTTCGTTGTATTTGTTTCTTCATAGTTTACCTTTCACTTACTTAGCTAGGTAATGCAGCTAATTTAGCCTACTCAACAACCTGACTCAAACAGAGAGGAATAGTATTTATGTTAGCTAGCTGGCTAAGGCTATCAAACACTGAAACTCTTCCAAGTCAAGGTAAGCTTTCGGTTTTATTCATGTATTGCCACCGGGGCCTGGCTGTGTAACTGCTGAACTGCTTGCTGTACACTGTCCTGCGTGATTGTACACATGGATTGGATTGTGTGTTTACTAACACGTTAGTTCTAGTTTGTTGACTATATCGTTAATATGATGACAACAATGTAGGCTGTGTAGCGGTTAGTGGTTATGGTATGACGGTTTGGCTTGGAGAGGTTATTGGCCTGGTCACAGACAGCAGTTGTGTTGTGCACTGAAGTCCACAAGCGAAGGGAAGGGCAGAGAGCGTAGATGCGAGAAGGAATTATACAATGAGCAAAGTGATGATGCTGTATATGGCTGCTATGAAAATGTACTGTGTGTGCGGGTGATCAGATCAGCTAGATGCAGGCAAGAGTGTTCAAGGCGATATTGAATGTGTCACTCTCTGTCACCTTGATTTCTCCAATTTGTCTCTTGACCTGTGGCTAAGTTGTAGCAACCTCATGATGGGTATAGAGCAAATTCTAGTTTAATATAGTAGCCTAAACCTATCAATGTTACATTGAGCTGGGTGAATGGAATATGAATGACAGTCATCTATTATGCTGTAATAGAAATAAGGCCATGCTCCTAAAAAAAAAAATGTGTCATCCCTAATCTTGAATGGCACCAACTGCCACTTTAACCCTTCCAATGACTTTCCCAGTATAGATCTGTAGTAGGAGTAGGGGACAGTCAGCTAGGATCCCCTGTTGTGTTTGTGTGATGGGGGCTAGTGGTGGGCAGAGAGGAGTGATCAACCCTGTCTTTAATATCCTACACTGCTGTGAGACAAATTGCGACAAATTGGTATTTTTCCACTTTATAGGATTACAAAAGGGTCCCTAACGGGCATCTCCATGGGACAGAGTCAGCAGAGACAACAGCAGCAGCAGGGAGGGAGACATGGGCTGTTAATGAACAAAGAGGCTCAGGGAATTAGCTGCCAACTGCTGTCAGGGTCAGTCCCCTCCTTACCCTGCAGCCAGACCAGGCCATACGGAGACACTTCAGGACAACTGACAACCTCTGATCCCTGACAACCTGACGTGCAATGGTACAGTAATGCTGGTAATGCTGTTAGTAAGGTATAATCTTATGATATTGACTGGAGGAGTAAAAGTATTGCAATGATGCCATAAAGATTTAGAGGACGTTGTTCAAATCAAATTGTATTTGTCACATGCGCCGAATACAACAGATGTAGACCTTACAGTGAAATGCTTACTTACAAGCCCTTATACAACAATGCAGTTTCAAGAAAAATAAGTGTTCAGTAAAAAATTGATAAGTAAAAAATTAAAAATAAACATAATTAAAGAGCAGCAGTAAAATAACAGTAGCGAGGCTAACAGTCTGTCAACAGCTCTGGTGGACATTCCTGCAGTCAGCATGCTAATTGCATGCTCCCTCAAAACTTGAGACATCTGTGGCATTGTGTTGTGTGACAAGAATGCACATTTTAAAGTGGCCTTTTATTGTCCCCAGCACAAAGTGCACCTGTGTAATGATCATGATGTTTCATCAGCTTCTTGATATGCCACACCTGTCAGGTGGATGGATTATCTTGGTAAATGAGAAATGCTCACTAACAGGGATGTAAACAAACACTTTACATGTTGCGTTTATATTTTTGTTCAGTGTAGTATTAGTACTTCAGTCTCCCGTTTTATAAGTCGGCAAAAACGACACACCGGTATCCCTTTCTTTTCTTCCCAAAACACTTGAGCGTGCTGTCTCTGACCAAATCTCTCGCTATCTCTCTCAGAACTATCTTCTTGACCCTAACCAGTCAGGCTTCAAGACGGGTCACTCAACCAAGGAGGCTCTCCGAACTGCCAAAGCTGACTCTCTCTCCTCTGTTCTCATCCTCCTAGATCTATCCACTGCTTGGAGAGGATCTGTGTCTGCCCTACACACTCTCACTACTGGTGTCCCCCAGTGCTCGGTTCTAGGCCCTCTCCTCTTCTCTCTATACACCAAGTCACTCTGCTCCATCATATCCTCACATGGTCTCTCCTATCATTGCTATGCGGATGACACTCAACTACTTCTCTCCTTCTGACACCCAAGTGGTGACACACATCTCTGCATGCCAGGCAGATATCTCAGCTTGGATGTCGGCCCACCACCTCAAGCTCAACCTCGACAAGACGGAGCTGCTCTTCCTCCCGGGGAAGGCCTGCCCGCTCCAAGTCCTCTCCATCATGGTTGACAACTCCACGTTGTCCCCCTCCTAGAGTGCAAAGAACCTTGGCGTGACCCTGGACAACACCCTGTGGTTTTCTGCAAACATCAAAGCAGGATCATGCTCTACAACATACCATGTCACCCCGCTCCTCCGCACACTCCACTGGCTTCCAGTCGAAGCTCACATACACTACAAGACCATGGTACTTGCCTACGGAGCAGCAAGAGGAACGGCCCCTCCCTACCTTCAGGCTATGCTCAAACCCTACACCCCAACCCAAGCACTCCATTCTGCCATCTCTGGTCTCTTGGCCCTCCCACCCCCACGGGAAGGCAGCACCCCAATGGTGGAACCAGCTTCCCCCTGAAGCTAGGACAGCAGAGTCCCTGCCCATCTTCTGAAAACATCTGAAACCCTACCTCTTCAAAAAGTATCTTAAATACCCACACAAAAAAAGACTAACACTCACACTTGACTTTTCCCCCCCCCTTACTAGCTCTGACCTTGCTGATAGCTACTTTGAGGTAAAATGTACTTACAAAATCAAATCAAATTTGATTTGCCACATGTGCGAATACAACAGTGAAATGTTACTTACAAGCCCTTAACCAACAATGCAGTTTTAATAAAAAACATAGATAAATAAAATAGAAAATAATTAAAGAGCAGCAGTAAAATAAAATAACAGTAGGGAGGCTATATACAGCGGGTACCGGTACAGAGTCAATGTGTGGGGGCACAGGTTAGTCAAGGTAATTGAGGTAATATGTACATGTAGGTAGAGTTAATGTGACTATGCATAGATAATAAACAGATAGTAGCAGCAGCGTAAAAGAGGGGGTGGGGGGGGGACAATGCAAATAGTCTGGGTAGCAATTTGATTAGCTGTTCAGGAGTCTTACGGCTTGGGGGTAGAAGCTGTTAAGAAGCCTTTTGGACCTAGACTTGGCGCTCCGGTACAGCTTGCCGTGCGGTAGCAGAGAGAACAGTCTATGACTAGGGAGGCTGGAGTCTTTGACAATTTTTAGGGCCTTCCTCTGACACCGCCTGGTATAGAGGTCCTGGATGGCAGGAAGATTGGCCCCAGTGATATACTGGGCTGTACGCACTACCCTCTGTAGTGCCTTGCGGTCGGAGGCCGAGCAGTTGCCATACCAGGCAGTGATGCAACCAGTCAGGATGCTCTCGATGGTGCAGCTGTAGAACCTTTTGAGGATCTGAGGACCCATGCCAAATCTTTTCAGTCTCCTGATGGGGAATAGGCTTTGTCGTGCCCTCTTCACGACTGTCTTGGTGTGTTTGGACCATGATAGTTTGTTGGTGATGTGGACACCAAGGAACTTGAAGCTCTCAACCTGCTCCACTACAGCCCTGTCGATGCAAATGGAGGCGTGCTCGGTCCTCTTCTTTTTCCTGTAGTCCACAATCATCTCCTTTATCTTGATCACGTTGAGGGAGAGGTTGTTATCCTGGCACCACATGCCCAGGTCTCTGTCCTCCTCCCTATAGGCTGTCTCATCGTTGTCGGTGATCAGGCCTACCACTGTTGTGTTTTCTGCAAACTTAATGATGGTGTTGGAGTCATGCCTGGCCATGCAGTCATGGGTGAACAGGGAGTACAGGAGGGGACTAAGCACGCACTCCTGAGGGGCCCCTGTGTTGAGGATCAGCGTGGCGGATGTGTTGTTACCTACCCTTACCACCTGGGGGCGGCCCGTCAGGAAGTCCAGTTGCAGAGGGAGGTGTTTAGTCCCAGGGTCCTTAGCTTAGTGATGAGGTTTGAGGGCACTATGGTGCTGAACGCTGAGCTGTAGTCAATGAATAGCATTCTCACGTAGCTGTTCCTTTTGTCCAGGTGGGAAAGGGCAGTGTGGAGTGCAATAGAGATTGTATCATCTGGGTCTAGGGTTTCTGGGATAATGGTGTTGATGTGAGCCATGACCAGCATTTCAAAGAACTTCATGGCTACAGACGTGAGGGCTACAGGTCGGTAGTCATTTAGGCAGGTTACCTTGGTGTTCTTGGGCACAGGGACTATGGGGGTCTGCTTGAAACATGTTGGTATTACAGACTCAATCAGGGACAGGTTGAAAATGTCAATGAAGACACTTGCCAGTTGGTCAGCGCATGCTTGGAGTACACGTCCTGGTAATCCGTCTGGCCCTGCGGCCTTGTGAATGTTGACCTGTTTAAAGGTCTTACTCAAATCGGCTATGGAGAGCGTGATCACACAGTCGTCCAGAACAGCTGATGCTCCCATGCAATGCTTCAGTGTTGCTTGCCTCGAAGCGAGCATAGTAGTAATTTAGCTCGTCTGGTAGGCTCGTGTCACTGGGCAGCTCGCGGCTGTGCTTCCCTTTGTAGTCTGTAATAGTTTGCAAGCCCTGCCACATCCAACGAGTGTCGGAGCCGGTGTAGTACGATTCAATCTTAGTCCTGTATTGACGCTTTGCCTGTTTGATGGTTCGTCGGAGGGCATAGCGGGAAATGTCCGGGTTAGAGTCCCGCTCCTTGACAGCGGCAGCTCTTCACTTTAGCTCAGTGCGGATGTTGCCTGTAATCCATGGCTTCTGGTTGGGGTATGTATGTATGGTCACTGTGGGGACGACGTCATCGATGCACTTATTGATGAAGCCAGTGACTGATGTGGTGTACTCCTCAATGCCATCAGAAGAATCCTGGAACATATTCCAGTCTGTGCTAGCAAAACAGTCCTGTAGCTTAGCATCTGTGTCATCTGACCACTTCTTTATTGACCGAGTCACTGGTGCTTCCTGTAATCAGGAATCAGGAGGATAGAGTCAGATTTGCCAAATGGAGGGCGAGGGAGAGCTTTGTACACGTCTCTCTGTGTGGAGTAAAGGTGGTCTCGAGTTTTTTTTCCTCTGGTTGCACATTTAACCGTCTCAACCGTTGTTAAGTTAGTATTTACATTTTTGACAGGTTTTGGCCTTTGGATATTTTGAGAATGAATGAATTTGATAAATGAACAGGCACCCGTGAATTTATATCTAGATATTGAGTAAAAAGTATCAAATAAATCTATCCTGTGTAGGGTCTGTAAGTGAGTAGGTCAACAGAGCAGGATTGAGACGGTGGCCTAGTTTCTGCCACAAGCTTGAGAGACCTGCGGGGCCGTGCATGCCTGAGAACAGACAGGAGCTGTGTCTGTTTGCTTGTTGTGTCTGCTGGGAGAGAGGTGAGAGAGAGGTGAGAGAGAGGTGAGAGAGAGGTGAGAGAGAGGCAAGATCCTGCCAGCCTGATGCATCACCTCACACACAGGAACTATGCCTTACAGTATACCTGATTCTGCCTGGGAAAGTTAGTATACATGATAGAAACATGTCAGGTCCACATAGATAGGCTGGGGGACTGGCTGCACAGGACAAGGATCAAATTGTGCCTGGTCAATTCACTCCCAGGCTATAATGCTATTTTCCCATGCTCGCCAAGGCCCTGGCGTTTGCTTAGCGATGTTGCAACTGGGTGTTAATGCCTCTTTAGTTATGTCACCCCAAGCCACTGAGGAGGTGCAGACTGCAGAGAAGAGGCGCCTGTGTCTCTGTCTTTGCTCTGTGTCTGCTCTGGCTCTGCTTACCACTGGGTTCTATATAGAAGCCAAAGTATCCCTGGCTAGCTGCAACTCTAACGTCAACTCTATTCCCCTATTTCTCTCTCAAACAGAGAAAATCCTTCTGTAATGAAATCATACAGCATTATGGAGGCTTAGTTTATAGTTACAGTACAGAACACGTGACCTCATCTTGCTACAGATCATTTGTTAAGGTTTACTAGTCAATGATACCAGAGATAGTGTAAAGACTAGTGAATGAATGTGAATCAGTAGGCCCCTATCCTCATTCTCACACACACGAGGAGATAAAAGCTGCAGGACCCATTAGCCTAGATACCTCAGAGAGGTACTAAAGACCACAGCCAAGCCCAGTGCTTTTCTCTCTCTCTGTACGTACGGAGGAACAATTGCTATTGGTCTTTATTAATGAAGTAATTTGGGCTTGCAGTTGATTTTCGAAAATGCAAAGCCGAATCAACTTCACTGATCTCTCTAGTGTCCTACCCGCCCACACATCGACACACAAACACACACAAGCATGACTTTTCCGACTTTCTCTCATCACTCCCCTGACAGACACTACTAGGTCCACACATATCAATATTATAATCGGATTGTTCTTTGTTGTCTGTTGAACCTTTCACTACGATCTCTTCTCTGACCTTGCCATCTCCACCAGAGGCCTGCGCAGCCCGGTCCGACCTGCACACCGCCTTGTTTGGTTTATTGACTGACCACAGACACACCGCAGCACCTCCGCTGGGTGAAATGGGTTTTCATTTTTTATTGGCAGGCCAATGACTGAGGTGTTTTGGTGAAGCTCTTTAGAGTTTAACAGCTCAGGGCATCAATGTGTGTTTTATTGGCTCTCGTAAAAATACAACAAAATGAAATAAAATCTAAAGAACAACAGTCAGGAGTGGAACATGCCATGACGTCCACTGAGAACAAACAGACAGAGAGGACATGGGGATTACAGTAGGTGATGATATACAGGAATATATAGCTGCTGTTGATATACAGTATATGCTGACTGTATCTACAATCCATACCTTAAACGACATGAGTAACAATTGAATATGCACTGTGTAAAAACTGCCACCAATACCATCATACAAAACCTTCACATGTGTTACACATTCCTCCATTTTTACAAAGGTGCACTATACTAAAACACTTCGAGTGCCTAACAGAGGAGTGGCTTTACCTGGGTACCATTAACCATCTGGCGACAAACCCCTTTTCATTACTGCTACTTGCTCTGAGAAAACTGTCCCACCAAAATGACCACTCTGGCCAGAATGAGGGGTCATAGAAGCACAGTGTCACATGAGGTCATCACAAGTCCTCACAGAAAGAGCCTTTACTACGTCAGGTCAGGCCTGAACCAAGGTCCACAGCACCAGTGATCTCACCCTGACCTCTGAGTGAGAGGGCCACACAGAGAGAGTGAGAGTGGTTGGTTACCCAGGCAACTGGCACAGCTGAGAGTCCTCTGAGATACCTCCTGGGTTCCTGTAGTGTTTCCCCTTTCTATCTGACAGGCAGCCTGACAATAAATACGTCTATGAAAAATGAGGAGGGAGGGACAGCACAATAACCTGCTGAACTTGAGAGCCTCTTATCATTGATTATGGAAATGTGTCGCCCGATGACCTGGGGTATTATGAGTCTTAAGTATTGATTAAATACAACAGAGAAAATACTTTGGCAGTTAAATCAGAGTTTTATTCGGTTAGCCTCTCCCCCTCACCGCATGAAATCACCACTGTTTAAAAGGATTTCGTTTTTTTGTGCATATACTCTGTTGTCTTGAAAATGAAATGAAATGCTCAACAATGTTAATGTCGGGTGACCTTAGGGCGGGTTGTTTGACCTTTGCCCTTTGACACTGGGGAGTGTCTGGAGCAGTAGTCATGAAGGTCGCAGGAAGGAGAGCCAGGTCAGGACCATGCACTTAAGTACCCCTCTCTCCTTGGTCCGGCCTGATTTGGCATGGACAGACATCCTACGATTTGGCATTCAGATCAATAGATTCTCCCAGATTGACTTCATAAGTACGTCATAAGAAGCATTTTAGATATTAGCGCTTGACAAAGTGAGGCTGTCTGGAGTTCATGCTCCTGCCTCTCACTTAAGCTCTCACCAGAGCAATAAACTCTGAGAACATATGGGTGAATCATCCACATTTACAATGAGTCGCGAAAAATATAACATTAGAACAATCGTCTCCAACCCAGGTTCAATAACCTAGTGGAGGTGTGTAGAGGCAATGGTTTCAATTCCATTTTCATCCTGAAAATTCCATTACTTGCTGCAATGACTTATTCACAGTAAAGGGATTCTAAAGACATTAGCCCAATAATGCGTTGGGGACAGAGGGAATTTCAGGGGGAAAGTTTCAAAATCACTATTTTCAAATGCAGTTATCCATGCAGAAGCGGCAATCTTGGGACCACAGACAAATTACTAATCTGACCAATCCTCTAAAACCAACCAAATGCATCTTGAATGAGATGTGAACCTCTTATTCCCCCCAAACGTCTCTGCTCACAGTAAAGCACCATCAGATGTGATCATAATATGTATGTGGCTACAGAGGATGTTCACCTTTTCTTCATTTTTCATACAGGCCTAATATTTAATGCTGTTTCCCCCAAACGCACCAATAGTCACAATGAAAACGCTGTCAATGGCCACATGTGTCATAGCAACACCGCGGTTGCTATTGAGTAAGCCGTCTGCAGTAATGGAGTGATGGGCCTGAGCAGAGACACCCCCTGAAACACATTTGGGTAATATGGCAGGGCACTTCCCTGTTTATCATGTGATGCATTTGGCGGGATGGGAAGGGGGGCCTACGGCGGCAGTGCCACGGCCGAGGGAGGGAGGCACATTATGTACATCACTCACAGGCTGCATTTGTCAAAACACCGGATGTGTATAGAAGCTAATGATCCACATGAAATTAATGACTCCATAAAAAAGAGAAATCCTCCGTCCACACAGCCATGACAGGATCTTGTGACTTTGATAAACCGTTAAATGACAGATAATCAGGGGGTGGGGCGTCTCATCATCAGGACGTAGAGGGGTACACCAACCAGTGGACACTTTCCCTCCCTTCCTTCCCTCTCTATACCTAGAGCCTATACACTCCATATCGCCATCAGTAAATGAAAGGAATACCGCACCACACTGCTGCTTTAATTTCATTTTGAATGCACTTTATCACCTTTTTACTGCCTCCTTAATTCATTACCCTCACTACACTTTGTGCTGGCAATAACTCCACCTTGGTGAGTGAGGGCTATGCATCCTACATTGGGGATCCAGCCCCAAATGAATGTATAATCAGGCTTTGATTTCCAAGGCAGGCTAAGGCCTCCTCAGACAGCCAGGGCGCAATCTATTACTTCACTGCCATTTTCCTAAGTGTTTGCACCCCACCATGACCCTGCCACTTTATCTGTTGGTTTTTATTTTCAGAGTGCATGCTGTCCATGTGTTACTGTAATAGTTGCTATAATTCTTGAGCAATAGGGCTCGTGTTTTATTGGTCCTGAGTAAAAAAAGAACAAAGGAAGAATGCATTTTAATAAAAACCCTTAGCAATACATTAATGGGCTGACACTGATGTATTTGCATAGAGATGAATTACACTGGGCCGGCTTGACGTGACTTTTAAAATATGATTGAGGAGGTTATTATTGCTGCACTATGATACGTATTAACAGGTTATTTTAGCACGGCTAGTGCTAATAAAATTCAGAACAAAAGACTTGGGTGATGAGGGCAGGTTTTTTCATAGCCAGAGTCTACTGAAGGTGCTCATTTTGTCATTACTTAGCCAAGCCTTACCCCTGCCCTCCTTCCCCTATTCCAATGCAGGAGAAATTGCATAGTCTTTAACCAAGCAGCGAGCGTCTGCGCAGAGCCCTTTGAACAAGGCCATAACAAACTTTAGCCTCCTCATCAATCACAGCAGTTTGTGTCCCTTTTTTAATAAGAAACAACATAACAGCAATTGGAAGCTGTGCACAGACAGAACAAAGTGAGAATTAGTTATTACTAGTACACCTACACAATATCTCCATAGGAGAACCTTTTTTGGTTCTAGGTAGAACCCTTTTTGGTTCCAGGTAGAACCCTTTTGAATCTGGAGATTGTAGCATCTGGGTAGAACCCAAAGGGGGTTCTACCTGTAACCTCTACCTGGAACCAAAAAGGGTTATTCAGAGGGTTCTCCTATAGCACCTTTTTTTCTAAGCATGTACAGCCACTGTGCTGTCGTCTCTGTGTAAGGATTAGGTTGAAGTTTGGTTATAATCATGTTTACACACAACTCTATATTTGAGCATCTACAGTACATCTGTTCATAAGCCTATATAGGAGCGGTGGCATTGACAGAAGAAGAGAGGAGACATCATTAGAGGAGATTATCTCGGAATAAATACTTGAGAGAACCTCCCACCCAGTGTGTCTTCCCCAAAAACAGAGTCAGGAGTCAGGAAACACTACAAAGCCTAAAGACTGTAGATGTTATCTGATTGACCAAATACACACACACACACACCAGGTGAGTTATTCTAGATTCCAGAAGCACCTGTCACCTGCATAAACCCTCATCCACTGTAGGATTGAGTTAATCATCAACATAAGTTGTCATTTATTTGCTCAAGCAGACAGAACAATTAACATTTACTTTATTTCCAGGCCCTATGGACCACTGATTACTACGCTCACTGAGCAGTGTAACGCTGCAAGAATGAATTAGCTACATTCTTATGGAACAAGGTGCAATCAGAGCTCTAGGCCACACAAAGTTTTTATTCAAGCATAAATGGGAAGAAACAGGGGAAAAGTTACAACATAAAGAGGGGAATCAGTCTCTAATGTGAACACTGTGAAAAGCCCCTGTTCTGTTCCTCTCTGACAGTCAATTGCTGTGTGGCCGGATAGGTTTTCATAATGGGGGCTCCCAAGGCACTCCTTATCACAAGCCTCCAAACGGGAGAGGGAGAGATAAGGCTGCAGGCAAATGTGAGCCCCAATTCATAGTGTGGGATCTACAGCCCCCTTTGACACATGTCCTTGTGTGTAATCTCTTGTAGTACATGGTCAACTGAGAGCCCCATCAATGGGCTCTTTATAAACATAGCCGGGTAAGGCTAACACATTAGTCGCACCACTAAATAGCAAATTATTTAGGCCTATTGGGAATTCAACAGGCAGGGATATGAAAACAGAGTTAAAACCTTCAACTGTATTGTATATTTGAGGTATTATGATGAATCCATTCGGGGGTTTTGTTGAACGTCAACAACACCTTCCCAAAAACATGTTATTTTCAACACCATGCAGTTCGTCATCCTGCCGTTACATTGCTCCAAGCTAAATGTTTTGAAGACAAAATACCACAAATTCACTGTCTGGCATAACAATAACACTACTGTATGTAACAATGTACATGAAGGGATGAGGCATAGTGAGACTGTGCAGGTGAGACTTTTTAGAAGCAGGGCATTTATTTCTCTACTAATTAACCTCTCCTCCAGGATGTGTTTCATGGGGGAATCTGGAGACTGTAGCATCTGGGTAGATGTAGCAGGATAGCTGTGGTTGGCAGAGTGGTGTAGGTGAGCGTTGTCAGAGAGCAGGCTGGCTGGCAGTCTGGCAGAGCAGTAAGTCAACAGATGCCGCTGCCAGTCCCTGAGGAACACCGCCCATGTTCTCCACACCTGGACTCACAGTACTAGTCTTCTCCACACCTGGAACCCACAGAACCAATGTTCTCCGCACCTGGAAACCACAGAACCAGTGTTCTCCAGACCTGGTTTCAAAATGTGTTTTTGATTATTTGTTATTTACATACTTATTTTCTGTGTATTTGAGTATCTTCAAATAATGTGACCCGAATCAACTACTTCTATTGAAAGTATTTTCAAAGAATTCCCTATAAAAAGCCTACTATTTGAAAGTATCTTCAAATACTTATTTCAAATACTATTTTCAAATACCTGGGTTAAATGCATGTGAGTGTACTTGAGTCATGGTACTTGAGTATTTTAATACATTCCAATATTCAACTAGGCTTACTTGTCTGAAATACCCTAAATAGTATAGGTCTGGTGGCCTACACCTGGAATCCACAGAACCAGTGTTATCTGGTGCATCAACAAATAGTATTTTTTTCAAAAATAGAAATCTGTGCTAAAAATCACATCTTATCAAAATCTCACAAGAATAAAATCACCAATGTTAGAATATTGTGGGGAAACACTTATTTTCAGCTAGTTTTATGGCGACATTAAGGCCTTATCGTGCCAAAAGGAAAACCATGTCCAGTGATAACCACTGTTGTTGCCGCTTTTCAGCATAACTCAATTTCTGTCATCAAACATGCACTCTTTAGTTCTCACCCAGAGTGAGTCTGTATTTAATTTCTCATTCAAAATCCATTTGAGGAGGTGGACGGGACAAAGCCCATGTTGAGTGCTTTTGGTGCTGACTGATATTATAGCACAGGCAGCAAATTGAAAAGCAGCAGCTAAGAATGACAAGTAGCACACAATGCAGTGGCTGCACTGACCCCTGTGGCAGTGTGAGATGCCAGTTATATGGAGGAGCTATCCCCAACGACGTGACGTGACATCGCCATACCGCCCCCAATCTGAAATATTCCATTCAGTGTGGCCACTGAAAAGGACCTAGCTGCTCAATTTAATAATAATGGAGTAGGTAGTCATCATATGGCCGTGTGAGAACACTAACCCTAACCTTATAAAGGTGAGAGATAATTGAACCTTTTGTTTTTTGAAAATTATTTATAGCTGATATAAAAGATACTGTCCTTGTGTTTCCAAAACCTTATTGCATGCGATGCGTTTTAATGTCCAGAACGAGTATCCGGGCTCTTAACAAAACACCCCCGGCCAGAAGATTCTATCGTCATTAGGCGCTAAAGGTAGTGAGCGTCCATGAATGGATTAGGTTGGAGTTAGTTTCCCCTATTGGGATGGATGCATTTAAGGAACTAATCACAATTTTGTGCTAGAGAGGTTCATGTTTACTATAAGTGTGAACAGAAGCAGCATGGGAGCAATAGGAGGAATTGAGTAAAAAGAATACAAGTCAAATATTGCCTTTTTCAAACAAAAAAGTATAATATGGTAAGCATTTTACTCCAGTACACATAGAAAATGCATACCAGTCATATTGGGATAGCCTACAAACATGATGCTCTGTAGGACTATAGGATCGATAATAGCCTACAATAGGCCTATTGCCCAAATATCTAATTTGAACGGGCGCGATGTTTCACGTGTCCATGATCTTGTCATTTGACGCTCACATATTTTCAGTGAAAATATAAAAACATGTTTACCTGTGCAGTTTTCATTCGACTTTTCCGCCACTGCGACCGGACATCTGTAAAAGTTTCAACCCTGAAGAGGCGCATGCGTGACTCTGTGCCCTGTGCAACATGAAGGTCGGAACTATTACGTTCCTGTTATGCCCTAGTGCTGTCTATTAATGGCATCCAATAAATCGCCTATAGTCTGACGTAGTAGGCAAAAAAATAGCTAATAATGTTCTAAAATATGCCACAATAATATGTATAATGTGAGACATACAAATCATCATTGTCAGCTGATGTTCTCCATTTTTGCATACTTTTATCAATTAACTTCATGTTAAAAACGTGGTGGCAGTGTAGACTTGAGACAAAATGGCAGATCAAAATGTATTTATTGAAATCCTGCAGTTGTAGTTGTGCTACATCTTCAAAGAGAAAGTGGACAGAAAAAGTGGTAAACCAAAATACACTGCCACCACATTTTTAACATGATGTTAATTGAGAAAAGTTACTTAGAATGTTATACAAATAGCAGCCTCTACTGGCACGCATAGGCCTACCTTTCAAGTCTACAAACCATTTACTGCATAACTGTCGTCATAGTGCATCCATAAGCTACAGGTCCTTCTGTCTGGGAGCAGATATTTCGTAAAGGCTTACATCGGGGTAACTAACCATTTCTGCACTCGAAATCATATCTAACTGAGAGACATCGTTGTGTTCTTTCAGTGTCCTGAACTTATTTTTATTTCAAAATGGTCATTATATAAATGTAGGCTGCTATTAGGCCTACCATATTGGAAATGTACAATAAAATTGCCGATTAGATTTTAAAATGTGCATTTATCTCTAGACCTAGGATATATAACTTAGACCAAATTTTTTTGACACTATCACACACCCTGCTCAATAGGCTAAAGTCTCAAATCTAGCATTTACTAACAGTGAGTCTCTCCAAAACGACTTGGCAAATGCCGCATCTTACTTAGATCCACATCTGATAAATTAAATATTTACTAGAGCTGCGAATCGGTTGAGTGATTTCCAATTTTAAAAGAACATGCTGATGTAATCATGCGAATCTGAAAGCATAGACACTGCGGAGTGAATTTCTAGATTCCTCGACAGATAAATTGATTATGAACTTTTCAGGCCATGTTTTAACTGTCTGTGACTGTTGGAATATTCTACCCATCGACCATCTTCACGCCATCGCACGAGGAATAATTTCAGCTAGATACACAATTATAATTCATTAATATCGGTGTCATACGATGCTGTGAATGCAAGTCCATACTAGTCGTACCCTCTGGGGTCTAGGCTTACTTATTCGATATTTTAAAAAATATATTCTATGATTCAGTAATCTAGGGAAAGAGTGCAGAATATTTTTTATAAAAGCACTGCAGAGTTAATACTGTTATTGATTTACTATAAATTATTATTATTATTATTATTATTATTATTATTATTATAGCGTGGTTATAGGCCTACAACAATAGATTTGCCTATATCATAGCATGTCTTGGAAGGAAACGTGGCATGACATCACCAGCAATAATAATAATAACAATAATAATAATTCATATATTCACTGTTTACATAAACAAATATAAAAGCACTAAAGAGAGATAACCCCTTCATTAAGATTAATAGTAACCATGTCTCAAAAGCCTATTTAAATCTTCAAATGTCTTTCGTTAATGTACACAAATAGAAATGTAGGCCTATAGGTAGATAAAATAAAACAAAATGTAATACATTACTTGACCCTCCCCCTATGCTTTTTTCATTATGTTCTCCATTAGGTTATTGCTGCCGAGAACAACATTTAATTGTTTTATGTCCAGAGTAAAGCAACCTTCATGCATTTTATATTTTATTAAATAAAAGTGCATTACATATGAACCTGCGGTAACGTTAGGCCTACACATTTATGCAGGATTCAATCACTGTTACAAACTTAAAACATTATATAAATTAAGTAACATGAGGGGGGGAAACAGTTTACCATTAGGGAGACAAACAGTATGCATGTATATTACAAATGTACTTCAATTGTGTCACAACCAGTATTTCTTACACGTAAAATATGTGGCTAATTTCATTTTTTTTTTTTTTCTTCTTATACTCAGCCAATAGGTTTGCCTGTTAAGCTTGTTCTGATATTGTTTCTCGGAGT
This sequence comes from Coregonus clupeaformis, assembly GCF_020615455.1. Lineage (NCBI taxonomy): Eukaryota > Metazoa > Chordata > Actinopteri > Salmoniformes > Salmonidae > Coregonus > Coregonus clupeaformis. The sequence goes on along the minus strand of NC_059206.1, from coordinate 46,659,485 downwards.
CCATAATGGTTGAAAATTGAGGCCTATAAACAGGTGGATCTTATCACTTCACTATGAAATGTAATGTAAATTTCAAGTTTCAAAAACAAAACGAAAATGAAGATGAAGATGAGAATATAATCTATGCTTTTAGCAATTGACAAAGCTATAACAATGTCAGACGTCAGAACTGAGAGGAAGGAACTCAGCAGTGCTTGATACAAAAAACGTTTTTTTTTTACACATAAATATTCACAGTAATATAATCTCTATTTAATACAACTCACGTTTCTATTTACATGTAAGTACCATCTTCTTAATGCTGAAACTTCTATAAATTGAAGAGTCCATGTTTTGGCCACTGATCCAGACTACAAAATTGCGTCTCTTCCTTTGATCTGGCATGCGTCCTCCGTCCTCGTGCAAACTTATTAATTTCAAAATTTGGACGAGAAAAGGGACAACCTGCACCAGTTGCACTTTGAAATGTTGCATCAAAAGTCTTTTTCCACCGTGTCTGTCTACGAACTGTCGTTTTCTGACGTATGAATAAGGAGTGAGGAGTTTGGTTTGTGTTTTTTCAGTAATTGTGTTATTTTCTCGTCGTCTGAGTTAGGGTCCAACGGCTTGTTATAATCATCATCATCGTCTTCGTTCTCCGAAGCCCCTTTCAGCCTCTCGGTCTCAGAATCCTGCTTCTTCTTTGCCGAAGCCATCTCAGCCGCGTGCCGTTTTCTCCATTTCGTTCTTCGGTTTTGAAACCACACCTAAAAAGTTGATATTCATTGATTACATGCAATCAACAAAGAACACTTTAATCTATTGCAAAGATATTGATTAACAACCATCAGACATAATTTGCATATAAATGATGTAGCCTTGGCCTACAAATATTGCTAATATGCCAAATTAAAAGGGCATATGCCTAGGTCACGTGAAGTCACCACATGTCCAAATAATAATAGGTTACATTTCATTCTAATCATGCATTTAGAAAAATTGACTAAATATTTTTCTAAAGAGATAATATGGGTTTTATTTGCGTCCTTCCATGTTGTTGGCAAACATGTATATTATCTATGTGCTGCTCTGCACTGCAAAACGTTGCTAACATTGTTTCCACATTTGCATGACATAAATTAACAAAATGCTTCGTTAAATTATAGTTTCCTTTATTATTAATTTATTAAATATACATACAAATATTTTAGAAATATTTATAGTTGTGAATATGACAACAATTAGGCCTATTTGAGAATGATTTTTAACGATTCATTAATATTAAATGCAATAGACAGTCATTTCAATTTAGATTAGTTTGACCACTGTTATTCGACTGAAATTGTAGGCTATATCTTTCTATTTATGAATATTGAAACGAAGGACAAAACACTGTCTAAAATACAAGAGGCACTTCAAATTAAAACGTGAGAACACTTCAAATTTAGTAGCAGAGGCTACAAGAGGCCTGTGTGCTCCCCTTTAGTGGCAGGTTAACTATATGCTACTTATTAAACAATATTATGCATCTTGTTGGATTTTATAAAGACTATTTCAGAATATGTCTTACCTTCACTTGGCTCTCTGTCATTCCCAACGAGTAGGCCAATCGTGCTCGCTCCGGCCCAGCGAGATATTTCGTTTGTTCAAAAGTCTTTTCCAGGGCAAATATTTGTTGTCCAGAGAAGGTGGGACGTGTATGCTTTCTTTTTCCATCTTTGTCGAGCAGTACAGAATTCTGATCTGAAAATGTAAAACATAAAGCATCTAGTCCATTAAACTAAATGTAGCCTATTGATAGAATATGCCAATATTAGGCTATTTAATATTTATAAGATATTAGAATAGGCCTAATGTTAGAATATTCTCATATGATATCATAATCAACTTAATATAAGCTTTTCTTGGTCCATTATAATAATGCACATTGCAGCTAGACATTCAAGTCAGATCTGCTTCGGTTTTTAGGATTAAATACCATAGGCTACTGGGGAAATATTAATAACCCCTGCAGCCTATACATTAACCATCAAAATAAGTTACATTGAAGTTCAGATAGCTAAAAAAACGTGAACTAGTTACTTACGGGGTGAACATGCGAATCTGGCGTCTCTCCAGTGTGGGCTTTGCATGACTCCTGGCCAGAATATCGGGGTCCTGCCTGGAAGGTCTGTCAACGGCTTGGGGTAGCGAGCCACTGCCACTGCTGCAGCGCTGGGGCTGAAGTAGAGCCCATGGGGTGGCGGGGGGCTCAAGCTACTGAAGCGGGGCATTCCGGACAAGATTCCGGCAGAAGAGGACGCAGCAACGGCAGCAGCAGCTCCTGGGGAGAGGATCGAGGGACGACTGAGGATGTCGTTTATTCCATGAGGTGTTCCTAGCGCGCTGAATTGATGGGGGGATCCGAGAGATGACATTCCGGATGATGTTTTGATCCCCGGTGAGGACACCGGGATGCCACCGGGGTTTGGAGAGGTGGCAGCAGGTGAGGTAGAAGAGGCCGGCCCGGTGGAAGATAACGGGTAGGCTGAGTAGAGTGGGGTCTTCATCTCCGTCATGCTATGCAGAGCTGCTAAAGGTGGGGTGCTTAAGAGGAAAGCGCTCTGTCTGGACCCGTCCATCTGCCCCACGGCTAACATAACCGAGAATAGGTAAATGCGACGGTTTTGACAACAACAACAAAAATACCCGCAATGCTCACACTCTCAAGTGATAATGCAAAGTTTTGCTCATCAAACAGACAAAATAATACACGTTTCCTTGGAGGTAGGCCTATATTAGCCCAACTTCAAAATTTGCAAACTGTGTGCCTGAAAAATAGTCTCTAAAATGAAAATGTCCTGTTTTAAAACGAAACCATGCTAGATGAAATCCCAGATTAATTTAGCCGAGATTCAATACCCATTATTACAGGGATAACTCCGCTTCTTCAACCTTGCAAATCTTGAGGATAAAGTCGTTCAAATAGGATGAATTTCCCACGTCGTCCTTGCTAACTTGGGCAGACTGCTTTAGAGATTATATTGTTGAATGTTTGAAATCTATTGATAAAACGCCACCATTTCATTCCGATGCACAAGACGATCATTGAGATAATAAAACATTATCATCACTTTCTGCTGTCTTTTGCCGCAAAAGTTAAAACTTTGAGAGTAGAAAACAGAAAGTAGATGGGGTGTTTCTGTTGCGATTGGGTAACCCAACGGTGACGTAGGCGGTGTGTCAAGCGTGAGCGCCAACAGGATTTAGGAGTGTGTCCTCATTGGCTCTCCATCATATCTTTGATTTGCACATTAAAAGAGTTGCCACCCGACCCACTATTAGCCTAAACACAAAAGGAACAGAATCAATCCAGTCAATTCTAGATCTACTTTTTAGATAAAGGGACATCTGCATGTGCTCATCATGTGACATAGATCCAAATGTAGGTTTTGTCTATCCATACCCATTCATATTAAAGAAGCTGTAGCTTCTGAGAGATGCTTTCAGCCATAGACCTAAATATGACTCATGACATATTTATTGTCCGTTCAACAAGGACAAATAGTAGGCTAGCCCTAACGTTTTCGTTTATGTTGGAGGGCCATCACGAAAATGAAGCCCAAACAGAATTTGGAATAAATATAGCCTTGAGTAGCCTAGCCGTTTTAATCCAGTTTTGTAGACCTATTATTTAGGTTTAAAACTTTGAAACAATAGGTTATCTTGGATTGTTTCCTATTTGAGAAAATAGGGTACTAGTGTGTGTGTGTGTGTGTGTGTGTGTGTGTGTGTGTGTGTGTGTGTGTGTGTGTGTGTGTGTGTGTGCGTGTGTGTGTCTGTGAACAGCCTAATTAGATCAATTGAGTACAACACTTCCACTATTCGAATATTAATTCATACTAGGACTTTTTGTCAACAGAATTGTATATTTATCTATTGGGATATTGTTCCACAGGCTATATCATTATCAAATGTTTTTTGGTAACTATCCAGTATTGATTTTAATTAAATCATAGCCCTATGCTCAGTCTTCCAGCCTATCAATTCAGAGTGACAAAATCAAATGCACCAATAACCATTAAATAAATTGTCTATTGAAGATTTAAAAATCTTTAACAATGGATGTCAATAATATTCTTCTGCATTGGAAAAAAAGTTATATGGCTCATATATGGATGATATGGATCAATGTTTGAGTAGGCCTCCCTATGCTACATTGCAAGCAGTTCCTAAAGAACGACTCAAGGATTGCAAGACAGACACCAGTGACACCCTGTGGTAGAATCTAATACTGCAGTTAATGGAATGCTGCATTTCCCCAATATTTTATAGCAATTACTTTACCTTTTCTCAAATCTGGACCTCTGCTGATGATTGTAATTTTTTCCCCTCCAACCTGCCACTGATTCAGAAATATAGGGCTCCAGGTGAGTGGGATGTCTGGCCAGTCAGTGACATTAATCTAACTAACTACCAAGGAGAAAAGAAAGCAGTAGACTCCTCCAGAACTCCAGGCTCAGATTTGAGTAGGCTACCCCTGTATTTGTATTTATTTGAATTTACAAGGGATCCCCATTAGCTGCTGCCAAGGCAGCAGCTACTCTTCCTGGGGTCCAAACACATTAAGGCACTTCCATCACACATAAAACAAAAGATAAAACAGTACAGTGTTATTCTCATCGACGGGGCTGTAGTGGAACAGGTTGAGAGCTTCAAGTTCCTTGGTGTCCACATCACCAACGAACTATCATGGTCCAAACACACCAAGACAGTCGTGAAGAGGGCACGACAAAGCCTATTCCCCCTCAGGAGACTGAAAAGATTTGGCATGGGTCCTCAGATCCTCAAAAAATTCTACAGCTGCACCATCGAGAGCATCCTGACTGGTTGCATCACCGCCTGGTATGGCAACTGCTTGGCCTCCGACCGCAAGGCACTACAGAGGGTAGTGCGTACGGCCCAGTACATCACTGGGGCCAAGCTTCCTGCCATCCAGGACCTCTATACCAGGCGGTGTCAGAGGAAGGCCCTCAAAATTGTCAAAGACTCCAGCCACCCTAGTCATAGACTGTTCTCTCTGCTACCGCACGGCAAGCGGTACCGGAGTGCCAAGTCTAGGTCCAAAAGACTTCTCAACAGCTTCTACCCCCAAGCCATAAGACTCCTGAACAGCTAATCATGGCTACCCGGACTATTTGCACTGCCCCCCCCACCCCATCCTTTTACGCTGCTGCTACTCTGTTAATTATTTATGCATAGTCACTTTAACTCTACCCACATGTACATATTACTTCAACTACCTCAACTAGTCGGTGCCCCCCGCACATTGACTCTGCACCGGTACCCCCTGTATATAGCCTCCCTACTGTTATTTTATTTGACTTCTGCTCTTTTTTTCTCAACACTTTTTTTGTTGTTGTTTTATTTTTACTTTTTTGTTAAAAATAAATGCACTGTTGGTTAGGGGCTGTAAATAAGCATTTCACTGTAATGTCTGCACCTGTTGTATTCGGCGCATGTGGCCAATAAAATGTGATTTGATTTGATTTGATTTTACATCATAACATTATCACACCACTACATATCTACAATACAACATGTATAATACCACCATACAACAATATTACAATGTACGTGTATGTAGAGTGCTTGTGCTAGAGTGTGTCTGTACCTGTGTGGGTGTCTCTTCACAGTCCCCGCTGATCAGTTTTTTAAATCTGATTCTACTGCTTGCATCAGTTACTTGATGTGGAATAGAGTTCCATGTAGTCATGGCTCTATGTAGTACTGTGCACCTCCCATAGTCTGTTCTGGATCTGGGGATTGTGAAGAGACCTCTGGTGGCATGTCTTGTGGGGTATGCAGGAGTGTCTGAGCTGTGTGCTAGTAGTTTAAACAGACAGCTCGGTGCATTCAGCTTGTCAACACTCTCCTCCACTTTGAGCCATGAGAGATTGACATGCATATTATTAATGTGAGCTCTCTGTGTATATTTAAGGGCCAGCCGTGCTGCACTTTTCTGAACAAATTGTAATTTTCCTAAGTCCCTCTTTGTGGCACCTGACCACACGACTGAACAGTAGTCCCCCATGGCCTTTTCTTTTGTTGGCAGTCTTGACTAGGCAGTTTGTTACTAGCGTTCAATTACCCACAAGTGAACAGATAAGCTGACAGATTCATGAAAAGTTGAAAACTAATTGTAGAAAAAAATACAGATTTAGGCCTATTAAAAAATGGGCAGATATTACTTATGTGATGTGACTCTTTCAAGTGCCTTTATTCTCTGAATAGGAGCACTTGTCTGAAATGACAACAACCTGTATTGAAGCCTACATCCAGTGTTGGGATCAGAAATCTGGACATGGGCGCCACCATGTGGAGAGATCTTATCCCAGAGTAGACCAACGATGTATATAAACGGAGAGGAAGAGGCGAAGCGAGAGGTTTCACTAAGCTTGTCGCCTGCCTTTCCGTCTTTGTGACAACGACTCCCATTGTTAGGGCAGAGACATGAGCATCTCGTCATTATATAGATCTCTGATGTAAACCCTGGATTGCTGATGGAACACGGGATGGAATAATTTATGTCAATACAGCACATGGATTCATCATGGATTGGGCACAGGTCTCTCTGATTGAACTGGTGAATGGTAGCTGACAGTGTCGGCTAGAGATGACGTGCAGGAGCCTCCTGCAGGAATTTGTAGTCTTGCTGAGGTCTTCTCTGTAGCTAATTAGCATTTAGAATTTTTTAGAGTAAATTGAGGCAAATATATTGATAAAACTCACCTTGTCCAAGAGAGAATTACAGGGTTATCAAAACGCCTGTATTTACCCCCCAAAAATGAAATGCTATTTAGCTGCTAATGTGGCTATCATAAAGAACTATAAATGTAATGATGATCTGAACTAGACTGCCAAATCGAGGCAAAGGGAAGAATCTCTGGATTAACTATCTGATGTTAGCTACATTTAGTAATGAATAAATTGGATACATTTCTTTAAATGGTCAATTCTGTGAACTGTCTTGTGCAAATTTCAAATTGACACAATACCTGTTAGCAAAGGTGCCAGCTAGAGATGACATCCGAGTTTGCGGAGATTTGTAGTCTTTCATGATGTCTACATTGATGCTAATTAACATTTTCGAATCAGAGTAAATAGAGCCAAATATATTGACATGTCACCTTGTCCGAGAGTGATTTACATGGTTATCAAAATGACACGCCAGGGTAAGCCTACATGAAACTCAGCCCTTATTTGAACTGTTTCTAAAATTCCATATGGGAAAAATGAATGGTGGAAAAACGATTGGAACCATTTCACTGCTTGACCGCTAGGTTTTATGGGTATTATAACACCTCCACTGTGGGGCTCTATTGACCAAAGAGGCTTTGAAGCCACCTGTCCGCCATATAGAGCTCTTCAGCTTGTAGTCCTAAAACCCATAAATGAGTTACCTCAGGTTCGTTAAGCCATCCCTATGGGAAAAATGAATGGGGAAAGAATAGGGTTTGGAATAAACACAGAAAATAAGGTCTGAGGTTAACAGGCTTATATACGTTTTGTTCTATAAGATAACAGCAGTCAGTTAACATCCTTTATGAATTATTTTTATTACATACACCACCGGTCAAAAGTTTTAGAACACCTACTCATTCAAGGGTTTTTCTTTATTTTCTACATTTTAGAATAATAGTGAAGACATCAAAACTATGAAATAACACATATGAAATCATGTAGCAACCAAAGAAGTGTTAAACAAATCAAAATATATTTTATATTTGAGATTCTTCAAATAGCCACCCTTTGCCTTGATGACAGCTTTGCACACTATTGGCATTCTCTCAACCAGCTTCATGAGGTAGTCACCTGGAATGCATTTAAATTAACAGGTGTGCCTTAAAAGTTAATTTGTGGAATTTCTTGCATTTGAGCCAATCAGTTGTGTTGTGACAAGGTAGGGGGGGTATACAGAAGATAGCCCTATTTGGTAAAAGACCAAGTCCATATTATGGCAAGAACAGCTCAAATAAGCAAAGACAAACGACAGTCCATCATTATTTTAAAACATGAAGGTCAGTCAATACGGAACATTTCAAGAACTTTGAACGTTTCTTCAAGTGCAGTCGCAAAAACCATCAAGCGCTATGATGAAAATGGCTCTCATGAGGACCGCCACAGGAATGCAAGACCCAGAGTTACCTCTGCTGCAGAGGATAAGTTCATTAGAGTTACCAGCCTCAGAAATTGCAGCCCAAATAAACATTAGACCAGTGGAAATGTGTCCTTTGGTCTGGAGTCCAAATTTGAGATTTTTGGTTCCAACCGCCATGTCTTTGTGAGATGCGGTGTGGGTGAACGGATGATCTCCGCATGTGTATTTCCCACCGTAAAGCATGGAGGAGAAGGTGTTATTGTGTGGGGGTGCTTTGCTGGTGACACTGTCTGATTTATTTAGAATTCAAGGCACACTTAACCAGCATGGCTACCACAGCATTCTGCAGCGATACACCATCCCATCTGGTCTGGGCTTAGTGGGACTATCATTTGTTTTTCAACAAGACAATGACCCAACACACCTCCAGGCTGTGTAAGGGCTATTTTACGAAGGAGAGTGATGGAGTGCTGCATCAGATGACCTGGCCTCCACAATCCCCCAACCGCAACCAAATTGAGATGGTTTGGGATGAGTCGAACCGCAGAGTGAAGGAAAAGCAGCCAACAAGTGTTCGGCTTATGTGGGAACTCCTTCAAGACCGTTGGAAAAGCATTCCAGGTGAAGCTGGTTGAGAGAATGCCAAGAGTGTGCAAAGCAGTCATCAAGGCAAAGGGAGGCTACTTTGAAGAACCATTTGTGTTATTTCATAGTTTGATGTCTTCACTATTATTCTACGATGTAGAAAATAGTAAACAAAATAAAGACAAACCCTTGAATGAGTAGGTGTTCTAAAACTTTTGACCAGTAGAGTGTGTGTATGTATATATATCTAGCGCATTTGGAAAGTATTCAGACCCTTTGACTTTTTCCACATTTTGTTACATCCTTATTCTAAAATGGATTAAATCGTTTTTTTTAAGCTAATCACATTTACGTAAGTATTCAGACCCTTTACTCAGTACTTTGTTGAAGCACCTTTGGCAGCGATTACACCACCATGCTTCACCATAGGGATGGTGCCAGGATTCCTCCAGACGTGACGCTTGGCATTCAGGCTAGAGTTCAATCTTGGTTTTATCAGACCAGAGAATCTTGTTTCTCATGGTCTGAGTCCTTTAGTTGCCTTTTGGCAAACTCCAAGCGGGCTGTCATGTGCCTTTTACTGAGGAGTGGCTTTCTTCTGGCCACTCTACCATAAAGGCCTGACTGGTGGAGTGCTGCAGAGATGGTTGTCCTTCTGGAAGGTTCTCCAATCTCCACAGAGGAACTCTGGAGCTCTGTCAGAGTGACGATCGGGCTCTTGGTCACCTACCTGACCAAGGCCCTTCTCCCCCTGATTGCTCAGTTTGGCCTGGTTGCCAACTCTAGGAAGAGTCTTGGTGGTTCCAAACTTCTTCCATTTAAGAATGATGGAGGCCACTGTGTTCTTGGGGACCTTCAATGCTGCCAAAAAATGTTGTTACCCTTCCCCAAATCTGTGCCTCGACACAATCCTGTCTCGGAGCTCTACGGACAATCCCTTCGACCTCATGGCTTAGTTTTTGCTATGACAGGCACTGTCAACTGTGGGACCTTATATAGACAGGTGTGTGCCTATCCAAATCATGTCCAATCAATTGAATTTACCACAGTTGGACTCCAAACAAGTTGTAGAAACATCTCAAGGATGATCAATGGAAACAGGATGCACCGGAGCTCAATTTCGAGTCTAATATCAAAGGGCCTGAATACTTACGTAAATAAGGTACGTTTTTAATTTTTTATAAATTAGAAAATATTTCTAAAAACCTGTTTTCACTTTGTCATTATGGAGTATTTTGTGTAGATTGATGACATTTTTTTAATCAAGGCTATAACGTAACAAAATGTGGGAAAAGTGAAGGGGTCTAAATACTTTCTGAATGCAGTGTATATATACATACTTAACTAAATTATAAACGCAACAACTTCAAAGATTTTACTGAGTTACAGTTCATATAAGGAAATCAGTCAATTGAAATAAATTCATTAGGCCCTAATCTATGAATTTCCCATGACTGGGCATAGGCCCAGCCGATCAGAATTAGTTTTCCCCCACAAAAGGGTTTTATTAGACAGAAATACTCCTTAGCACCCCCCCCACAGACGACCCAGCAGGTGAAGCCGGATGTTGAGATCCTGGGCTGGCGTGGTTACGGTTGCGAAGCACTGCCAAATTCTTTAAAACGACGTTGGAGGCAGCTAATGGTAGAGAAATTAACATTACAGTTTCTGGCAATAGCTCCGTTGGGCATTCCTGCAGTCATTATGCTAATTGCACACTCCCTCAAAACTTGAGACATCTGTCATTGTGTTCTGTGACAAAACTGCACATTTGTGTTTTTATTGTCCCCAGCACAAGGTGCACTTGTGTAGTAATCATGCTGTTTAATCAGCTTCTTGGTATGCCACACCTGTCAGGTGGATGGATTATCTTGCTCACTAAGAAATTTGAGAGTAATAAGCTTTTTGTGCATATGGAACATTCCCAGGATCTTTTATTTCAGCTCATGAAAATGGGACCAACACTTCACATTCTTTTATATATTTTTGTTCATATATAGAAATCATTGTAGACTCATTTTCCAGGTCAATGGATTAAACGCCAATTCTGCCACTAACCTCATATTCATCATCTCCAGCACCGAACCAGTGTCCACATGTTAAAACAGAGCTTTTCTATGGTCTGTGGTTAAAAAGGATAAGGTCCTACAAAAATGCTTGTCTGACATCACAGGATAGGATTAAAAGTTAACAATTATTTTCATAACCTGCAACAACTTTAGCCCAAAGGAGGGTATTCTCAAGCCCCAGATCACCGCAAATCAGTATTTGAAAATCACGGTTTACAATGTTTAAACTTTTGATATCATTGGGTAGAAATGTTTAACTATACCGTTTCCACTGGTATTGATCTGGAGATAATGAAAATGAGATTGAAAAGTAATGTGCACTAATCTGAAATCTAATCCTCATAACACATTGTGTATTGGCCTATCGCTTCCATTTTTACAGAACCCTTTGCCCCGCCTATGAAAGACAGCATTGGAGTCACTAGTGCCAACGGCTTGATTTTACAATGTACATACATGCTGATTTGAATAATAGATTTCTACAATGGCCTCATCCCTTATGGTTAGAATATTATCAGTTCTGCATGTGACATTGTAGTAAATAACCAAAATAACCAGTCTCATCTGCAACTTAACAGCATTGCCCTTAGGATACATGACGATCTATTTGGGTCGTATCAAACCTGGAGCCTTTAGATGGATTAAAGCCAACTTTACATGAGCAGTAGGGATTTCAGAAAAAGTATGAAGTGGCATGAAAAGACAAACATTCAATTTTGGTAAGAATGGTTCCATTTTATTTACATTACTCCCGTGCCATGAGTTTCTGCTTCTTCAGCTTCTTCTGAGACACCTGCAGGACAAAGAAAATGTATCAGACCAACATACCGATAATACCCTCATAGGGACAGAATGATGTAGACTTAAATGCAAATGTGTGGTTGCTCAGCCTCATTCATATTTATTTTCATGGGTAATCCAAAGGTGTCCTAAGAAAGTCATCATTGCAACCATTTCATACAGACACTTATAAAAAACATAAGTGCAAGGTCTGATAAGACTTAATGAGTTATGCCAGAAGGATAGTAAACCATTGTTCATCAAGAGCTTGTACCTTCTAATCACACTGCTTTTATATGGGAAATATGGGGAAGAGTAAATATTCTCAGAAAGATACCAAGCAGAACCTTCTGCAAAAGACGTTATCATGCATACCTTTTTCTTAGTGGCGACTTCCTCCTCTGGTTTGGGAACGATCTGCTCCTTCTCTGTGAGGATCATCTCAATGTGGCATGGGGAGCTCATGTAGGGGTTGATGCGACCGTGGGCACGGTATGTGCGTCTGCGCATCTTGGGGGCCTTGTTCACCTGGATGTGCTCGATCACCAGGGAGTCTACATCTAGACCCTGTCAGAATAGAGCAGAGATTAAACCGGTTAGCAAGTAAAATCAAATAACACACACATGGCCAGTTGTCTGTGGGATACAGTACTTAACCCTTGAGGGAATTGGCCTATATGTATAGGGCTAAATTACAATGTTTCTTACAGAAGAAATAAGAAAAGCATATGATAGCAGCAATTGAAAGTGAAATTGAGATTATGGGAAAATTATTAGACCAAAATTGAGGACAACAGTTCACCTGACAAGACTGAATCCAAACATTACACTTGATTTTATATGCATTTTACATATACTGTACATTTTGCTGCATTTGATGATAACAATCTGAAAATACTCTGAATACAGTAACATAATATTCCCCGGGAAATTTGGGGCAGGTGCAACATAATACAAAATAAATGACACGGGTTTGAGTGAGAGGACTAACTGGTGTCTCCAAGTGGCCACACACCTCCAAAGTGTGCACAGTTAAGTAATTTCAATGCACTTGTATGACGGTCTTCAAACTATAACTAGGTTTCCATACAAGTAAAGTACGTCTTAAAAAACATTTCACGACAGGCCTGATGGAAACACCAAATTTGTCGGTAAACTTTCCAAATGTTGAGAAAACACGCTAGTCAAGGTGGGATCTTTGTGTCTAAAATAAATTATCCATGAAATGGCAACGGAAATGCTTTTATGCTCAAGTATTGATATAATAACCATCATATCGAAGTAAACTTGGGAGCCACGTAACGACTCGGGAAAGAATGCAGTTTAATAGGCTACAAATGAAATAAGTGATGAACTTCACAAGGTGTGGTCCTCTGTAGCTCAGCTGGTAGAGCACGGCGCTTGTAACGCCAAGGTAGTGGGTTCGATCCCCGGGACCACCCGTACACAAAAAGAAATTTGCACGCATGACTGTAAGTCGCTTTGGATAAAAGCGTCTGCTAAATGGCATATTATTATTATATTACAAGGTGGTGAAAGTGCACAGTGATTAATGCTCCTTTCCAATAAATAGAGGGTCCTCTTCTGGAGACATGCTCAATGCTTGGCTCCCTTTAGACAATCTCACTTGTCCATAATAATCTCATGTAGACCATCCTACCCGCACTGTATCTGCGAGCCGTTGGTTAGAGCGCATGTGCCAAGACCACAGTGGGCACAGTTGCAATATAACGTTTTTTTGGTTGTTGTTGACAAAACCATTTTACCTGTATTTATTTTGTACATTGGAATTTAACCGCAAAATTTATTTTTATGTGCACTACGTCATCACAGGCTTTTATCCGCAACAGGTCAATTTGATGGAAACATCTCTGGTGGAAAAATGCGCATATTGTTTTTATGCAGATCTTTTGAATATTTGCATGAAAATCTGTCGCCAATTAGATGGAAACCTAGTTTATAAAGAACTTTGAGCTCTCCTAGCTGTGCCGTTGAACTAGAGCAAGCACACTTGTAGTTTCGTTTGGAACACAACCCTGCATACACCACACAATTAATGTTGTTTACGCAATACAAAAACTGTCCATTATAAGTCGCAATCTGAGTCAGGTGGGCATGATTTGAAAGCTTGTTATATTGCCAACATGACAACATAATAAAATACGATCTTACATGGAAATTCAGACAAACTTTGTAATTGGTGCGCATATAGCGCATTCGGGAAAGTATTCAGACCCCATCACTTGTTCAAAATTGTTGTTACGTTACAGCCTTATTCTAAAATTGATTAAATTTACAGCATTTCCCTCACTCAAACAAAATTTGCAAAAGTTCCTAAAACAGCGGGAGGGATGGGGCAACTTGTCATTTGTGGTGCTCAAGTTCAGAACGGCCATCAGTCAAAACCCATACACCACTGTGAAGCGCAGAGCCAGAACTCTGGCATGCATCGCATGTTACTGTACAGCCACTACATTCCAATTTAGGGGTGTATCAGCGCCCAAATCTAATTATTTACACTCGTACCCGTATAAGTGTTAAAATGGCAAAGCTAGAATCCTTAGTTGCTACATCAATTTTTGGACTTAAATTAATTATATATACCCATTGATTCTTGAAGACTCAAACTTCTAAATGCCTCATGAGCTTAGTTCAACTGTTGTACCCCATCAGAACGCAAAATAAGCTTGTTATAGTCCAATGTTTGTAAACAAATTATATTAAAACAAATACTATAGCCTCAAAACATGGTTAAAACAAATGTTTATATCATGGATGTCAGTCCATGCATTCATAGCTCTTGCTTTGAATTTGAGAGGGTTAACATTTCAGGCCCATCCCGCAGCTTTTGACCAAAACAGCCTTTATCGTTTCAATTAAGGATTCCAGCTTTAAATTATATTGTTCATACAAGCATCATGGTGGCTCAGATGTAATATTTTCATGGTTAATACAAAAGGTGTCCCAAATGGTCATCAATGCAATCATGAATTATGCCCATTTCACAGTTTGAGCCCCAACAAAAAGAAAAATCCAAAATATTATAATATAAGCTTGATAGCATCATACTTTTCACAAATCTCTCCACTAGAGAGAACTACAGGCATGCCACGATAAGAGGCAGGCCTAACAAATATACCAAAATTACCTTCAGCTCAGCGTTGCTCTCAGCATTCTTCAGCATGTGGAGAAGGAACTCTGCGCTCTTCTTGGGCCAGCGTCCCTGTGTCCAGTCAAACTGCTTGGCCTGCAGAGGAAAGGTTGTGTCAGCAGTGCGCATAAAAGACCAGGCCAGAATAGGTGCCCCCATTTCTGGTCCACATTGGGGAAGATTTATGTAGACATAAGTGCAAATGTGTGGTTGCTCAGCCTCATTCATATTTATTTTCATGGGTAATCCAAAGGTGTCCTAAGAAAGTCATCATTGCAACCATTTCATACAGACGTGCAAGGTCTGATAAGCCAGAGACATTGAAAATCATGTTGTTCCCCTCTCCAATGCCCTTATGTTGAACAATATTTGTTTTAAAGATCCCTTTCAAAGCTTCTAATCCCAATACTTTTACATAAGAAATATATTAAAGAGTAAACATTGTCAGAAAGATAACCAAGCAAAGTCCCATATACACATTTAAATTGAGACTAGGGTAAACGATACTGAATTGAAGCTTACCTGGGCACACCTGCTGACACCCCCATTGTAGCGGCGGAAGGGAACACACTGGTGCTTGACTGTAACATCCTTCAGGTACTTGGTGGCCTTGCGGATGTGCATGCCTTTGATGGTCTGAGCTGTCTCACGGGTGTTCTGATGGGTAACAAACAACATCAATATACTGTAGTAGCTAGCTATATCAATAACAGATTTTTATAAATTGGTCTAATAGGCATGGATGCAAAATTGCTCAGTTATTTGTTAGATATTGTCACATTTGACTCCAAAGGTCTCCAATGTTGTCATCATAGCAAAGCATCATACCTTTCAGTCTGCACACATTTATGACTACCAACACATATCAACCAACAGCAAATGTAACTCCCACACTGATACAACTACAGTAGACAAAATGTCTGAAAGCAACTTCTCATGTCACTCAGAAAAGACAACACCTTACCTTGAAGTGAACCCGGAGATTGGAGCCCCTCGACTTGCATGCTGCGGAAGAAAATACAGCAATGATCAGTGAGGTCACAAGACAGAAATGCATGGTGAATAAACCATTTATGTGCAAATGTATGGTTACTCAGCCTCATTCATATTTATTTTCATGGGTAATCCAAAGGTGTCCTAAGAAAGACATCACTACAACCATTACACGTATAACTAAATATCATGGATAAGTCTGATAAGACTTCACGATTTATGATGGCAGAGGGATATAAGATAACGTTAACCAGTTAACTTGCATTAGCGAGCTAATGAATAAAGCCAGGGCAACAATCACACCAGTACTCACACTTAGTCGGGTTCTCGGGGTCGAGCGAGTAGCGGACCATTTTCAGATATCTGCAAAAGATAAACGGTTTGTTAGTTAACTAGCTAACTAAACCTAGTCGGCGAACGTGTTAGTGTGTTGCTTGACTGAGAAACACAAGTCAGACATCTTGGATGCGCTACGTGTTAGTTGCTAGCTAGCAAACGTTACCCTACAGTTGCTGGTTTAATTACAAACCCAATACAACGAGCAAATCACATACGACTACATCACTGGGACTATTTATTTCATCAAGACTCATTCGTAGGACCGGGGACAACATTACGGTCATGGTTTTGTTAGCCATGCTAAAAGTGGCTGAGGGCCAAGCAAATCACAAATATGACTATTTGTGAAAATATACACCGATACACGCATGGACGCCGAAATTTCTAAGTAGTAGTTTAAATACATGTAAGTACAACATGTAAGAGTCGGGATGCCATAGATATTGAAGCGATTAAATGGATTATCGGCCGCAGTTGTATGCCTCTTCACTTACTTTCTAAGGCCGCGGAAGGGAAGAGGTAGAATGAAGCATTCTGGGAGTAGAAATCGTGAATGTCATCTCGCGAGATTTTCAGAGAGCTTTGAACGGGATTAGGTGTTCTTCTTTGGTGTCATTTCTGACAGGGCATTTATTCCAATAGAAAGAGTTTACCGCCACCTTTTGTATTACAAAGATATTGCATTCTCGTTTTGCACTGGCGGACTTAACATTAGGCAGAAGAGGCCTCACATCATCAAGGGGCCTCATGAGCTGGTCATAAACATTTAAAAAACACAATTGTAAACCGGTACCAGGCCGAAAAATGAATGAAAGTGAATAGGGCATTTCCACGTAAAAAAGGTATAGGGGTAATTCCACGATTTAAAAAAAAACATTCAGAGCTTTCTTATTGTACTAGGCAAGTCAGTTAAGAACAAATTCTTATTTACAATGAGGCCTACACCAGCCAAACCCAGACGACGCTGGGCCAATTGTGCTCCGCCCTATGAGACTCTCAATCACAGCCGGTTGTGATACAGCCTGGAATTGAACCAGGGGGTCTGTAGTGGCTCCCGAGTGGCGTAGTGGTCTAAGGCACTGCATCGCAGTGCTAGCTGTGCCACTAGAGATCCTGGTTCTGTCGTAGCCGGCCGTGACCGGGAGACCCATGGGGCGGCGCACAATTGGCCCAGCGTCGTCTAGGGTAGGGGAGGGAATGGCCGGCAGGGATGTAGCTCAGTTCGTAGAGCATGGCGTTTGCAACGCCAGGGTTGTGGGTTCGATTCCCACGGGGGGTATAAAAAAAATAAAAATATATGCACTAACTGTAAGTCGCTCTGGATAAGAGCGTCTGCTAAATGACTAAAATGTAAATGTAGTGACACCTCAAGCACTGAGATGCAGTGCCTTAGACCACTGCGCCACTCGGGAGCCCGAGATGCTGTTTGTATCTCTCAGAGATAGCACAGATACTTCAAAACATACTTCCTTTTGTTTTTCCATGTATGAATCTGTTTTAAATGGATTTCTATGGACTTATAGCAGTAAGGCCAAATGTTTCATAAAATATATATATTTGTATATTTACAGGTATTGCTAAATGAACTTCTTAAAACAATTCCATATGTTAGCTTAGTAGAAACTAAGACTCTAGGGGATACAATACGCATTTCTTTAGGAAAAAGACAGGTGCTGCTGATAATACTGCCATCGTCGTCGAGGCAGAGGACATGTATGTGTAGCCCATGTATCTGATGCTGTCTGGCCAAAAAGATTATGGCATGTCATACTCTTTTTGGCCAGAAAGCATCAGATACATGGGCTACATACTGTATAGTAAGACAGAGGGGCGCTGTTACGCTCGCTCGGATGCTTTCTCCGGTGAGATCGTTTCAGCCACTTGCGAATTGAAGGAAAGTTGGCAGGTGCACAGTGCACTGTTCAGATGCTGGAATTATTTTTGATGAACGTGCAAGGGTAACCTACTTTTTTAAGTGATTTGTTTGATAATCAGATGAAAACATCATGACTGGTTCTGTTCATGGCACATTAAAAGGTATTACATTATTACAGTTAAATTACGTCTTTACTTTCAATCCTCTTCCTGAGGCCTCCAAATCACTAAGTTGGCCCCTGACTAGATGGGACCAAAGAGCAGGAAAATTATGTTCTCTGACTATTTCAAGTACAGTACCAACATCAACATAGACATAATATTGTTTCCCACAATGAAATCGGGGAAGGGACAGTGGATCTGTATTCGTCCGTTAGTACGTTAGTGCGTTCGTACATTAGTCACACGCGATATCTCAGACTGCACTAGCCCGATTTTGACGAAATTTGGGTGAATGATGAGTCTTGCATTTACTAAATTACACTGATTGACCAGATAGTGGCGCTATAACAAGATATTTAAAATGCTTTGAAGTGTCACGTCCCTCACCCCGTTTAACCTAAAGTCCTGAAATTCAGTACATAGCTCCCTCTCCTCACAAAGAACAAATTTGCCTCAGCGACCGATAAGGTCCACCATGATGGATTTTCCGCCATTTTTAATTTTGTGAAAAAGACTTAAATGCTACTCTTCTGGCACCAAATAATCGATCTGCACGAAACTTGATATGTGGCATCTATGGACAAAGGTCTCTCAACGCAATATTTTACAGACTAGTACCTAAAACAACATGGGCGTTATTGACCAACAAACATTCCCGTTGGCGTGGTCTGGCACATAAATGCATATAAATCGGTCAATGATATTCGTATTGTAAAAAAAAACTGGTACACATCTTGCAAACACTGTCAAGACTAAATATATGCAAGAACATTAATATTGACAACACGGAGGCGCTATAACGGGCACATGTTTATATCTCTTGTACTGGAGTTTTTGCAGTGGTGTAAAGTACATAAGTAAAAATACTTTAAAGTACTACTTAAGTAGTTTTTTGGGGTATCTGTACTTTACTTATTTATATGTTTGACAACCTTTACTTTTACTCCACTACATTCCTAAAGAAAGTAATGTACTTTTTCTCCATACATTTTCCCTGACACTCAAAAGTACTACATTTTGAATGCTTAGTAGGACAGGAAAATTGTCCAATTCACACACTTATCAAGAGAACATCCCTACTGCCTCTGATCTGGTGGACTCGCTAAACACAAATGCTTCATCATGTCTCATGTCTGGCTATCCGTAAATACAAAAAAATAATAATAATCGTGCCGTCTGGTTTGCTTAATATAAAGAATTTGAAATGAATCATACTTTGACTTTTGATACTTAAGTATAGTAATTACATTTACTTTTGATCCTTAAGTATATTTAAAACCAAATACTTTTAGACTTTTCCTCAAGTAGTATTTTACTGGGTGACTTTCACTTTTACTTAAGTCATTTTCTATTAAGGTATCTTTACTTTTACTCAAGTATGACAATTGGGTACTTTTTCCATCACAGAGTTTTTGGGACCACTCATCTCCACATCAAATGATTAGGTGTGCTGCTGAGGTCTGTTTTATCACTAGAGGGGCTAATCATTCAAATGTTTGTAGGATAGGAGTCTCTGATTTTGTGGCACTGCTAACTGGGCAACTAGTCAACATAGGACTAGCTGTGACGTAAGTAACTGATATACAAGAGAGCTCCTTTTTATCAGAAAGTGCTGTGAACTAGTCTGTGAAATTCAGATTGAAAAATAGATGGTCAATGCGGCATGTTATATTTTTACCTTGATTCTAGACTGTCTTGATCACCTATACAGTGTCTTGCAAAAGTATTCATCCCCCTTGGCGTTTTTCCTATTTTGTTGCATTACAACCTGTAATTTAAATTGATGTTTATTTGGATTTCATGTAATGGACATACACAAAATAGTCAAAATTGGTGAAGTGAAATGAAAAAAATTACTTGTTTCAAAAAATTCAAAAAAATAAATAATGGAAAAGTGGTGCGTGCATATGTATTCACCCCCTTTGCTATGAAGCCCCTAAATAAGATCTGGTGCAACCAAATACCTTCAGAAGTCACATAATTAGTTAAATAAAGTCCACCTGTGTGCAAAGTGTCACATGATCTGTCACATGGTCTCAGTATATATACACCTGTTCTGAAAGGCCCCAGAGTCTGCAACACAACTAAGCAAGGGGCACCACCAAGCAAGCGGCACCATGAAGACCAAGGAGCTCTCCAAACAGGTCAGGGACAAAGTTGTGGAGAAGTACAGATCAGGGTTGGGTTATAAAAAAATATCAGAAACTTTGAACATCCCACGGAGCACCATTAAATCCATTATTAAAAACTTGAAAGAATATGGCACCACAACAAACCTGCCAAGAGAGGGCCGCCCACCAAAACTCACGGACCAGGCAAGGAGTGCATTAATCCGAGAGGCAACAAAGAGACCAAAGATAACCCTGAAGGAGCTGCAAAGCTCCACAGTGGAGATTGGCGTATCTGTCCATAGGACCACTTTAAGCCGTACACTCCACAGAGTGGCCAGAAAAAAGCCATTGCTTAAAGAAAAAAATAAGCAAACACGTTTGGTGTTCGCCAAAAGGCATGTGGGAGACTCCCCAAACATACGGAAGAAGGTACTCAGGTCAGATGAGACTAAAATTTAGCTTTTTGGCCATCAAGGAAAATGTCTGGCGCAAACCCAACACCTCTCATCACCCCGAGAACACCATCCCCACAGTGAAGCATGGTGGTGGCAGCATCATGCTGTGGGGATGTTTTTCATCGGCAGGGACTGGGAAATTGGTCAGAATTGAAGGAATGATGGATGGTGCTAAATACAGGGAAATTCTTGAGGGAAACCTGTTTCAGTCTTCTAGAGATTTGAGACTGGGACGGAGGTTCACCTTCCAGCAGGACAATGACCCTAAGCATACTGCTAAAGCAACACTCGAGTGGTTTAAGGGGAAACATTTAAATGTCTTGGAATGGCCTAGTCAAAGCCCAGACCTCAATCCAATTGAGAATCTGTGGTATGACTTAAAGATTGCTGTACACCAGCGGAACCCATCCAACTTGAAGGAGCTGGAGCAGTTTTGCCTTGAAGAATGGGCAAAAATCCCAGTGGCTAGATGTGCCAAGCTTGTAGAGACATACCCCAAGAGACTTGCAGCTGTAATTGCTGCAAAAGGTGTCTCTACAAAGTATTGACTTTGGGGGGGGTGAATAGTTATGCACGCTCAAGTTGTCTGTTTTTTTGTCTTATTTCTTGTTTGTTTCACAATAAAACATATTTTGCATCTTCAAAGTGGTAGGCATGTTGTGTAAATCAAATGATACAAACCCCCCCAAAATCCATTTTAATTCCAAGTTGTAAGGCAACAAAATAGGAAAAATGCCAAGGCGGGTGAATACTTTCGCAAGCCACTGTATGGGTTCAGGCCATATGTTGTTGTTGTGTGGAATACCTCACCTTAGCAGCACGATATCCTGTATCTCATCCTCTCTTCTCTTGTTGCCCTAGCTAGAGCATTATCCCTGACCGGATCAGTCTGCAGTGGAATGCTCCCTCTAAATAGATATAATGTAGATTATAGATTAGGAGGTTCAAAAATGGCAGGTAAGCTTTTTTACTCTAGTCAATCTAATTGGTGTCATCTCTTGGGTTCTGGCCTGGACTGGGAGTCCAGGTCAGGAATGTGATCTCAGCTCATTAAACTGGGAGTGTGTAGTTGGCAGAGATGAGAGCGGTCATTCAATATAATATGTCATTTTAGTAGATGCTTTTATTCAAAGCGACTTATAGTCGTGAGCATACATTTGAAAATATTGGGGTGACCTGGGAATTGAACCCACTATCATGGCGTTGCAACTAAGCGTCCATGCTCTACTAAGAGAAAGAGCGTACAGAGACTATACTCCTGACTTTCATCAAACAACATGTGATACACAGTGCTGTGGGACAGTTTACTGCCATCAGTCGTGACTAATTAGCCTCTATGTAAAGTCATTTAAACACAGCAACCAATATCGAAATATCTTTCCCATAAAGATGTATAATCCTTATTAGTGTGTAATAGAGAAAGACAAATGAAAAAGACACAATGTGGTAATATTTAAACCAGTAGTTGGTTTATTTGTATTTGGTGCTTTTTATGTTGTGTTGTGAGACGGTTTGACCAGCTACTTATAAAATAGTATGTAGCCTATACTCTCACATTGGCTAAGTGAGCCATGCGCAACGTTGCACTGCAAATCATGTTGAAAGAGGGTGGTGACAACTTGTGTCAATATACAAAAATAAAGATATTATATACAAAAGTTATCAACTTTTTTCTTGCATGTTTTAAACATATTGCATTATCTCCCCATACCAGTGAAAAACATCTTGAAATAAATTCCTCTATTCCAACATGACCAAATATAGTGTTGTGAAGACTTCAAACTCAACACCTACAGACATCTTTTTCTGTTTCCTTTAGAGAACATGATTATCTTTTATTTACATACAATGATCATTTTTGAACAAGTCTAAAGCGAAACGGAGTACTTTTAACTTTTCTTACTAAAGCTGAAATGGCAAATCACAGATACATCACACCATAATCAGGATTTGCTACAATGAAACAAGTCCTGCTGAAATTGAATTTCCTTGGCATAAAGGCAGTCCACCGACTTTACATAATATGCAATTACAGCATTTACTTCATATGATACATCTTCCCCTTTGCAAGCGAAGGTTAAGGTCTGTACATGGGTAACGTGTGTTGTGTTCTTTAAGAGGAAGTGGTGGTCATGTGTTTAGCTACACAAGACCGTATTTGGTTTACAGACAGATAGAAACAGACAGATAGACAGGCGGATAGACCCCACAACTGTCAGTCATAGCATGATATCGCAGGAGGTTCAGTCAGTTCTCTTTCCTATGTTCTTCAATCACAGCCTTTACATGTGCACAGGAAAATGAGCATTACGGGAAATTAGAATGGGTAGCAGTCCCGCCAAGAGGTTTCCACCATTTCATGACACCACTAAGTAGTAAAGAGAGAAACCCGTCCAAGTCTTTGCCCCCTCATCTATCGATTGTTGAATTGATAGCATGGATAGATAGTTGATGCGGTGGATTTCCTGTGTTCCGTCTGGGGTAGGTTGTAGGCAGAGGTTTGTCATAGATCTGGAGGGCAGCATGGAGTAAGAGAGATGGAAAAGACACTGCTTGTTGATTACAGCATGGGTCTTAAAAACGACCCAGGTAAAGGTTTGCTTTCAGCCAAAGTCCTGTAATACGGTCATCAT
This sequence comes from Coregonus clupeaformis, assembly GCF_020615455.1. Lineage (NCBI taxonomy): Eukaryota > Metazoa > Chordata > Actinopteri > Salmoniformes > Salmonidae > Coregonus > Coregonus clupeaformis. Next base: position 46,636,213 of record NC_059206.1, on the reverse strand, counting down.
AGTGAGGCAGTGTAAGAACAGCTGGATAACCTGCAAAAAAAATAAAATACAAAGAATATAAGATATTCTTACTTATAATGATATACTTTGTCATAAGTACATCTTCACTACCATCAACGCTATTCATGTATATTCAATTACAGGTTAGATGTCGATCCATTTACACAGTATATAGAAGCTTCTAAGAATCTAACCCTCTAGTTACTAACCTATGACCCTTTCTAGAAGAGCAAACCCTGTATTAATATTGCAAGATACTTACAGTTATCGGCTCTACTGCATCCAGCTGACAGTGCATATCTCTGTGACCTTGCATGGCTGTGTGTCCAGTCAGGCTGCTGCCTGAGGGGGTTGAGGGGGTTCAGAGGGAGAGCTGGGTTGTGGGGTTCAGAGGGAGAGCTGGGGTGTGGGGTTCAGACTCAGGTGTGCGGCAGGTGTTGGCTAGAGAGTCAGGCGTGAGGGTACAGTCAGACAGGACAGTAGAGGCCAGGCCGCAGGGCTCATTTGAGACAGGGGCTGACCACAGTGGGCGTAGGGGGGTAAACCAGCGCCACGTTGACCCGCTCCAAACCATTCTTTGGGCAGATTATCTCAGTCAGCCCCTCGGGGCGCGGCTGGCTTAGAAGCTCACCTAAGAAAGAGCGAAACGGGGGGAGGGAGGGGGAGAGTTAGTTTGAAAATAATACTCAATTATCCAATCGACAAAGATTATTTATCCAATGATATCAGGATATAGTGGATTTTGTACAGGATCCCAAGTCAATGTTTTGCCAAGATTTGAGCTGTAACAAAATAGTTCTTTATTCGTCCACTAGATGGCGATTTCACTGCATTACCACTGATTGCCAGAGCCTGCTACAGAGCAAAATGAGCACAATAACTGCATGTTCATTTCCCTTGAGACCTCTGTGGAGTGGAGGGCTCCATCAGGCTTTGTTTAATAGCTGCAGATCCACTCATATTGAAAGGATGTGTCCTCGTCAGCAAAACCACAAGGCACTGGCAGTTTGCTGGGGAATGTGTGTTAGTGAGAAAGAGAGCTTGTGCCTGCTTGTGTTTGAATATGCATGTGCATGTGAACGTGCATGTGTGTTTATCATCACATTTTCTGTAATCAAGGACGTTTCCTCACTATCAGCACAGACCAGGCTGTATGTCACATGTTCTGGCCTTCCAAATATGGGAAAAACTCAGTAACAGGCCATCTGTAGCTGTATAACCACTGTTCTGTGATCCAGAAAAACATGCCTGGCCTTCATTCCCTATCAAGGACCACTTCATATCTAACGAGCAATATGTAAAACAGGCTTCAGTTGTTGGTAGATAGATTTACTCATCATCTTCTAGAAAACGAACCTTAATAATTACTACTCATACAGCTTTAGTTTGTTTGAAAGGAGGGATCTAGGCAGAACATTTTTGAAAAACCTCTTCTTTCTGTTTTCAGAACAATAGCAGGAAACGGAGCAGGTGCAGCACAAACAGAATCAGAAACACTGCGAAAGGCAAACACTAACATCCTCTGCAGCATCCTTAATGGAAAGAAACTCTGCTTCTAAAAGAAGTCTGAGTGGCACAGCCAGGGTTCCTCCAAACGCTGTCAGCCAGTTCGCAACTAACAGGGCATTGTGGGATGCTGTGCGTGAGTCTGTTTGTGATGATGGTGGGGTATCGGTCCGATTGAGGCAGGCAGAAACAATGAGTTGTTACATCATCCGTCACTGAATAAGATTACAGTCATCCTGCCTGGCTGGCTGGCTGCCTCTGACAGTAATGCAGTGCAGCACTAGACTACACCCATCAGATAGAGCATGTACTAAACCCACTCACTGTCTGTACACAGACAGTCTGACCACACACTGCTACTATAGCCAACTGGATAATGTACTCACATAGTGCTTTGAAGTCCATGAGACAAACAGTTGTTAAATTCTATCAGTAACACTATGTCACTACATTCTCTATCATTATGGTTTTATTATAAAATCTCTGTTGTGTGATATAAAGGCAAACCCAATCAATATGTTAGAGAGGGAGGGGACAAAACTGAGCACAGGGGGAGAGAGAGAGAGAGAGAATGTTGCATGCTACTTTTACAGAATCATCTATACTCACCGGCTTGTACCATGCTCAGAGCTCACATGATTTTAATGGTTTAGCTTTAAGAATGGATTAGGCCCGATTATCCTTTTCCTTGGCTAAATAATGATGCACCCCTCTTGTTCGGCTCTGTTAGGCATCTGCCTAGATAGCTCACTAATATTGTATTGACCCATCACCAGCAGGATCTGGGCTTATCTGCTCCAGACAAAGATTGACCTGGTTTTACATTTACATTTAAGTCATTTAGCAGACGCTCTTATCCAGAGCAACTTACAGTTAGTGGATGCATACATATACATATATATATATATATATTTTTTTTTCATACAGGCCCCTCGTGGGAAACGAACCCACATCCCTGCCAGCCAAAACCTCCCCTACATTGGACGACGCTGGACCAATTGTGCGCCGCCGGTCGCGGCCGGCTGCGACAGAGCCTGGACTCGAACCAGGATCTCTAGTGGCACAGCTAGCACTGCAATGCAGTGCCTTAGACCACTGCGCCACTCGGGAGTTTTACTATCTGCATCTCATATCCTCCTGATCTGCAGGGTCAACACTATGCAGCGCCAGTCCTGTCTCCTAGGCTGTGTGACCATGTCTGTCACCATGCTGTAAAACTAGAACCCTCGTAGCAACCCTATCCAAAAGGCAATGGGGACATTTTGTTACCAAGGATATGGCTAGTTTGTTACCATGGTTGATATTTGCTCTGGTCTTGGTATGTCTAATCATTTCAAGCGCTGTTCATTTCTCTATGTGTCCTACTTCTGAAACAATTTAGTTCACCACTGATTTTCTTCCCTACACTCAACACAATGTATAGGATTCATCCCAATGCATGTTCTTCCCTCTGGGTGTGTAGAGTAGTAGCCTATCTAATAGCCTGTCCTTAGCAGCACTTCAACCATTAGGCCCATTGATTTTATCTTCTCCTCATCAGGACAAAGCATGGGGTCCAACTAGCACGCTGGAGTTGTTTTTTTACTGGAAACAGACAGACTGGAATAACGGTGAAAGTCATGGTATTTCTTGTCCTGGTAAAAAGGTTTGATTTTCACAGTATTGTGATTGTAGTGCTGCTGTTCACTGCAATACAGTCAGAACGTATAACATTCCAGTTTTGCTATACAGGACATCCTGACATGTGATGTATTAGTGGTTCATTCCTGAGAATGTTGCTGGCACCAGATCTCTCAGTGTGGAAACAGTGGGGAGTCTGTTACAGGAAGCATAGATGCTGAATCACACAGCCAGTTATCTCTGCCTCTCCCTTCATCTGGGTCAGTCAGACAGAGGACAGTAAAAGCACCCACTCCAGTCTCACCTCCTTCACTGCTCACTGGGTGTAGGCTAATCATACAGTATGCAGATGGACAGAGGACTCTGTTGGCCCTGACATCAAGGACTAGGAATGTGCTATTCATCTCTACTCCCCCTCCTCACTGAAATATCATCAGCAGGCAGGTAGGATAATGAGCCTGTACATTCCTGTGCTGCTGCTCTGCTCTGCTAGGCTTGATCTTCTGCCAGGCCCTCCATTTCTACTCTTTTTCTCTTTTATTCTCCACTGAACTCCACCGCTGCCGCCATAAAAGTAAAACTGCTATTTCTCCAGGCTCGCTAGGGGGAAAAAATGGCTATTTTCCTGTTTCCAAGAAAGTCCCAGTAGGATGCTGAACGTGTTTGGAAAAACACAGGAGGAGTCTAGACGAGAATGTCCACGACTTGTCTTTTCACAATGGACTCCAAGGTCCTCCGTCCTTCTCTTCCACTTCCCCTTTTGTCCCGGCTTTAGGCATCATTGGAAAGAGAAGGAGAAGAGGGTCGGGGGCTGTAGGGGGGGGTCATTTCAAAGAAGGCTATTGACAATGATCAATAATGATACGCACTCAGAGAGAAGTGGAGAGGGGCATGTGAACACATGAAAGGGCCTGATGTCTGAGGGTGTCGGACTCAATTACTTTCTCTTTCATTTCTCTTTCTCTGTACACATTGTTTCTGTAGGAAGATCAAATGGGTCACTTGTAGTCAGCCACCATCCCCCACAAAGGGAATGACCCTCAGCATCCAATCAACTGACTGAATTTACAGGCCTTGTCCATCCCCCATTCCTTCACAACAACAACATTTCCCCAAGTTTCAATCATCGTCTGCTTTTACACACTAATTTCCGCTTACTCATCCACAGGTTACATCATCCATTATACAATAAAAAGGAGGTGTTCCTCCCTCCTTCCACATCTGCCACGCTCCACACTGGTAGGTGAGGACTCAAAATCAAACTGGGGTTTGAAATAAACTCCTGTATTTAGAGAAGCGGTTGATCAGATCGATACAAAGCCGGAGTTCTTCACAGGGAAATGCTTTGTCAGCTGTTCTAACAGAAACAAAAACAATGCCACTTAGAGGTGGCGACTTTCACTCGCGGACTGAGTAACAGCCAATGCCATGACAAAGCTGGCAGTGTGCCCAGGTCAGGCCTAAAGCAAACAGGGCTGCCAGCTAGCTGCCTTCTGCCCAGTATCCACACTCACCCTCAGGGGGTCGGTAGAAACAGGAAGCATCCAGTTTTCAAGGGTAAAGGAGAGTAGAGGTGAAGCCTGAAAATCGGATGCTTATGGATTCTGACGACCCCGCTCAGGCGTTTATTTTACACCTGCTACATTAGGTTACTCCACACTCCATATTAATGAGGGGAAAGAGGAGAACACCTCTTCCTTCATTGACCTATTCAGAGCTAACACAACCGCCATGGATTAAATAAACTACACCAAACAGAAGAACGCACACAGAACAAACACAGTGAGCATGTCATAGCCATATTCATAATCACCTTTAGGGCTAAACAGGGCAGAGGGGGGATTGGACAAAGAACAAAAGATAAAATCAGCTTAGGTCACAGCAAAGGGATTTCAGGAACTAATTCCACAGTTTAATCCCCAACCCCATGGATGACGGTCCTCGTGATAGCATCTACACATGTCCCAGCCCCAGCCATCTATTGTAGCATTCCATTCCAAGTCAACAGGAATTATTATGCTCTTGGAGCATATCCACACAAAAGGGTAACAAAACAACACTACCAACCTCCTCTATCAGCCTACAGCCTGCCACTGCCGACCCCTTTCACAAAACAACATGCCCGACAGGTCTAGCTTTCTAGATGTATAACTCATTTGTGTGTGTGTGTGTGTGTGTGTGTGTGTGTGGGCCCACAAAAATACCGCTGGGACTCAAGTGGATTGAAACAGGGAGGAAACACCAGCTTCTCTGAGGCAGGGGACAAAGGAGGGCAGTGGCTGTATTCAAGCTACACCCTGCAGCCTCAGTCCTGTTGGGGGGGCTGTGTGGACACAATGGCCCTACAACTGTAGGGGCTGTGTGTGAGAGATCCTGGAACCCCCACCGCTATATTTTTTATTTATTTATTTTATTGTACCTTTATTTAACTAGGCAAGTCAGTTAAGAACAAATTCTTATTTACAATGACGGCCTACACCGGCCAAACCCGGAGGACGCTGGGCCAATTGTGCGCCGCCCTATGGGACTCCCAATCACGGCCGGTTGTGATACGCCATCATTAGCATGCACTCATACCAGAGGAGGATTTCCACCAGCTCCCGTGCTCTAATTAGTCACACAGGACTGACTGCAGTTTTCTGTTGAAACAGACAGAATAATTGGACGGGGAAATCGACCTGCACTTAAAAAAACATATGGTTTATCTGAGAATGGATACCTGACAGACTCATGACAGAAATGAGTCAGACCTCCCAATGCAATACCTGATGTGTTGTTGTAAACCTACTGTATTTGAACTACGACCCAGGAATACATAAAGCTGAGATAAAGACAGAGCTACTACTGTAATCTTTATTGTGTTGTAATAATATCCTATAATAACTATCCAGTCCTAACATACCATTACGTTTTCACCAGCGCATCCAAGCAGAGACATGCTTCTGGCAAAACTTTTACAGTCTGAAATTTGGGTCAAGTGTGTCCACATCTCCAGGAATGTACCTCTTAAGTGTTAATGGGACAAAACAAACAGCTGTCCCGTATATGTGACTGGAATACAGTTGCTCACACGATTTTCTATTTTCTGTCTAAATTCAGCTAGCAGTTAGCTAACACTGATCATGAAGGCCCCAGGCCTAAATAATCTTAGTATTTTCAGTGTATTTTCAGGGTGATTTATCATGGTAGAAGACTAGCCTGTATCTCAACAACCTCAAATTGGTTCAGAAGATTTCCTTTCACTTCTTCAGCTGGAGTGTCCTCTGTCCTACAGTTCAACTGGCCCACATATGTCCCTCATCAGCAGCCTACCATTTGACCCCTCACAGAGAACAGTGACAGAAATCTACACCAGTACAGGGAAAGAGAGCTCAGGTTGCCTGTACATAGTCCGATCAGTTCAGGTTCTTCCTCAGTAAAGACAGTGAGGCTCGTACAGTCAGGAACTCAGGACGTTTGGATGCCAGAGTATTGGCATACTCTGACCTTTGAGTTTCTAGTAAAAAGATCAGACATCTTGGACAGTAGAGAAGACACAGTGCTCGGGTTGCCACCAGTGCAGCATCAGACCATGCAGTAGTGCCCGGGGCAGGCAGAGAGAGAGCAGTGAGTGAGTGGTAGACATAGGGTAGAGGGCACAGGCAGCTGCTCTGAGATCAGATCCAGAGGCCCGCAGCTCAGTCAGAGGATTAGCACCACAGTGTGTTAAACAACAGTCAGGCCAATTACGTCACATGAAGCAGCCGGTCATTATCAACAAACACGGCCAGAGACAAGTGCACACACTCAGTCTCACTGACACAGACAGACATATAGCACAATGCTACATACACAAACACACAGTTCTGTTTTCCATGACACCCAAAACACACACAGAGTTTAGCAGCCGTCTGGTGGTCAGATGCGGTTGAGTCAGGGCTGGGTGCTAATGAGATTTCCACACAGGCAGCCGTCTGCTCTGCCCACTGAGCTGTGCAGGTGAGAAGGCCCAGGACGAGGCCCAGACAGAACACCATTCAAATGACCTCCCGAGTGGCGCAGTGGTCTAAGGCACTGCATCGCAGTGCTAGCTGTGCCACTAGAGATCCTGGTTCGAATCCAGGCTCTGTCGTAGCCGGCCGCAACCGGGAGACCCATGGGGCAGCGCACAATTGGCCCAGCGTCGTCCAGGGTAGGGCAGGGATGTAGCTCAGTTGGTAGAGCATGGTGTTTGCAACGCCAGGGTTGTGGGTTCGATTCCCACGGGAAAATAAAAAAATAATGTATGCACTCACTAACTGTAAGTTGCTCTGGATAAGAGCGTCTGCTAAATGACAAACATTTAAATGTCCTAATGAAAACCACATTCTTTCTACTTTACATAACACACATTTTGATCACCAGGGTCATTACCTTACACATACTGCATATTGAGGGTTTTAAATCACTTAAAGTTATGTTGTTACTAGCCTATGTCTGTGACATCTGGTGTGTACCATAAACTTTGGTCGCCTCAGCCAAGACCTACTCTGTCTCCACCCCAAAAAAAATCCTGCAATTTGATTGGCTTTGGGTGTTGGACTGGCTTTCCTTGGCCAGCTAAAGTAAGTGTTCCAGTTTTAGTTGCTGCATCAATTTGGACCACCACCTTGATGAGATCATCATTCGTCTGATGAGGTAACGGACTATTTGTTTATGAACAATGCACATTGCCAGAAAGTAGGGGGCATAATTACACATCAGTTTGCTTCTAGTCGAGTTCTAATAAACTCCTTAAATCCAAAGGAGGGAAATATTGACCAAATCATAAAATAGTTGCTCCTATCAGTTATATAAAGCGCTGCAGTCCGCTATAGAACAAGATGTGGGGTAAAACAAACACTAGACACAAATGTAGAAACACTTCGCTGACTAGTCTGATAAGGGTCAGGGTTACACAGACAGAGGGAGATAGTTGTGTCTCCAGTCTAATCTTAGAGGCAGCTTAACAAAGAGAGACAGGAAGATATCGTGACCAGTCTCTCAAACACGTTAAATTAGAGTAATCCCTTTTGAACAGCGAGTGGCTCCTGCCTCCTGACACGGACGGGCCCACAGCCTGAGGAATGTGTGCCCTCCTTCTCTGCCAGAGGAGATGGCACAAAAATAACCCATTCTGGCCATTCCACAGTGGGTTGCCTTGGAGACTGAGTTGGGCCTGCCTTGCAAACAGGAAGTGGGCCAGACGAGAATCTGGCAATGTCAAAGGCAGCCTTCTGGGGTCCTTTAGGATGGAGAGGGGAAGACGGGAGAACCAGCCAGCCAGCCAGCCAGTAGCACTTGTGTGTTTAAGATGGCTGTGGTTAAAGTGGAGCTTAATCCTGGCAGGCAGAGAAGAGAGTTTAATCACAGCGGCATTATCCTGCACATGAACACATCTGCAGTAAAGAGAGCTGAGGAGGCAGTAACATAGTGCAGACAGGCTCCTATCATAGCCAGGGCAGTAACATAGTGCAGATAGGCTCCTATCATAGCCAGGGCAGTAACATAGTGCAGACAGGCTCCTATCATAGCCAGGGCAGTAACATAGTACAGACAGGCTCCTATCATAGCCAGGGCAGTAACATAGTGCAGACAGGCTTCTATCATAGCCAGGGCAGTAACATAGTGCAGACAGGCTCCTATCATAGCCAGGGCAGTAACATAGTGCAGACAGGCTCCTATCATAGCCAGGGCAGTAACATAGTGCAGACAGGCTCCTATCATAGCCAGGGCAGTAACATAGTGCAGACAGGCTCCTATCATAGCCAGGGCAGTAACATAGTGCAGACAGGCTCCTATCATAGCCAGGGCAGGCTATGGAATAACTACTAGAAGACCATTATATTCTCCCCTGTATATTGCATGTGTGTGCGCACAGAGACAGCTGCTGCTCATCTGTTCGGACAGTGGTGTGTGCTGCAGGGCCAGATGTTAACATCTGGTGCATAATGAGATGATCGCCCTGATGCAGCACAGCAGTCAAAACAGCCCCAGCCCCACTGCCTTCCTTTCATCTCCTCTCCCTTTGACACTGAAGCTGTCCAATCTCATTATCAGCCCACTCATACTGATGGGCCTGGCTGGTGTGGATGACATAAGGTCCTAAATCACCATCATGTCCATTTTGAATGAGAAAATCCTTGAGCTTAGCTAAAGGAATGCTAATATACAGTAATGCATATTAAACATATATCCCTTTAAACACTGGGTGCTGTAGATCGGCTTGTTGTAGCAAGGTCAGAAATGGAAACAAAAAAATGACTAAAAATGGGTTTAATGGTAACACCTGTAACACTTGGCGACTGTATCCCGCAGGCAAATACACCATGTGACGTGACTAGCAAATATGCATCAGTCTGCCCCAGGGAAATGGGAGTGAGAGCAGGAGAGAGGAAAAAAAGAGATTCCCTCCAGCAAAATGAATGCAAATATTGTCCACTCGAGCAAAAGAGCACATTTTTCCTGTGTGTAAATGTCTTGCATAAAATCTGTCACATTCAAATGTAGCCTATATCAAAACATTGCAAATGGACACAGTCCGTATACAAATCTGCTCGCGCATGGATACATGAATTACATGGTAATGTCACAACATGAGAGAACCAATTGTGAAAATAAACCCAAAGTAGAACCAACAACAGAGGTGCTCCTAAAATAGCTGTCCATTCCTTGGGGGTCACCAAACCAGGGGGTCAGTGTGTCCGAAGGGGCCCTGGGCATGATTACGTAACCGGCTGTGGACAGAATGCTACTGAACAGCCCTGTGTATTAATTAGCAGCTATCAGTAGTAGCTAGGTTATCATGGTCATTAGACAGCCTGCTCATCTCTGCCATGCTGCACATCCCCCCCCACAAAAACAACCCACATACTATAAATATGTACACTCATTGGTTGGGTTTAAAGTCCATTCATTTATCGTTCCTCATGCAGAGCTAAGTAATTGGCAGCTGACAAGGCAATCTGCAAGGGACTGAACTGATCTGAGGACAGGTTCGTTCTCCTTGTTATCATGGTCGAATTACCGGCCAGGGGGCCCCCATTGATTTTGTTAGTCTCACTCAGATATCATATAAAAAACTGCAAACATTTCTCTCCACCCTATGGCAAAATGTGTAGAACGGCAGGAAATTAGCTATAAAACTAACATTTTCTCTACACCCCATGGCGAAGTGTGTGGAATTGCACAAAATTTACTCTAAAACAAACCGTGGATGTGGGTATGCAGACCCGTGAGCAACTGCAGCCCCATGATGAGTTCAGATTTTTCTATGGCCCCCACCCCCATCAAAGTTCTCTATCCCTGGCCTAGAGGAACATTGTGCTCATGCTTCATCCAGGACGTGAACTGTTCGACGGTGCCCAACGACCCATTTCCACCATTGCTATCAGCTCCAGACCTCTGACCATGTCAAAGGAGTGTGCGCTGACCGGAAGAAAAGCCTGAAAGCCTGAATGTGCAGAGCTATAAATGAGAGTGCCCTAATTCTATTTCCAGACACCATTTCCCTTTCAAGGCAGACAATGGCCCGGCAAATGAAAAAAACTCCACTCCCTTCTAGGAAAACTACAAGTTTCAGCCTTGATGGCTTTGGTCAACACATTCAGGATTTTGACTGATGCTAGCGGGCAAAGGGGGAACGCTATGCTGAAAAGGGTTTGATATCATTCACAAAACGAAGGCTGGCAACCAGGCTTGCGGAACCCATACATTATGAATACAGCAACACCACCATCTTTGCTCAGGGTTGTGGATGAAACTAAACTCTGCGAGGAATTCTGTATTCACACAACCGTCTATTGACAAGCAGCTAGAAACTGTGTCCCTCAGTCTGTGGTAACAACGCGAGCGTTCAGTAGCTGCGGTGGCAGGATGAGCATTTAGCAGCATTGTCGCTGTGGTTGCAAGGCCAGTGTTTAGTACAGACGTGGTTTCAAACTCCAGCCAGCCTTTTGGTTGTAAATTATAACAGTCCAGACCATTTTCAGCCCATCAGATGAGTATTCCATAAGTGGGAGGAATACTCAGTAACCACAGAAACATAGCAAGTTAAAAGCAGTTATTTGTGATTCTTATTTTGGAAGCAAATTAAACCTGACAGACGAAGTAAAGAAACAAGTCTGTAGACTTTAACAGCAAAACATTTCAAGAGTCTATATAAAATATTTTATAACAATATACGTATAATCCTTATGCCTCAGCCACAGAAAAACAACAGTAATGACTTCGATACAGTTGATAGAACATTTCATTTTTTGTCTATCTGGGAGATGTACGGTCTGTAAGCCAAAATTATTTGCTTTTTAAAGCCAATCTCGTTTAGAAGAATCCTTTGTTTCCCCCTCACCTCAGACATCTGATGTCTCCACCCACACATTGGTGTAGGATCTCTGCACTGCCCATGTGATGAGGTCAGGCTTCCAGGTGACCAGTAATCTAACGTAGCAGGTGTAAAATAACTAGATCCCCCTACATTCTGGTCTTGACGAGAAGAAAAAAAACTGTAGGGGCAGGTTCTCTTCTGCCCTGTTCTAGCAATCCAGTAAATGTGGAGGAAGAGTTAAGATGGAGTGTCGCCTCGTAAACGTCCAAAAACAGAAGTCACGTCACAGGCTCTCTTCCATTTCCCCTGAAAACCGGAACTTCCGGTTGTTGACGACCTCGCAGAGGCTACTGTTCCACAGACAGCTTCTCCCACTCTTGTTTGCGGCAGAATTGAGTGGGAAAAGTCGCAAAATGATATCAAAACCATAGAAAACCCTCTGCGTCAAAACTAGCCAAAGGCAGCTTGAAAAGTAGCCGAATTTGTCACTAGACTCTTCTACCAATAGAAGTCGCTGGAGGGGTCTGAAAACTCGCTAAACATAGACAAAGTCACTAAATTGGAAAAATTGAGGTTCTCTTCTGCACTGTTCAACCAATCCAGTAAATGTAGAGGAGGAGTTATGATGGAGTGTCGCCTTGTTAACGTCTGAAAGCGGAAGTCGCGTCACAGGCTCTTTCCATTTCCCCTGGCCTAGAGGAACATTGTGCTCATGCGTCATCCAGGACGTGAACTGTCCGATGGTGCCCAGCGGCCCATTTCCACCATTGCGATCAGCTCTAGACCTCTGACCACGTCAAAGGAGTGTGCGCTGACCGGAAGAAAAGCCTGAAAGCCTGAACGTGCAGAGCAATAAATGAGAGTGCCCTAATTTTATTTCCAGACATAATTTCCCTTTCAAGGCAGACAATGGCCCGCCAAATGAAAAAAACTCTGCTCCCTTCTAGGAAAACTACAAGTTTCAGCCTTGATGGCTTTGGTCAACGCATTCAGGATTTTGACTGATGCTAGCGGGCAAAGGGGGAAAGCTATGCTGAAAAGGGTTTGATATCATTCATAACACAAAACGAAGGCTGGCAACCAGGCTTGCAAAACCCATACATTATGAATACAGCAACAAAACCGGAACATCCGGTTGTTGGGGACTCGGCAGGATAGAAGCTATGAACCCATCCAACCCCGACAGCCACTGTCTGTCACATGTCTGAGAGATAATACAGTGGACAGGCTTACTGCACACAACTCCAGTTGGGCAGCCAACTGGTGACATAACAGGATTGACGTCCTCTCTGGGAGATTACTAGGCTGCGTTGAGGACAGATTTCATACAGCACAATAAAAAAACAAGTAGATAATATGGAAAACAACATTTAGAGCAGACCAAACCATCCAAAACCCACAGCAACTCCGAAAACAAACTTAGCTCACTGGTGTCTCATCCACCTAAGCCGTGCCAAATCAGTGTTAGCGTGTGGTTGAGAGTACACAGGTAGGTGCGGACAGGAGTAATTCCTCAGACTCTCAGCCAGGTATTTAGCTCCTAGCTATACCAAGAATTAGACAGAATTCACAGGTAGAAAATAAGATCATTTCAGCATGAGCTGTACAGGAAGACAATCATAGGTAGGCCTATGCAGCCCTATTTAACTTGATGTAAGGTCATCAGAGGGCCACATCTACTGTGAGACATCCATAAGACCATTACCCATGTGATGTCCACAGAGTTAAAAACAAAACAAAAACACCCTTTAGGCTAATCTTCTTTCATGTCAACAGCTCATTCACGTCACTAGCACAGACATACACAAACATACAAGACAGAGAAGACAACTTTAGGCTAACTGTACTGAACAGACAGACACAATTCACAGCAGCACGTCAGTCAGAGGGGCAATATCAGCTCTATCATTTTCACTTCCAGGCTTGTCCCTGAGTCGGGAAACAAGACATCTGAACCTCTCCATTATAACAGAACCACCCCCAGGTTTCCTGCCACAATCACTAATATGATAACGATCTCTCTGCATCAACAGTTGTGACTGGCCCACATTCACTAGATACAGCCACTAAGCAACAAGTTAGGCCCTTCAGCAGTGTACTAAGTTTGTATTAATCAATACACTATTTGTAGTTTAGTCTGTGCCTCTCAGATCTCCAGTCTCTGAAACATTCCTGAAAACAGCTCTACTTTGGTTGTGAGATTCTGGCTCATTCTTCCAGAGTTCCTTGTGCTTGGCTGTTACTGTGAGGTAACAATCACCAGCCTCTCAGTTTTCTCCTGACCCTGCAGTCAGTCCTTGGCCAGAGCGTCTAAGCTGCGTCATTTCCCAGCACTTCCACCAGCGGAATGTTTTTATGGGCAAAACACTCACAGTAACCGGACAGAGAAGTTCCAGCTGAAGAGCTGCAAGAGACTGACTGACAGGTTTTCAACTTTTGCCTCATTTAGACTCCATTTCCATTCATTGTACTCAATTACTGGTACTGACAGCTCCATATTGATCAAGATTTCGAAAGGTGGTTTGCGACATTTTTAAACAATGAAACTTGATACTGAAAGCTGATACTACCACATATAAATCTTCTCTGTGATTCCTGTGACAGGTATCAATGTTGTGGCTTGTCTTACTTTCTCGTAAAGTTAGCCTTGGAGGCCTTTGGCTATATTTGGAGCACCCACCCATAAAATGAGACAGTTTTCTGTCTCCTGGGGTAAAGCACAATAATGTATCTTAAATTGGCCTAAGAATTCAGGACATTCCCCAGGGGATCTACAGAACATGTAAGGAGTCCAATTAAAATGACCACCATGTGGTGAGAAAACAATACAAGATGATTGTATGACTGATCTATGCTCCTCCTTGATACAGTATATCCATGGCTTACTGGGAAGAAGAAGATAGCCTGCCTGTAAGACTGTAATAACTAGCAAGCAGGGAGCCTTAGGGGCACTTATGGCTCACCGCTATTCATCCAATTCCTCAGCAAGCAGCTCATCCACAGTGAAAAGTCAACAGTTTTCTTATTCACTAAAACAAAAATAAGTATGAAGTCAGAATTAAACTAAAATAATGTGGGAACATGTCCCAACAAATGTTCCAGTGAACTGAAATGTCTTCATACCATCGTTGCTGGGCAGGCAGCCTAAAGTCTTGAGCTTTCAGTCATCTCATTTCTTTCATTTTTAGAATACAAAAGGATGTTGCAATTAGACAGGAAAAACTGGGTTCAATGTAACTATTATATCTCTAAAGGTGTGGGTGGATGAGGCTGTGAGGAGCTTAAGGGTAAGTGAGATGATGAACGTGTTTGTGTCTGTGTGTGTGCGTGTGTCTATGTGACTGACTGTGCGTCTATGTGACTATGCAACAGTGTGTGTGTGTGTGACTGTGTTTTCCGTGATAATCTCAGCTTTGCCTTCTTGGCCAGCCCCTTGCATGACCATTATCACTAGCGGCCTGATCCTAGCAGATCCACTAACTGGATTAGAGGGGTTTGCCCTGCGGTACGGAGTCAAACTGGGATTGAGGATCCACATAGAGAGGGAAAGTGCTTGAGGGCCTGCCTTCGACACTAAGAATCAAAGCTGGCTTTGGACACCACTCCCTGGATCTCTGCCCTTCAACCTGTCTGCTTCAACAACAGTCTTCACAAATCAAAATGGGATTTACAGACAGACACTTTGTTTACTACTGCTCATTCTTCAACGCCATAGTACCCTCCCTCCAAGCTCATCATTAAGCTCGGGGCCCTGGGTCTGAACCCCGCCCTGTGCAACTGGGTCCTGGACTTCCTGATGGGCCGCCCCCAGGTGAAGGTAGGGAACAACACTTCCACTACGCTGATCCTCAACACAGGGGACCCACAAGGGTGCGGCCTCAGCCCCCTCCTGTACTCCCTGTTCACCCATGACTGCGTGGCCACGCACACCTCCAACTCAATCATCAAGTTTGCAGATGACACAACAGTAGTAGACCTAATTACCAACAATGACGAGACAGCCTACAGGGAGGAGATGAGGGCTCTGGTGGAGTGGTGCCAGGAAAATAACCTCTCCCTCAACAAAGCGAAGGAGCTGATTGTGGACTTCAGGAGACAGCAAAGGGAGCACACCCCTATCCACATGGACGGGACCGCAGTGGAGAAGGTGAAAAGCTTCAAGTTCCTCGGCGTACACATCACTGACAATATGAAATAGTCCACACACACAGACAGTGTGGTGAAGAACGCACAACAGCGGCTCTTCAACATTAGGAGGCTGAAGACATTCAGCTTGGCCCCTAAGACCCTCAAACTTTTACAGATGCACCATTGAGAGCATCCTGTCAGGCTGTATCACCGCCTGGTACGGTAACTGCACTGCCCGCAAGCGCAGGGCTCTCCAGAGGATGGTGCGGTCTGCACAACGCATCACCGGGGGCACACTGCCTGCCCTCCAGGACACCTACAGCACCTGATGTCACAGGAAGGCCAAAAAGATAATCAAGGACATCAACCACCCGAGCCACGGCCAGTTCACCCCGCTACCATCCAGAAGGCGTGGTCAGTACAGGTGCATCAAAGCTGGGACAGAGAGACTGAAAAACAGCTTCCATCTCAAGGCCATCAGACTGTTAAATAGCCATCACTAACCGGCCTCCACCCAGTATACTGCCCTGAACTTAGTCACTGTCACTAGCCGGATACCACCCGGTTACTCAACCCTGCACCTTAGAAGATGCTGCCCTATGTACATAGACATGGAATCACTGGTCACTTTAATAATGTTTACATACTGTTTTACTCATTTCATATGTACATTTGAAGTCGGAAGTTTACATACACCTTAGCCAAATACATTTAAACTCAGTTTTTCACAATTCCTGACATTTAATCGTAGTAAATATTCCCTGTCTTAGGTCAGTTAGGTTCACCACTTTATTTTAAGAATGTGAAATGTCAGAATAATAGTAGAGACAATGATTTATTTCAGCTTTTATTTCTTTCATCACATTCCCAGTGGGTCAGAAGTTTACATACACTCAATTAGTATTGGGTAGCATTGCCATTAAATTGTTTAACTTGGGTCAAACGTTTCGGGTAGCCTTCCACAAGCTTCCCACAATAAGTTGGGTGAATTTTGGCCCATTCCTCCTGACAGAGCTGGAGTAACTGAGTCAGGTTTGTAGGCCTCCTTGCTCGCACACGCTTTTTCAGTTCTGCCCACACATTTTCTATAGGATTGAGGTCAGGGCTTTGTGATGGCCACTCCAATACCTTTACTTTGTTGTCCTTAAGCCATTTTGCCACAACTTTGGAAGTATGCTTGGCGTCATTGTCCATTTGGAAGACCCATTTGCGACCAAGCGTTAACTTCCTGACTGATGTCTTGAGATGTTGCTTCAATATATCCACATAATTTTCCTTCCTCATGATGCCATCTATTTTGTGAAGTACACCAGTCCCTCCTGCAGCAAAGCACCCCCACAGCATGATGCTGCCACCCCCGTGCTTCACGGTTGGGATGGTGTTCTTCGGCTTGCAAGCATCCCCCTTTATCCTCCAAACATAACGATGGTCATTATGGCCAAACAGTTCTATTTTTGTTTCATCAGACCAGACGACATTTCTCCAAAAAGTACGATCTTTGTCCCCATGTGCAGTTGCAAACCGTAGTCTGGCTTTTTTATGGTGGTTTTGGAGCAGTGGCTTCTTCCTTGCTGAGCGGCCTTTCAGGTTATGTCGATATAGGACTAGTTTTACTGTGGATATAGATACTTTTGTACCGGTTTCCTCCAGCATCTTCAAAAAGGTCCTTTACTATTGTTCTGGGATTGATTTGCACTTTTCGCACCAAAGTACGTTCATCTCTAGGAGACAGAATGCGTCTCCTTCCTGAGCGGTATGACGGCTGCGTGGTCCCATGGTGTTTATACAGTGAGGGAAAAAAGTATTTGATCCCCTGCTGATTTTGTACGTTTGCCCACTGACAAAGAAATTATCAGTCTATAATTTTAATGGTAGGCTTATTTGAACAGTGAGAGACAGAATCACATCAAGAAATCCAGAAAACGCATGTCAAAAATGTTATAAATTCATTTGCATTTTAATGAGGGAAATAAGTATTTGACCCCTCTGCAAAATATAACTTAGTACTTGGTGGCAAAACCATTGTTGGCAATCACAGATTTCTTGTAGTTGGCCACCAGGTTTGCACACATCTCAGGAGGGATTTTGTCCAACTCCTCTTTGCAGATCTTCTCCAAGTCATTAAGGTTGAGGCTGACGTTTGGCATCTCGAACCTTCAGCTCCCTCCACAGATTTTCTATGGGATTAAGGTCTGGAGCCTGGCTAGGCCACTCCAGGACCTTAATGTGCTTCTTCTTGAGCCACTCCTTTTTTGCCTTGTCTGTGTGTTTTGGGTCATTGTCTTGCTGGAATACCCATCCACGACCCATTTTCAATGCCCTGGCTGAGGGAAGGAGGTTCTCACCCAAGATTTGACGGTACATGGCCCCGTCCATCGTCCCTTTGATGCGGTGAAGTTGTCCTGTCCCCTTAGCAGAAAAACACCCCCAAAGCATAATGTTTCCACCTGCATGTTTGACGGTGGGGATGGTGTTCTTGGGGTCATAGGCAGCATTCCTCCTCCTCCAAACACGGCGAGTTGAGTTGATGCCAAAGAGCTCCATTTTGGTCTCATCTGACCACAACACTTTCACCCAGTTCTCCTCTGAATCATTCAGATGTTCATTGGCAAACTTCAGACGGGCCTGTATATGAACTTTCTTGAGCAGGGGGACCTTGCGGGCGCTGCAGGATTTCAGTCCTTCACGGTGTAGTGTGTTACCAATTGTTTTCTTGGTGACTATGGTCCCAGCTGCCTTGAGATCATTGACCAGATCCTCCCGTGTAGTTCTGGGCTGATTCCTCACCGTTCTCATTGATCATTGCAACTCCACGAGGTGAGATCTTGCATGGAGCCCCAGGCCGAGGGAGATTGACAGTTCTTTTGTGTTTCTTCCATTTGCGAATAATCGCACCAACTGTTGTCACCTTCTCACAAAGCTGCTTAGTGATGGTCTTGTAGCCCATTCCAGCCTTGTGTAGGTCTACAATCTTGTCCCTGACATCCTTGGAGAGCTCTTTGGTCTTGGCCATGGTGGAGAGTTTGGAATCTGATTGATCGATTGCTTCTGTGGACAGGTGTATTTTATACAGGTAACAAACTGAGATTAGGAGCACTCCCTTTAAGAGTGTGCTCCTAATCTCAGCTCGTTACCTGTATAAAAG
Organism: Coregonus clupeaformis; assembly: GCF_020615455.1. NCBI lineage: Eukaryota > Metazoa > Chordata > Actinopteri > Salmoniformes > Salmonidae > Coregonus > Coregonus clupeaformis. Next base: position 46,617,491 of record NC_059206.1, on the reverse strand, counting down.
ACACCTGGGAGCCAGAAATCTTTCTGATTGAGAGGGGGTCAAATACTTATTTCCCTCATTAAAATGCAAATCAATTTATAACATTTTTGACATGCGTTTTTCTGGATTCTTTTGTTGTTATTCTGTCTCTCACTGTTCAAATAAACCTACCATTAAAATTATAGACTGATCATTTCCTTGTCAGTGGGCAAACGTACAGAATCAGCAGGGGATCAAATACTTTTTTCCCCTCACTGTACTTGCATACTATTGTTTGTACAGATGAACGTGGTACCTTCAGGCGTTTGAAAATTGCTCCCAAGGATGAACCAGACTTGTGGAGGTCTACAAAATAATGTCAGAGGTCTTGGCTGATTTCTTTTGATTTTCCCATGATGTCAAGTAGAGAGGCACTGAGTTTGAAGGTAGGCCTTGAAATACATCCACAGGTACACCTCCAATTGACTCAAATGATGTCAATTAGCCTATCAGAAGCTCCTAAAGCCATGATATCATCTTCTAGAATTTTCCAAGCTGTTTAAAGGCACAGTCAACTTAGTGTATGTAGACTTTTGACCCACTGGAATTGTGATACAGTGAATTATAAATTAAATAATCTGTCTGTAAACAATTGTTGGAAAAATTACTTGTGTCATGCACAAAGTAGGTGTCCTAACCGACTTGCCAAATGTATAGTTTGTTAACAAGAAATTCGTGGAGTGGTTGAAAAACGAGTTTTAATGACTCCAACCTAACTATGTAAACTTCCGACTTCAACTGTATATACTGTATTCTAGGCAATGCCACTCCGACATTGCTCGTCCTAATATTTATATATTTCTTCATTATTTTACTTGAGATGTGTGTATTGTTGGGAATTGTTAGATACTACTGCACTGTTGGAGCTAGGAACTCAAGCATTTCGCTACACCCGCAATAATATCTGCTAAATATGTGTATGTGACCAATAAAATTTGATTTGAAAAGAGCAGATGTACACAAAATACCATCCTCTTCCTTTGAACTTGTATGATGGGCACGAATGATCTGTGAGATAAGGCATCTTGGTAAGCAACTGAAATATATCTATGGTACTTAGCAACTTGGGATGTAATTGCACCAAGCATGTTTAAAAGTTCACAGGTTGACAACCAGATATATAGGCCAGTAGGTTTATTTGTTGTGCTGTTACTGTACGGCAATTCACAGAGTAGGCTTAAGCATTGGGCAGGGAAGAAGGTTGCTACACGAGGTACAGCAAAGTACAGGAGAAGGGCAGACCCTGGGCGCCCAGCCAGAGATCATGCTCTGGTTTCTCACACGTTTTTCCACTCATGGTCGACTGACGGCAACTCGGATATCCGCACAAACACACTTTGAGACGTTTTTCAGGAACATGTACTGTACCCCAGCAAAAACCTCAGAGGTCAATAAGAATTCCACCAAAATGAGGGCTATTTGAACAGTATTTTAAACACCATTTGTGTGGTCAGGAGTGAGTGGGCACATCACTTTTAAGGATAACCTTTGTGACTAATCCCTGTGGAATGTGAAGGATCACATCCTTTCTGTTTATGACAAGTGTCATTATCTGTCCGATCAGCAGAAGGCAACAAACTCATCTGGATGTGTGTGGAAGAGGAAATCATAATTAAAAGCACATTACTAATCACCCTCTGTCACTTAACACATACATTCAACACAAGCAAAAGCACAAACAGACTCTCACTTACACAACAAACACACACACTACAAGGTTTGTGGGGTTGCATCTTGTAGGGAGAAAATTGGTCTGCATGGCTGAGATTTCTTCAGCCATACAAAGGCAGATCAGGTCATGAATAAAAAGGGGATTGCATGCCTTTGTTCGATTCAGAGACGTCAGACCGAAACAGATGCAAGGAAAAGATTATTGAGATGGAGGTCTTCTCTCTAGATTCCACAGAAGAAAGATTATATTCAAGTCCTCCATGTTTAGTCTGCTGGAGAGAGAGGAGCCCCAACACAGAGTCAACAAGCTGCAGCAGCCAAAAACATGGCCATATTAGGACAGATGAAAAGCTGTGCAGCTAAATGGAGGAGGAACACAGGTTGTGAAAAAGGTAGAACATTTTCATTTCTACAGGGACAAAGTAGTGGTAAAGGGACATTATAAAGGAGTTGAATCCCCAATGTTTTTACAGGAGAGCAAATCTATAGCAACCATTGAGTTGCTCCAGTGAACACAACAAGAGGGCACATTCCCATGGCAACAGGCAGGTGCAGCTGAGAGCCAGTCACCTGCAAAGTAACTACTTGAGTCAGTTGTTCTAGTTCAGCTATTGGCCAGTCTAAATTAATAAGCTCACAGCTGGGGTGGGTCGGAAGTAGGCTACAGTGCACAGGGTTAAAGTTCCATTAATTGAATTCCAAATCACTAACCTGCAACACATTACATCCCCCCCCCCCACGCAAACAAAACCGTCACCTCCCTTCCCTCTCACCCCATTCACTTTGTCAAAGTCTCCCAAGCATGATATCACGTCCAGCCTTGCTTCAATAAATACCCAAGCAGAAAGACTAGCTTGTGGTAGAGTAACTCTCTCACTCCTATCTAGCAGAGATTAGAATGATGCATGCCATGAAATGTGACACATTTACATAAGCACTAAGTAGTCACCATCTAGTTACTCCTCAGTTAAATAAACTGTTGGTGTCTACAGGACAATCACCTTGATAAACGTAATCCCTATATGTTGTGCCTTGCAAAATGTTGCAAACTACAACAGTATACAACAGTGCGTACTTTCCTCCTAACTCTCCTCTACTACAGTATATTACATATCATCTATCTGCCAGAGAACTGCCTTCCTTTAATCTACCGGCCAGTGTATGTGCCTAGCTAAGCTCCAGCGTATTAGTATAGCAGGCGCTGGTCTGTGTCCCGGCTCCCGGGCCAGTCAGACGGACGGTTGCGCCGGAAGCCTAGGCATGCCAGTGGAATAGCTCTGAAAAAGCACTGTCTCATGTGTACTGATTCAAAGCAGCAACGCCGCAGACGTGAACTAATCCACAAAAGACCGCCAAAGCCCACCCTGGGCCAGAGAGAGCGAGAGGGAGAGGTGGATGAGGGGATTGAAGCGTGAAAACGAGAGTATGTGTGGAGCTGACATAGGGAGAAATCAAATGAGGGTAGGAGGGCCAGGGATTGGGGTAGCTCCCCATCCAGCCAAGACCCAGCCGTCATTCTCTTGCCTGCTCAATTTAGGACCACAACTAAATGACGATATCAACAATCCTGGTTGACGCATAGCTCCAGCACTACAGACTGCTGCAGCAGAAGATACAAACAAGATCTGCATTATGAAAAGGCCTATTTAAAAACACTATTTAAAAAGGGAAAGACATCAGTCTGGCAGATTTTCTGTCTTTGATAGGGGCAGGAAAAGGAGTAGGCACTCTATTCACATACAAAAGAGTGCACTCGAGGTAATACGATGACATCACAACAAAATGATCTCATACTAGCAGCAGTAATGAGACAATGTAGGCCTACACTTTTCCCACTGAATGCATAAATAGGGAGACCTTTACTGATCTTGCCATATGGGCTTACACAGGTCTACTGATGTCTGGATGGCATAGTTTTTTTTGTCTACATAATGTGGTTCAAGCATTCATGACATTAGCCTGAAGAAGGCACAGTGATGCCGAAACGGTGGTTTTTTTACCCAATAAATTACTAGGGGGTTATACATATGGAGTGTGCGACTCGCTTTATTTTTATAGCTTACAGTTTATTCACCGTTAGTCAGCACCTCTACACTAAATAATTTTCTCTGGGTGTGCGCCAGCTCATGCTTTTTAATGGAAGGCTTTGTGTATCATAACAAAGAGCCGACAATGGGCTTGCTCGTGCTGTATGATCCATCTACTATAGTCACATTCCAAGAAAATAAAGCACATTGTGTTGCCATGGCAACCCTCAGTCTACACCACCATGTCAGAACTTGCCCATGATCTCAGCCATAGGCCGAGAACAGACAGCTCGGAGGCCAATTTGTGTCTCAGAGGTGGGGCTTGAGCCCACGGAGCTCTTCCCCCCTCCCTCTTTTAGCTGAGCTAATGTCACCAACAGCCGCACTGTAGCCTTTGTGTAGCCTCCATCCCCCACTGACTGACTGAACTTAAACCTAACGAGTCATTCTCACACGAACACAGCAATAAACCCCTATTTTGATTGACTATAGCACAAGAGCAGTGCATGAGTGTACAGAATGGCTTTCACTTTCTCACTCAATCCTCCAAAGATTGTTTGACGCACTCATAATAGGTCGGAACATCTTACTGTTGGGTAATTCCACGGAGTGATGCTGACTCAAATTTGTTGTCGTTATTAGCGGTTCATTATTCTCTTTCATCCATTGAAATGAATCGCAGGAGAGGAGTATGTCATGAAAAACACATGTATCAGATGTCCCCTCCATGAGATATTTCCATAATGCCATGATGATTCTAAACCACTGGTAACTGATATACTTGAGTATAATTTTACACTTCAAGTTGCACTCACCACATATAACACTCAACATTCCCATTAAAATAATGCAAATAGGGGCGGGGTAATGTAAGCTACAAAGTCCTTTACACATCTTTGCTAAATTAGAAGTGTGAGAATGAAAATTAGCCTACTTCTGGGAGGCTTGACAAGGGACTCGATAGAGAGAGAGGGACTCGATAGAGAGGGGGACGAGAAAGAGAGTGAAAGAGAATCCAAGAGTCAGAGGGGGAAAAGCATGTTTACCTGGGAAGGTGTGTGGGTTGGGTGACCCTCTTTTGAGGCACTTGGAACACAGAACATGAACAGTATAGTAGAGCCCGGGCCACTCCTGCAGAAGGACATTGAGCTCCTCAACCAGTGGTGTTATCGCTTGCCAAGCAGTCCAGATATTTGGCAGGGAGGCATGGCTGGCTATGGACAGTGTCTCGGACTGCAGCCTGCCCCGAGCCGGACGGTAGCTGACCACCACAGGCACTTTACCACGATAGGCAAATATCTGGTGCCTCCCATCTGACCTCTGAACCACATGGCTGTTGATCTGCACACTGTAGCGTGCAAACAGTCCAGGAGGGAAGAGAAATGGGAAGCTGTATTCAATCTTCAACTGCTCCACAGAGAAGAAAGGACTAGCAGCCACTGAGCTCCCGTTCACCCAGGCCTCGGCATGGGGCTCCTCATTGCTGACATAGCTTGGGAACTTGTACCAGATGGTGGCCCCGTTCAGAGGCTTGCTGCGGGGCTTGTTGATGCAGTAGCAGACCCCCATCTTCTCCAGCAGCTCCATGATGAGGTGGAGGTCCTGTTGGGTCTGGATGAGAGGTCTCAGGAGCAGCCGGATGACGTTGGAAGGCAGGAGGCCGTGGCTGAGGAAGCCCTCCACATGGTGCTGTAGATGGGTAGCCCGGAGATTCTCTTCCTTCTCCCCCTCTATAACCACACTGGCCCTACCCTTGTCCCCCCTCGCACCATCTGACAGTAGCCTCTCCAGCAACGTGGACTCATCCCTCTGGAAGAAGACATTGAGGATGGCGATGAAGCGTGGCAGGTTGTGGAAGACGTACTCTTTTAGTGTCAGACTGTCCTCGAAGTAGAGTAGCTTCCCACTCTCATGCAGGTAGGACAGGGCACTCTGCAGGCGGTCCTCTGTGAGTCCTGCCTGGAGGCCCAAGCGGGCCGAGTCCCACCACGAGAGCCACAGGTCCTGGGGCTTAAAGTGCAGCTCCTCCAGCATCTGCCAGGACTTGGGCAGCACACGGTGGAGGTTGGGGAAGATGTCCCTGTGGTCAGCCACTGACATGAGCTTCTCCCTCAGCCTCTGGATGTTTCTCTGGCTCTCCGTGCAGCTGACACACAGGACAGGGGACAGGATCTGCAGCCTGTGGTTCAGCATGTACTGCAGCTGGGCTTTTTTTCGTCTCAGGTTCTTGTCTGTGACGCCGTAGAAGAGGATATGAGGACTGGAGGTGCGGATGTTGTAGCCCTGTTCCAGGGCCTGGTCCACCTGTTGGGCGAGGGTCCGCAGACAATGGCTGTCCCACTTCTCCTGCAGGGCAATCTGTCTGTGGATATCCAGGCTCTTCTCTTCCACCTCCATGTCGCCACACAGGTCTGTGTGTGTGCCCACCATGCACACCACAGCGTGGGGCACTTTGGCACTGAGGAGGTGGAGGAAGTACCCCACGTGGGCGTAAAAGTTATTGGGTGAGTACGCTTTCAGATTCACAACGAGGATGTACAGAGCACCGGGTGAGAGAAAAAAAGGTTTGATGAGGTCATAGTTTGGCTTCCCTGACAGGTCATACACTAAAAATGTAAGACTGCGATCGGCGTCCGCTACCCAGTTAGTCACATCAATCCCTTTGTTTCCCTGAGCAGAGTTGGCATCCTGCTGCTCACTCACCACACTCTGTCTGAGCCTTGTTTTCCCAGCATTTTTCATTCCCATCAGGACCAGTTTTAACCTGGGCTTCACAGCGAGTTGGGAATGTGCGAGTTCCTTTTGATAGGCAGCGATGTAGGGGATTCCCTTCATACAGACCTCATAGGGAGGCTGGATGAGGGGGTTATCCTTCACCTTCCAAATGTTTACCTTGGAGAGTTTTCCAAAGTTATCTGGAAGTATGGCTATTTGATTACCCTGTAAAACAAGCTCTTCCAATCTCTCTAGCTCCACAATGGAGTCAGGCAGATAAGTAATCTTATTATTGTCCAACCAGAGGTTTGCCAGCCTACGCAGCTGGCCTATCTCCTCTGGGACAAAAGACAGTTTATTTCTGCTCAGGTAAAGCTCGTCTAGTCCTGTGATGTTTAGGATAACCTGGGGAAACTCCTCAAACTCATTAGAGGAAAGATTGACCATTTTAAGTCTCTGCAGGTTTCCAAAGGAACGAGGCAGAGCTGCTAGGTTGTTACTGTCCAGCATCAGGCTCTCCAGGTTGTGCAGCTGACAGAATGTGTCAGGTAACGAGGAGATGTGAATGCTGCTAAGCCACAGGATCTTGATGAACTGCAGTTTCATGATGTCCCCTGGTAGACACGCAAATGTATTCCCTGAGCAGTCGAGCTCCTCCAGGTCACTGAGGGCAAGAATCTCCGGGGGAAACTGGTTCAGGTTGTTGTGGTCGGCATCCAGAGTACGGAGCCTCCTGAGCTGTGAGAAGGACCTGGGGAAATCACGTATGTCATTGAAGCTTATGTCCAGCTCCTCCAAGAACTGCAGTGCCCCAATCTGTGACGGCAGGTACTGGATCTTGTTGTGACTGATGCAGAGCTTTTTCAGCCCCTTCAGCAGGCCTATATCCTCAGAGAAGTGGCTCAAGCAGTTGTGGCTCATGTCCAGTTCCACAAGTTGACCCAGTTCAAACACCACAAAAGGAACTGTGACAAATTTGTTCCTGCGGAGGACAAGGATACGCAGGTTTGTGAGGGTGGCCCCCAATCCTTCTGGTAATTCCTGCAGTGAGTTATTGCCCAAATTGAGCACCTCTATCTCGCTTATATTTTCAGGTAGAATTATCCTCTCCCGGTCTTTGGAGCAGATAGTGAGCTGACGCAGGTTGCTTCGCACCTTCCTAGAGCGGACAGCAGCATCTCTCCACAGCTTAACCGTTTTGAGATTGTTCTCCTTGTCCTCCATGGCTTTGCAGACCGACCCCTCCTCGTTTTCATTGAGAGGAATCATCAATTATCCTGGCAGCATCGTGGTCTAGGTGCTTCTTTTATCGATTAGTGTTCTTATCATCAACAATCCAAACAACGGGGAAAACGACAGTAACTCCATTTCGAGTAGGAGCAAGAAATAATGCTTTTCAATCCTATCAAGACGATTGGACCTGGCCAGCAGCGCTTCACGCATCTTCTTTTATCTACGGCCGCGAACTACACAATAAAAAGGGAAACCTACCACAATTTCAAGTCCATTTTAAAATCCAGGCGTTTCGGCTGGCCCCGCCAGCACATTCTCTGGTATCGTAGCATCCAATCGCGTCCCATTATCAAACAAACAATGCATGAAATCAAACAACGGGAACGGTCACTTCTCCTTATGACGCTACTCTCTCTGCCTGTGTTCTCTCGTGAACTGCAGTCCTTCCTGCTCAGGGACGTGTGGAACAGCAACAACGCCTAGAACACCCTGCGTCAGATTTTTTGCCCACCTTGGTTAAGTTATTGATCGATTGCCCATGATGAGGAAAAGCTATTATTATTACTAGGCAAGAACATTGATAAGAATAAATAAAGGAATATTATGTTTGTTTATTCCAGAGAGAGACAGAAGTGTTTTCCATTTTATTTAGATCTATTTTCCCCACCAACTGATGAGTTGAGAAAGTTACATTAATTATTCAGCAAATTTTCCTGGTCATAGATGGGATATAAAATGCTTATAAGAAATAAAACCAAATAGTACATAATTTAGTTTCTGCAATGCTATTTCGATCAAGCACCAGATTTCATGTTCCCCGCTTCCAAAGGTTATTTTCAGTAGGAGACATTGAAACTTGCATGATGTAATGAGTTCTCTGCGTCATAAGGAAAGGTTCGTGAGCAAGCATTTCACTGTAAAGTCTACACAAGTTGTATTCGTCGCATGTGATAACATTTGATTTGATGTATCATTGGGGGCAAATACAAAATACGGTAACACTTTCTCTTGGTATTCCTTTGATGATAAACTGCGTGTTGTTTATACCGTGAGTTACATGTGCTTTGTCTCCATCTAACGGCTATGATGTGAATGCACAGGGTTTGGCAAAGCCATTACGTCACCATATCATATTGGATTGTGTTGAAACGAGACATTACTTACAGTTGAAATTTGATTTGTTTTCTACATAACATAAAAAGGGCATAATGCTTTTCTCTTGAACCTGATACCATGAAGCAAAGAAATGTTAGGCATGTTAGAGGTTGCACCGTTTGTAAATTATAATTTATGCAAATGTATGCTAGTTTGTATTACAATTGTCCTTCTCCATCTTTTAGCGTTGACACTGTATATTGAACAGTCATGTTTAACTTTTCATTTTGAGTCCATGAAGTTCAAACTGATTACAAAATGCAGCACAAACAAAAACCGAGAGACGATACATGTTAAGGACTGTCAAAGCCCTTTAAACTATACTGCCCCCAGAAAGTAAAGAAAGTAGGCTAAACATAAGGAAATATGTATTAGTATTAAAAGAGAAATTGTTTTATACAATAGCTCATACATTCTTAGCCCACGAGCTTGTGCATGTGCATTGCTTACACCACACTTAAAGCAGACATATCCTCAATTTTCTTGAACCGGTTTTAGAGTGGACCCAAGTTAAATAAGCACACAAAAGCCTTGTGTGCTCTGTAAAATAAATAAAAACTGAAGCCAAGCCTCTAACAGACAGCGAAATAAATAAATAAAAACTGAAGCCAAGCCTCTAACCCCCAGCGAAATTAAAATTATTCTTTAAAGAAATCCACAGAGGCTGTTAAAAAGCAGAAACACCATTTTTATTGTGGGAAGTGGCACTACTAGTGCAATTAAAAAGACTATCTACACAGTCCCACAATTTGTGACAAAAAATTGACTCAGATTGAGTGGGAAAAGTGCAATGAATTTTCAAGTCATGGGGGTAAAATAGACATGGGAAGCCTGCTTGAAGGTCTCAATGTAGAAGTCTCACAGAGCAAGGGGATGGGGAGCTGAGGTCAAGGTGGGGGGCTAGTCTCTGCTGCGAGGGGTATGTGGGGGTGGGGCTCCTTCCACAGGGGCAGAGCTGGGCACAGTCCGCAGCTGTCCTTCGTGCATGCGCTCGTTGATGCGCAGTTGGCAGCCGTCCTGCAGCATGCGCAGCGCAATGCGGGCAATGTTCCGCGAGTCATCCAGGCCAGAGTGAGGGCGGCCCTCGTATTGAAGTCCCAGCTTCTCCAGCATGCTGCTCAGCTTGGTCTGGGTACGATGGACCTGTGAAAAAGAAAGTGAGGATTCTAGTTCTATTGTTCTACTCAACATATCTAAAGGATTGTGTCTAACGTGTCTACATTTAGAGAGATATTTCTGCTCATTTCATATCATAACCTTATAGAAGTTTCCGTATAATTTTTTGATGTTGATCCACTTCTTCGCAAACTGTGGATATGAGAGACGATTTAAACGGCACTGGGTGTTCATGAACTTGCTCATGTCCCAAGATCTGTGGAAATAACAAAGCACATAGTTGTACTAATGAGAACACTTAATATCTCGCTAGTTATCATTAATACACAAAAGTAGTGTTAGTACCCTCTGCCCACACTGACGTACCCATCTGTAAGAATGGCGTATTTGTATTTTGTGCCAAGCTCTTTCTCCTGAAGCCAGAGCACCACCCGCTTAAGAACATCAGGGAACGTGTCTGCTTCATCCACCATTTTCTGACCCAAAAAAAGAACAGTTAGAAAACTCTTATATGAACATTACATTGTGTGAAGTATTGTGGATCATAGTATTCTAGTCCTTCAAGTTGGTTTAGTCAACATCTATGTCCGGTGTCTCACCTGTGTTATCCCTGTCAACTTTATGCAGAACTCTGACAACTGTGTGTTGACTTCTGGTCTGACATATTCCTGAAAGCTGTCCTCCTACAATGAAATCCAGTGTCATTCATGATAACAAAACATGTGTGCATGTGTGTGTTTAAGTTGTATTATTTGCGTCAACTACTAATGTGAACTAAAAGGTCCATACATCTATGACAGTACACACAAGCCTTACAATGCATTGATTCTAACAATGTCCCCTCCTCACTTACTCACAATGTCTAAAGTGTGCGTGTTGAACAGGACCATTGGGAACTCAATGATTTCATGCGTGAAGTCAGGGGGGTTGTCCTGTTCACACGTTGCCTCAAAGTCCACAACACAGATGAAGTCGTAGTAGGTATCAGTTGGTCCACCGTCTGTCACAGACTGCATCAACGACAGCTTCTGCTTCTTGTAGTAGTTCTTCAACCGCTTCTTCATCACATCCTTTACACCTCTACACACAGAGAGAGCGAGCGAGAGACACTTGGGATCATGGAACATGTTCAGTGATATGGATCTTTTTCAGTGACATGCCAAGCAGCTCTCGGATTTCCTAACACAGATATCCTGATCCTCAATGGATTACGTTTGTAGCCATCTCCTGCTGAAACACAAGTGTTCCTACATACCTTGTGTCAAGCTTCAACTCTGCCAGTTTGGACCGAAGCTCATCCTTGTTCATGCGGTTGATATGTCCATTTGCAAGAGCAATCTCTTTGTAAACAGGATCACTGAACTCGCCTCGAGTAGAAGATACTTGATGGACGGGTTCACCAATGTTACTACACACTTTGCTACAAGACTTGACATAGAGAAAGGAATATAACGTTAGTCACATACGTAGATAACTAGTTTAAAACATCACCTGGCTGTTATTCCTACTCCAATCCAGTTAGCTGCGTTAGCTGACGCTACACTACTGTAGCAGAGTTAGCTGTAGTGTACAGTACTAACCTTGTCATCTTCCTCGGGTTTAGAGGACAATTTCACATTGTCACCTTTGTCTTGAATATTCTCCTTGTATTCCTCCATTCTTGAGGGATAGGATTGTCTCAACCAACTAATCAAAATATGTTAACTAGAAATAAAATGTTTGCGTGCTACTTGCTAGCTAACTGGTAGATGTCTCTTGTAGCAGACAATCCTCCTGTCATGTCCTCTCGGTTTCCGCGCGTTCTTCCCGCGTGTCAGTGCTCTTCAAAAATATATTTATCCGAAGTTTGTCGCTGAACAACGGTAAAGTTACATGATAGACACTTTGCGTTATTCATGTCTTTCCAACCTTATTCCGACAAGACACATTTTACATATACATTTGGATGGCTAGCTAGCAAGCTAAAATGTAAAATATTTTGGAAAAATATAAACAATCAAACGTACTCTCCGGTTGCAGTTCCGGTTCAACTTGACGCCTAAAATACATTAGCGACACCCGCTGACATGGAAGACCATTACACCAGTAAATCGACAACAAGGCTCCTCTTTAGTTCAATCTAAGCAAGGAGGCACAAGAAAGTAACAAGCAATCAATCGAATTACACTGAACAAAAATATAAACGCAACATGTAAAGTGTTGGTCACACAACACAATGCCACAGATGTCTCAAGTCGAGGGAGTGTGCAATTTGCATGCTGGAAGGAATGTCCACCAGAGCTGCTGCCAGATAATTTAATGTTAATTTCTCTACCATAAGCCGCCTCCAATGTCATTTTAGAGAATTTGGCAGTACGTCCAACCAGCCTCACAACCGCAGACCACATGTATGGCGTTGTGTAAGCGAGAGATTTGCTGATGTCAACATTGTAAACAGAGTGCCCTATGGTGGCGGTGGGGTTATTGTATGGGCAGGCATAAATTACAGACAACAAACACAATTAAATTGTATCAATGGCAATTTGAATGCACAGAGATTCCTTGAAGAGATCCTGAGGCCCATTATCGTGCCATTCATCTGCCGCCATAACCTCATGTTCCAGCATGATAATGCACGGCCCCATGTCGCAGGGTGCTGTACACAATTCCTGGAAGCTGAAAATGCCCCAGTTCTTCCATGGTCTGCATACTCACTAGACATGTCACCCATTGAGCATGTTTGAGATGCTCTGGATCGACGTGTATGACAGCGTGTTCCAGTTCCCGCCAATATGCAGCAACTTCGCACAGCCATTGAAAAGGAGTGGGAAAACATTCCACATGCCACAATCAACAGCCTGATCAACTCTATGCGAAGGAAAATGGTGGTCACACCAGATACTGACTGGTTTTCTGATCCACAACCCTACCTTTTTTTAAAGGTATCTGTGACCAACAAATGAATTTCTGTATTCCCAGTCATGTGAAATCCATAGATTAGGGCCTAATGAATTTACTTCAATTGACTGATTTCCTTATATGAATTGTAACTGTAAATCTTTGAAATTGTTGCATGTTGCCTTGATATTTTTGTTAAGTACACAATCATTGCAAAGCTACAGTACATTGGTGGTCACAGCACAACTCATGCAGAAATACCGGTGCTTACACTGTGCATGGAAAGTTGATATAACAGTGGGATGTGAATTATTCTCAAATTAAATTAATTTAATAACTTCACATAATTGTAAGGTGTGGTTCCACATACATACAGTGCATTTGGAAAGTATTCAGACCCCTTGACTTTTTCCACATTTTGTTACGTTAAGGCCTTATTCTAAAATGTATTAAATTGTTTTTTTCCCCCTCAATCGCCACACAACACCCCATAATGACAAAGCAAAAGCAGTAGTTTTTTTTGCAAATGTAAAAAATAAAAGATATAAACGGAAATATCACATTTACATAAGTATTCAGACCCTTTACTCAGTACTTTGTTGAAGCCCCTTTGGCAGTGATTACAGCCTCGAGTCTTCTTGGGTATGATGCTAAAAGCTTGGCACAGCTGTATTTTGGGAGTTTCTCCCATTCTTCTCTGCAGATCCTCTCAAGCTCTGTCAGGTTGGGTCGGGAGCGTCGCTACACAGCAATTTTCAGGTCTCTCCAGAGATGTTCGATCGGGTTCAAGTCCGGGCTCTGGCTGGGCCACTCAAGGACATTCAGAGACTTGTCCCGAAGCCACTCCTGCGTTGTCTTGGCTGTGTACTTTGATCGGTCGTTGTCCTGTTGGAAGGTGAACCTTCGCCCCAGTCAGAGCTCCTGAGGTGGTTTTCATAAAGGATCTCTCTGTACATTGCTCCGTTCATCTTTCCCTTGATCCTGACTAGTCTCCCTGCCGCTGAAAAACATCCCCACAGCATGATGATGCCACCACGCTTCACCGTAGGGATGGTGCCAGGTTTCCTCCAGACGTGACGCTTGGCATTCAGGTCAAAGAGTTCAATCTTGGTTTCATCAAACCAGATAATCTTGTTTAGGTGCCTCTTGGCAAACTCCAAGCGGGCTGCCATGTGCCTTTTACTGAGGAGTGACTTTCGTCTGGCCACTCTACCATAAAGGCTTGATTGGTGGAGTGCTGCAGAGATGATTGTCCTTCTGGAAGGTTCTCCCATATCCACAGAGGAACTCTGGAGCTCTACCAGTGACCATCGGGTTCTTGGTCACCTCCCTTGGTCAGCTCTAGGAAGAGTCTTGGTGGTTCCAAACATCTTCCATTTAAGAATGATGGAGGCTGCTGTGTTCTTGGGGACCTTCAATGCTGTAGAAATTTGTAGGTACCCTTCCCGAGATCTGTGCCTTGACACAATCCTGTCTCGGAGCTCTACGGACAATTCCTTCGACCTCATGGCTTGGTTTTTGCTCTGACATAAACTGTCAACTGTGGGACCTTAAATAGACAGGTGTGTGCCTTTCCAAATCATGTCCAATCAATTGAATTTACCACAGGTGGACTCCAATCAAGTTGTAGAAACATCTCAAGGATGATCAATGAAAACAGGATGCACCGGAGCTCAATTTCGAGTCTCATAGCAAAGGGTCTGAATACTTATGTAAATAAGGTATTTCTGTTTTATTTTTTAATACATTTGCAAACATTTCTAAAAACTTGTTTTGGTTTTGTCATTATGGAGTATTGTGTGTAGATTGATGAGGAAAAAAACTAATTTAATCAATTTTAGAATAAGGCTGTAACGTAACAAAATTTGGAAAAAGTAAAAGGGGTGAATACTTCCCGAATGCACTGTACATTAATCTAAAAGACTATAATTCTGGATTTCATATAAGAGAATTAGGCTTAGTCCCTATGTCCTACCCATGTCCATGCAACCAGCCGTAAGTGTTACTGGGAGTTCTAGCTGTGTTTGTGATGTCTATTTGTCTAATAAAGTCTCCAATCAGGGTCCCCCAGATTCAACGAGTTTGTGAGTCACATGACCTTGCATAACCATGCTCTTTTACACTGTGTACACTAAATGTTTGCTCATCTAAATCTGAAACATTAGAATTTGAAATGGGGAGGAGTGTTAACTTTCATAAAGGTGCAATGCAATGTGTCTGAGTTTTATGTCAGGTCATCCCGCCAAGGGAAATGTGCTCTCTCATTGCAGAACCTTTTCCTTTCTCAAAAATCTAAATGATTTGCTGTGCTCAACTGAATGATAGGTCTATGAGGAACACACAAAAAGTAGGTAGTCATTACTGCCTAGAATCCACGTAGTCAACTTACTGTAGTTGAGCAACATACCTGAGAATTGTTTGTGATGAATTGTGTCTGTTGTTGACTCAACTTCATGTCAGGTCAACAGAAATTCACACTCATTGTAGAGCCCTTTTCCTTAATCAAGTTTGTCATCACTTATAAGACCCTTTATAAAGGCAGCAAATTGCTCTTAGTGATCAAGACAGATCAGACTATTCTCCCCCTCACTCAGTTCATTTTTTGTGTGTTTGGTATAGTATTGAACTCTTCAGTAAACAGTCTTATCTGTTAATGTATGGCTTGGTGCATGGTGTCCAAGGGTCTTGCTGAATATAGTTCAGCTGGCAGACCTTTGTCCAGGTTGCCATACATTAACAGATAAGACTGTTTACTGAAGAGTTCAATACTATACCAAACACACAAAAAATGAACTGAGTGAGGGGGAGAATAGTCTCATCTGTCTTGATCACTAAGAGCAATTTGCTGCCTTTATAAAGGGTATTATAAGTGATGACAAACTTCATTAAGGAAAAGGCCTCTACAATGAGTGTGAATTTCTGTTTACCTGACATGAAGTTGAGTCAACAGACACAATTCATCACAAACAATTATTCAATGAGGAGTTTAAATAAATAAACAAAAATATTCTTGCAGAACATATTTAATTCTCTGACATACAAAATCCATCCTTAATACTTGTTCCTTTAAAAACATATCCAATGACTCTTATTTACATAAAGCAGCATAGTGAACACAGTAAAACATTTTAAATCATCAATAGGAGCAGACAGAAATGTGTATTTCTAAGGTTCCAGTCCCAAGGAAATTCCTGCCATTCCCACCCCTTTAAAATTTGATGGATTTGGACACAAACACCCACATACCAGAATGAGCTCAGTACAAACATGGTGCAAATCCTGAAGTGACTTAAAAATCCCTATGTCTATTCTGAAGTCATATCACTTAACTTAAATCAACTTAAAGAACTCAGTGCAAGAAATGTGAAAGTACATGTACATTTTCATTCCAAATCTATTTGTTAAAAATCACTGAAAGTTTCATCATAAACATTGCTCTTCCAATTATTTTGACCTGCATCACACATATCATAACAATGTACATAGTTTTACCAGTTAGTGTAATTTCCTGTTGAGTCAACAATGGATTATCCCAACACATACAGTGGGGTCCAGAATTACTGGATCCCTTGATAAAGATGGGCAAAAGACACTGTATAAAATAAATACAAATACTGAGCTATATTGTATGAAATGTATATTTTCTACTAAAACAACTGCTCAGCGAAAGAGATTTTAAATTAATATCTCAAAAAGATAAAAGGGTCATAATTATTGGATCCTGTTTTCAATAATCCAGCACCCTCCCTTTATGAGGATAACGACACAATTCACAGTATGGATGAGGTATTTTCTGCATATGCATTGTTCTTTCGAAGGCCAAAACCACCATTGGTGTGCGTGGCTAAAGACCACTAATTTCATGTCATATGACAATAGCATATGACAAAAAGGCTCAAGTGTTGTTATCCTCGCAAGGGAAGGGTGCTGGTGTATTGAAAACAGGGGATCCAATCATTTTGACCTCATCTTTGAGATTTGTTTTTTATTTATTGTTAAACAAAATCTTTCTCTGAACAATTGTATTAGTATAAAATAATATATATATTTATTTTTATATAGCATAGAGCTCAGTTTTTGTATTTTTTGTTTTTATACAGTCTTTTTTGCTAATCTTTATCAAGGGATCCAATCATTCCAGGACCCACTCAAGTACAAAAGCTAGATGGTAATTACGTTTTTCTCTTAGTTCAGTAAACATCTACACTGAGATATTCCTGTTTATTAAACCTGCTATGCAATCAGTAAATGTCACATCTGAATATTCAAGTTCTGATCATCCACAGAGAATACAACCCCCATCCCAAAACCTCCATCTGTATAACACCCCCTTTCTTTTTTTCTTTTTGCTATTTTTATTATTATTATTAATATTATTATTATTATTATTATTATTCCCCCGAGCATGGCTAGACTGGCCATCTGTGGTTCAATTTCTTTCGAAAATCACTCATTTTCAGGAAGAGCCCTTTCTCTGAACAAAAAACACTTTACTCTAAGGATGACTGCTTTTCAGTAGTAAGGTCTAATATCCTCATATCCTGCATAACTTGGCCACTCTGGGAACATCCCATGGGAGCACCTGGAACTTCCGTAGAGATCGAAGTGAATTCCAAGATCAAACGAGCGGCTCTGCTGGTTACTGCTGAAGCTGCCCTGGCCGTCCATCTTCAGAGCAGACCAGATGATCCTGTAGTTTCGGCCCTGGTTACCGTCCCAGTATGTCTGGCCATTGACTTTGTAGCAGATGGCAAACTCTATGTGCTTGTGTGGCCTCAGCTCAGCTGGAAGGGAAACCTCGAAGGAAAAGGTGTCACGGTCTGAGCCTGTGTAGGTGTCCTTCAAGTACTGGCACTCCAAGTCCGTGTAGCTTTTCCAAGTGTCAAAGGTCACACGCACCTTGACAGACTTCTCAAAGGACAGGTTTTTGACCTTCACGGTTCCAGCCAGTGCCTTCTCTTTCAGCATGCAGTGCTCTAGGCAGACGAGCTCAGTCTCCAGACGCTGGCGGAACAGCAGGTAATCAGAGGAGGGCTGGGTGAAGTCCAGTACCAGTCTGTCCTCCTCATATGGTAACGTGAGCGAAGAGCTGAACAGCTTTGTGATGTTGAGTGGGATGTCAATAGTGTCAAAATGAGAAAATAACTTCACCTTGGTGAGGGCCAGGCCCTTGTGGTCGGCGAAGGACACTCGCCTTTTAGATTTCCCATTCTTCTCATTAAGCAAATCTGCTTCAGTCTGCATAGGAGGGGCAGAGGGTTTGAACCGCATGCAGGGCTTCAGGCAGGGTCGTAGTGATTGCAGTGATTTTGGGGTCCTCCTGTAGCAGAAGTCGTCGTTTGACAGGTAGAGCGGCATGCCCAATTCAATCGGCATGGTGGACTTGTGAGGAAAGAGGCTGAATAGACTGAGGGAAAAAACAAAGATACCAGAAAGTTGTCATTCGTCCAGCTGCGTCAAACAATGTTTGACAGAATACAAATTCTCTTGTGAAATGCATACAGAATCTTTACTGCTGAATTTGCGTGTGAAACATTATGCAACAGTAGGCTAAGTGCATGGCCACAGAGCAAACATTGCATCAATTTCATCAGCTGATAGATCAACCCCCAAGTTACTCATGTTCAGTCAGCCATCACATGTATTTGGTTGTCTGCTGTATAATATCACTGTTTAAGTTGTCAAAAGGTATTCTCTAACCTACTTGCCCAATGTGTATAATCATGGGTATGGCTTAAGCATTTGTACAATCCATCATGCACTCATTTGGAAAAGGGAAGGTGATCATCCTGAAATGATGTGGGGGGTTTTCTTCTGAAATTCTAAATGAGTTTGAGGTCTCCATAATATCCATATTTCTTGTACATTACCTATTTTATTGGATAGCCTTCTCTTGAGGTGAGGCAGAGGCACTCATTTGATATCTGACAGACTTCCTTATTAGGTTACAGTTTTAAAGGGATACTTCGGGATTTTGGCAATGATGCCCTTTATCCATGTGGTCCTCTGTAGCTCAGCTGGTAGAGCACGGCGCTTGTAACGCCAAGGTAGTGGGTTCGATCCCCGGGACCACCCATACACAAAAATGTATGCACACATGACTGTAAGTCGCTTTGGATAAAAGCGTCTGCTAAATGGCATATTATTATTATTATCTACTTCCCCAGAGTCAGATGAACTTGTGCAGTGGTGGAAAAAGTACCCAATTGTCATACTTGAGTAAAAGTAAAGATACCTTAATAGAAAATAACTCAAGTAAAACTGAAAGTCACCCAGTAAAATACTACTTGAGTAAAAGTCTAAAAGTATTTGGTTTTAAATATGCTTAAGTATCAAAAGTAAAAGTATAAATCACTTCACATTCCTTATATGAAGCAAACCAGGCGGCATATTCACGTTTTTTTTTAAGGATAGCCAGGGGCACACTCCAACACCATTTACAAGCGAAGCATGTGTTTAGTGAGTCCGTCAGATCAGAGGTAGTGGGGATGACCAGGGATGTTCTCTTGAGAAGTGCGTGAATTTGACAATTTTCCTGTCCTGCTAAGCATTCCAAATGTAACGAGTACTTTTGGGTGTCAGGGAAAATGTATAGAGTAAAACGTTTTTTTTTAACTTAAGTACTTTACACCACTGAACTTGTGGATACCATTTTTGTCTCTGTGTCCAGTATGAAGGAAGTTAGAGGTGGTTTCGTGAGCCAATGCTAACTAGCGTTAGCACAAAGACTGGAAGTCTATGGGTATCAAATCAAATATTTTTTTTCAAATCAAATCACATTTTATTTCTCACATGCTTCGAATACAACAGGTGTAGACCTTACCGTGAAATGCTTATTTACAAGCCCTTAACCAACAATGAAGTTCAAGAAAAAGAGTTAAGAAAATATTTATATATGCTAGTATCCACGAGTTCATCTGACTCTGGGGAAGTAGATAAAAGGCCTAATTTCCAAAATCCCCATTTAAAGCCCATTCTTACTTCACTAAACTTGTCCCACTTTACTAACATGAACTTCAGAACTGAAATGCTACAGATATGGCCATTACTTACTCAGTGTTACACACATGCCGTCCTTTATTTTCTAATATATGCCAGACAAGGGCAATTTAGCAGACGCTTTTATCCAATGCAATTTACAGTAGTGATCGTACATTTGCATTCTGGTCCCCCGTGGGAATCGAACCCACAACCCTGGCGTTGCAAACACCATGTTCTACAAACAGAGCCACACCGGACCCATAATTGTGTCTCATTCTGGTTTCAGTTTTTCTGAATGTTCCTTGTGAAACAAAAAACATGGTATACTAACCTGCCAATAAATTGTACCCAACATTAGCTGTTACAGTTTGCGGATAGCCATTGATATGATGGTGACGTTTAAGGATTTGCCTAATCAGCATGTTTTACCATTCCTTCAGGCTACTTGGTGATACTTTCTTAAATCTCGATTCGGAAGTCCCCATTGTCTTATAAACTCCTGTTCTAGTTGCAGGTTGAACCCCAATAATGAGGAAATATTCAGAAAGATATTAAATCCACTTTTTGCACTGAGTGATGAGCCATTTTAGCTAGCAGACATCTCACGTTCCCCAAATTATTTCCATCAACTATTCAGTTCTAAGCGACAACGCGTGACCCAAACAAAGATCTACATACATGCAATAGGCATTTCTCACTTGATACAAAAAGTTGATTTAATATTTTCCTGGATATTGGAAACAGACGCGTATAATACACAGCAGCTTTCCGAATCAAGAACGAAGAAAGTATCGGAAAGTAAAGGTTGGTTTAATGGTGTATGACTGCATTGTCTATTGGCAATATTCAGTGACTGTATATGTTTTCTCGACCTCAGAGAATGAGGTTCGAGTTCCTTGCATATTAATTAACTAAATGTTATAGACTACCACTACGAATTGGATTACAATCCTGCAAAAGTGATACTTTTTATCTAGTCATGAAACAAGCTTACCTTGGGCAGTTTGTTTGCAATGAATTCAGGTAGGATTGACGTGATAGGCTACGTCTACTCTACCAGTCAGAAATCACTATTGCCCTCTCAGCGGTGAAAGCTCCTCTTCCTTGTCGTTTACATGTAGGCTATAATCAATTGTTCTGCAATGTTACTCTACAATTGCTACAAATCAAATGTAACCTGTAACAACTTCACAAACTGTATCCAGTTTCGGTCATGCTGCCGCTTCAAACACCATACTGGGCTCACTTGAACATGTTTGCCTACCTGTAGCCAATCACAGTGGGCGGTGGAGGAGCGCTCCGTGAAAGATTATCTAGAGATAGTCGAATGACCGCTCTAACAATGGAAATACATGTCCTCAAAGATGGAAGGCAGACGGGAGGAGACGAGATCAAAAAAGCTGTTTTTGCTTTGTCATTATGGGGTATTGTGTGTAGATTGATGAGGAAAAGCCGTTTTTTAATCCATTTAGAATAAGGCTGTAACGTAACAAAATGTGGAAAAAGTCAAGGGATCTGAATACTTTCCGAATGCACTGTATATATAGCAACATATATATACAACTTGCCTTGGGACCAATGTGGAGCTGATGAGCAAAGGCGCACTGCCCCAATAAAGCTCGCCAGCTTGTAGTCCTAAACACTGGAAATAAGTTACCTCTGGTTCGTTCAGCCTTTCCTATGGGGAAAATGAATGGAGAAAGAATAGGGTTTTGGGATAAACACCGAAAATAAGGTCAGAGGTTAACGCAGGCTTGGGAGATGTTATACGTTTTGTTCTATAAGAGAACAGCAGTCAGTTAACATTACCTTTATGAATTATGAAGTGTTTATGTGCTTTGTGTTTTTTATTATTACATAAATGCTTCAAAATTCACAAAAAGTGACGTTAGCTGATGAAAATCTCATAGAATAAAATGTAAAAGATCTCCTAAGCCTGTGTTTACCACAGACCTTATTTTTGGTGTTTATCAAAAAACTCTATTCATTTTCCCATAGGCTTTGCCCATGGTGGAGTTAGTACCTACAAAAAGACGCCATTACTATTGCTCTCTATGTGGGCAGCCTTCATGGGTCCAATGTTTTAACCCGCATTGGGCCCACATCATGCCAATATGGGTATGTTTAGTGGGAAAAGATGGGCTCATTTCTGGCAAAGTGAGGGCTGCCCTCACCAGATACGGGCTGCATTTACATATTAGACATTTAGCAGGCGCTCTTATCCAGAGCGACTTACAGTTTGTAGATTCATATTAAGATAGCTAGGTGGGACAAACACATATCACAGTCATATAAGACGCTTATAAGAAATCCCGCTATGCCCTCTGACTAACCATCAAACAAAGAGTCAATACAGGACTAAGATTGAATCGTACTACACCGGCTCCGACGCTCGTCGGATGTGGCAGGGCTTGAAAACTATTACAGACTACAAAGGGAAGCACAGCCGCGAGCTGCCCAGTGACACAACCCTCCAGACGAGCTAAATCACTTCTATGCTCGCTTCGAGGTAAGCAACACTGAAGCATGCATGAGAGCATCAGCTGTTCCGGATGACTATGTGATCACGCTCTCCGTAGCCAATGTAAGTAAGACTTTTAAGCAGGTCAACATTCACAAGGCTGTAGGGCCAGACGAATTACCAGGACGTGTACTCCGAGCATGCGCTGACCAACTGGCAAGTGTCATCACTGACATTTTCAACATGTCCCTGACTGAGTCTGTAATACCAACATGTTTCAAGCAGACCACCATAGTCCCTGTGCCGAAGAACACTAAGGTAACCTGCTTAAATGACTACCGACCCGTAGCACTCACGTCTGTAGCCATGAAGTGCTTTGAAAGTCTGGTCATGGCTCACATCAACACTATAATCCCAGAAACCCTAGACCCACTCCAATTTGCATACCGCCC
Source organism: Coregonus clupeaformis (assembly GCF_020615455.1). NCBI lineage: Eukaryota > Metazoa > Chordata > Actinopteri > Salmoniformes > Salmonidae > Coregonus > Coregonus clupeaformis. The sequence continues at coordinate 46,594,785 of NC_059206.1, read as the reverse complement.
CAACAGATCCACAGATGATTCAATCTCTATTGCACTCCACACTGCCATTTCCCACCTGGACAAGAGGAACACCTACGTGAAAATGCTATTAATGGACTACAGCTCAGCGTTCAACACCATAGTGCCCTCAAAGCTCATCACTAAGCTAAGGACCCTGGGACTAAAAACCTCCCTCTGCAACTGGATCCTTGACTTCCTGACGGCCGCCCCCAGGTGGTAAGGGTAGGTAACAACACATCCGCCACGCTGATCCTCAACACGGGGGCTCCTCAGGGGTGCGTGCTCAGTCCCCTCCTGTACTCCCTGTTCACCCATGACTGCATTTCCAGGCACGACTCCAACACCATCATTAAGTTTGCAGACGACACAACAGTGGTAGGCCTGATCACCGACAATGATGAGACAGCCTATAGGGAGGAGGTCAGAGACCTGGCCGTGTGGTGCCAGGATAACAACCTCTCCCTCAACGTGATCAAGACAAAGGAGATGATTGTGGACTACAGGGAAAAAAAAGAGGACTGAGCACGCCCCCATTCTCATCGATGGGGCTGTAGTGGAACAGGTTGAGAGCTTCAAGTTCCTTGGTGTCCACATCACCAATAAACTATCATGGTCCAAACACACCAAGACAGTCGTGAAGAGGGCACGACAAAGCCTATTCCCCCTCAGGAGACTGGAAAGATTTGGCATGGGTCCTCTGATCCTCAAAAAATTATACAGCTGCACCATCGAGAGCATCCTGACTGGTTGCATCACCGCCTGGTATGGCAACTGCTCGGCCTCTGACCGCAAGGCACTACAGAGGGTAGTGTGTACAGCCCAGTACATTACTGGGGCCAAGCTTCCTGCCATCCAGGACCTCTATACAAGGCGGTGTCAGAGGAAGGCCCTAAAAATTGTCAAAGACTCCAGCCACCCCAGTCATAGACTGTTCTCTCTGCTAGCGCATGGCAAGCGGTACCGGAGCGCCAAGTCTAGGTCCAAAAGGCTTCTTAACAGCTTCAACCCCCAAGCCATAAGACTCCTGAACAGCTAATCATTGCTACCCAGACTATTTGCATTGCCCCCCCACCCCACCCCACCCCTCTTTTACGCTGTTGCTACTCTGTTTATTATCTATGCATAGTCACTTTAACTCTACCCACATGTACATATTACATCAATTACCTCGACTAACCAGTGCCCCTGCACATTGACTCTGTACCGGTACCCCCTGTATATAGCCTCCGTACTGTTGTTTGATTTTACTGCTGCTCTTTAATTATTTGCTATTTTTATTTTTTATTTATCTATTTTTAACTTTTTTTGTTTTTTCTTAAAACTGCATTGTTGGTTAAGGGCTTGTAAGTAACATTTCACTGTAAGGTCTACACCTGTTGTATTCGGCGCATGTGGCAAATAAAATTTGATTTGATTTAGTAAGTACATTTTACCTCAAAGTAGCTATCAGCAAGGTCAGAGCTAGTAAGGGGGGAGTCAAGTGCGAGTGTTAGTCTTTTTTTGTGTGGGTATTTAAGATACTCTTTGAAGAGGTAGGGTTTCAGATGTTTTCAGAAGATGGGCAGGGACTCTGCTGTCCTAGCTTCAGGGGGAAGCTGGTTCCACCATTGGGGTGCTGCCTTCCCGTAGGGGTGGGAGGGCCAAGAGACCAGAGATGGCAGAATGGAGTGCTTGGGTTGGGGTGTAGGGTTTGAGCATAGCCTGAAGGTAGGGAGGGGCTGTTCCTCTTGCTGCTCCGTAGGCAAGTACCATGGTCTTGTAGTGTATGCGAGCTTCGACTGGAAGTCAGTGGAGTGTGCGGAGGAGCGGGGTGACATGGTATGTTGTAGAGCATGATCCTGCAGGAGCGAGTCACTGCTTTGATGTTTGCAGAAAACCACAGGGTGTTGTCCAGAGTCACGCCAAGGTTCTTTGCACTCTAGAAGGGGGATAACGTGGAGTTGTCAACCGTGATGGAGAGGACTTGGAGCGGGCAGGTCTTCCCCGGGAGGAAGAGCAGCTCCGTCTTGTCGAGGTTGAGCTTGAGGTGGTGGGCCGACATCCAAGCTGAGATATCTCCCTGGCACGCAGAGATGTGTGTCACCACCTGGGTGTCAGAAGGGGGGAAGGAGAGAAGTAGTTGAGTGTCATCCGCATAGCAATGATAGGAGAGACCATGTGAGGATATGATGGAGCAGAGTGACTTGGTGTATAGAGAGAAGAGGAGAGGGCCTAGAACCGAGCACTGGGGGACACCAGTAGTGATAGTGTGTAGGGCAGACACAGATCCGCTCCAAGCAGTGGATAGATCTAGGAGGATGAGAACAGAGGAGAGAGAGTCAGCTTTGGCAGTGCGGAGAGCCTCCTTGGTTGAGTGACCCGTCTTGAAGCCTGACTGGTTAGGGTCAAGAAGATAGTTCTGAGAGAGATAGCGAGAGATTTGGTCAGAGACAGCACGCTCAAGTGTTTTGGGAAGAAAAGAAAGGAATACCGGTGTGTAGTTTTTGGCGATTTAGAAAATGGGAGACTGAAGTACTAATACTACACTGAACAAAAATATAAACGCAACATGTAAAGTGTTTGTTTACATACCTGTTAGTGAGCATTTCTCATTTACCAAGATAATCCATCCACCTGACAGGTGTGGCATATCAAGAAGCTGATGAAACATCATGATCATTACACAGGTGCACTTTGTGCTGGGGACAATAAAAGGCCACTTTAAAATGTGCATTCTTGTCACACAACACAATGCCACAGATGTCTCAAGTTTTGAGGGAGCATGCAATTGGCATGCTGACTGCAGGAATGTCCACCAGAGCTGTTGGCAGATAATTTAATGTTAATTTCTCTACCATAAGCCGCCTCCAACGTCATTTTAGTGAATTTGGCCGTACGTCCAACTGGCCTCACAACCGCAGACCACGTGTATGGCGTCGTGTGGGCGAGCAGTTGCTGATGTCAACGTTGTGAACAGAGTGCCCCATGGTGGCGGTGGGATTATGGTATGGGCAGGCATAAGCTACGGACAATGGACGCAATTGCATTTTATCGATGGCAATTTCAATGCACGGAGATACCGTGGCGAGATCCTGAGGCCCATTATCGTGCCATTCATCCGCCGCCATCACCTCATGTTTTAGCATGATAATGCACAGCCCCATGTCGCAAGGATCTGCACTCATGGAAGCTGAAAATGGCTCAGTTATTCCATGGCCTGTCCCTCATTAAGCATGTTTGGGATTCTTTGGATCGATGTGTACGATCGCGTGTTCCAGTTCCCGCCAATATCCAGCAACTTTGCTCAGCCATTGAAGAGGAGTGGGACAACATTCCATAGGTCACAATCAACAGCCTGATCAACTCTATATGGAGGAGATGTGTCACACTGCAAAAGGCAAATGGTGGTCACACCAGATACTGACTGGTTTAATGATCCACACCCCTACTATTTTTTTTAGGTATCTGTGCCCAACAGATGCATATCTTTATTCCCAGTCATGTGAAATCCATAGATTAGGGCCTAATTTATTTATTTATTTTGACTGATTTCCTTATATGAACTGTAACTCAGTAAAAACTTAGAAAGTGTTGCATGTTACGTTTATATTTTTGTTCAGTATAATGGCAAATTGCTTTGCAAAGGTGAAGAACACACCTCCCGGTACTAATTGCCTATGAGAGGAGAAACTACTAGACGACAACAGATAAAGACAAAAATTATATTTATCACTCCTCTAGCTACAGAATGAAGCACCTCTGGGCTGCCCTCACTGGGCCAAACTGGGCCAATGCCTTGGGGCCAATGTGGAGCCGATGAGCAAAGGCGCATTTCACAAGATGGCAGATTCAGATCCTCACGTTTCAAATAATTGAATGTCTCAGTAGGGAATTGCTCTATTCAGAAATAAATGTGTCTCTTTGTCTCCCAACATTACACTGGTCCAGTCAGGTGAGGTTCTCACTGACTAGCACCTTCCTCTGAACCGGTTACTGTCACACATAATTATGAAATAGGCATAGTGTGTTTGGCAGACCGATGAGCCACATGTCAATATTGATCCAGTTCAAAGAGGCCCAGGTTTGTAATCAGCAAAACATTTGCACTGGCAGTCAGCCAAGGTAGACTCTGAACTTGTCAGACTGTGAGCTTAAAATAGCCCCTCAGTAGCATGTCCCTTGGCTTTGGTGGGCTTGATGAAAGCAAAGGACAGGGATGCATGGGTGTAGTTCTAAGGTCACAAGTTCCCTCTTGTGCAACCGCTACTGAGAGTTTCATTCCAGTTTAAGTGTTCTGTTGTGTAATGTTTAAAAATATATATATATTGAAAATTAGAGGTAGTTTGCCGAGCCAATGTATACTGTATGTACAGTGCCTTCGGAAAATATTCAGACCACTTGACTTTTTCCACATTTTGTTACCTTACAGCCTTATTCTAAAATTCATAAAATTGTATTTTTCCCTCATCAATCTACACACAATACCCCATAATGACAAAGCAAAAAGAGGTTTTTAGAAATGTTTGGTAATTAATATTTTTTAAATCGGAAATATAACATTTACATAAGAATTAAGACCCTTTACTCAGTACTTAGTTGAAGCACATTTGGCAGCGATTACAGCATTGAGTCTTATTGAGTATGACGCTACAAGCTTGGCACACCGGTATTTGGGGAGTTTCTCCCATTCTTCTCTGCAGATCCTCTCAAGCTCTCTCAGGTTGGATGGGGAGCGTTGCTGCACAGCTATTTTCAGGTCTCTCCAGAGATGTTCGATCGGGTTCAAGTCCGGGCTCTGGCTGGGCCACTCAAGGACATTCAGAGACTTGTCCCGAAGCCACTCCTGCGTTGTCTTGGCTGTGTGCTTAGGGTCGTTGTCCTGTTGGAAGGTGAACCTTCGCCCCAGTCTGAGGTCTTGAGTGCTCTGGAGCAGGTTTTCATCAAGGATCTCTCTGTACTTTGCTCCGTTCATCTTTGCCTCGATCCTGACTAGTCTCCCAGTCCCTACCACTGAAAAACATCCCCACCGCATGATGCTGCCACCACCATGCTTCACCATAGGGATGGTGCCAGGTTTCCTCCAGATGTGACGCTTGGCATTCAGGCCAAAGAGTTCAATCTTGGTTTCATCAGACCAGAGAATCTTGTTTCTCATGGTCTGAGAGTCTTTAGGTGCCTTTTGGCAAACTCCAAGCGGGCTGTTATGTGCCTTTTATTGAGGAGTGGCTTCCGTCTGGCCACTCTACCATAAAGGCCTGATTGGTGGAGTGCTGCAGAGATGGTTGTCCTTCTGGAAGGTTCTCCCATATCCACAGAGGAACTCTAGAGCTCTGTCAGAGTGACCATTGGGTTCTTGGTCACCTCCCTTGGTCAGCTCTAGGAAGAGTCTTGGTGGTTCCACATTTCTTCCATTTAAGAATGATGGAGGCCACTGTGTTCTTGGGGATCGTCAATACTGCAGAATTTTTTTGGTACCCTTCCCAAGATCTGTGCCTCGACATAATTCTGTCTCGGAGCTCTACGGACAATTCCTTCGACCTCATGGCTTGGTTTTTGCTCTGACATGCACTGTCAACTGTGGAACCTTATATAGACAGGTGTGTGCCTTTCCAAATCATATCCAATCAATTGAATTTACCACAGGTGGACTCCAATCAAGTTGTAGAAACATCTCAAGGATGATCAATGGAAACAGGATGCACCAGTGCTCAATTTTGAGTCTTGTAGCAAAGGGTCTTAATACCTATGTAAATAAGGTTGTTTAAATACATTTGCAAAAAATTCTAAAAACCTGTTTTCGCTTTGTCATTATGGGATATTTTGTGTAGATTACTGAGAATTGTTATTTATTTAATCAATTTTAGCATAAGGCTGTAACGTAACAAAATGTGGAAAAAGTCAAGAGGTCTGAATACTTTCCGAAGGCACTGTACAGTTGTGGTCAAAAGTTTTGAGAATGACCCAAGTATTGGTCTTCACAAAGGTCGCTGCTTCAGTGTTATGAGATATTTTTGTCAGATGTTACTATGGTATACTGAAGTATAATTACAAGCATTCCATAAGTGTCAAAGGCTTTTACTGACAATTACATTAAGTTTATGCAAAGAGTCAATATTTGCAGTGTTGACCCTTCTTTTTCAAGACCTCTGCAATCCGCCCTGGCATGCTGCCAATTAACTTCTGGGCCACATCCTGACTGATGTCAGCCCATCTATAATCAATGCTTGGAGTTTGTCAGAAGTTGTGGGTTTTTGTTTGTCCACCCGCCTCTTGAGGATCGACCACAAGTTCTCAATGGAATTAAGGTCTGGGGAGTTTCCTGGCCATGGACCCAAAATGTCGATGTTTTCTTCCCCGAGCCACTTAGCTATCACTTTTGCCTTATGGCAAGGTGCTCCATCTTGCTGGAAAAGGCATTGGTCATCACCAAACTGTTCTTAGATGGTTGGGAGAAGTTGCTCTCAGAGGATGTGTTGATACCATTCTTTATTCATGGCTGTGTTCTTAGGCAAAATAGTGAGTGAGCCCACTCCCTTGGCTGAGAAGCAACCCCACACATGAATGGTCTCAGGATGCTTTACTGTTGGCATGACACAGGACTGATGGTAGCGCTCACCTTGTCTTCTCCGGACAAGGTGTTTTCCGGATGCCCCAAACAATCGGAAAGGGGATTCATCAGAGAAAATGACTTTACCCCAGTCCTCAGCAGTCCAATCCCTGTACCTTTTGCAGAATATCAGTCTGTCCCTGATGTTTTTCTTGGAGAGAAGTGGCTTCTTTGCTGCCCTTCTTGACACCAGGCCATCCTCCAAAGGTCTTCGCCTCACTGTGCGTGCAGATGCACTCACACCTGCCTGCTGCCATTCCTGAGCAAGCTCTGCACTTGTGGTGCCCCGATCCCGCAGCTGAATCAACTTTAGGAGACGGTCCTGGCGCTTGCTGGACTTTCTTGGGCGTCCTGACGCCTTCTTCACAACAATTGAACCTCTCTCCTTGAAGTTCTTGATGATCCGATAAATGGTTGATTTAGGTGCAATCTTACTAGCAGCAATATCCTTGCCTGTGAAGACCTTTTTGTGCAAAGCAATGATGAAGGCACATGTTTCCTTGCAGGTAACCATGGTTAACAGAGGAATCACAATGATTTCAAGCACCACCCTCCTTTTAAAGCTTCCAGTCTGTTATTCTAACTCAATCAGCATGACAGAGTGATCTCCAGCCTTGTCCTCGTCAACACTCTCACCTGTGTTAACGAGAGAATCACTGACATGATGGCAGCTGGTCCTTTTGTGGCAGGGCTGAAATGCAGTGGAAATGTTTTTGGGGGATTAAGTTCATTTTCAATTGCAATTCACCTGATCACTCTTTATGACATTCTGGAGTATATGCAAATTGCCATCATCAAAACTGAGGTAGCAGACTTTGTGAAAATTAGTATTTGTGTCATTCTCAAAACTTTTGACCACGACTGTATATATATATACTACATGGTCAGAAATATGTGGACACCTGCTCGTTGAACATTAATATGGAGTTGGTCCCCCCTTTGCTGCTATAACAGCCTCCACTCTTCTGGGAAGGCTTTCCACTAGATGTTGGAACATTGCTGCTGGGACTTGCTTCCATTCAGCCACAAGAGCATTAGTGAGTTCAGGCACTGATGTTGGGCATTACGCCTGACTCGTAGTCGGCCTTCCAATTCATCCCAAAGGTGTTTGACGGGGTTGAGGACAGGACTCTGTGCAGGCCAGTCAAGTTCTTCCACACTGATCACGACAAACCATTTCTGTATGGACCTCGCTTTGTGCACAGGGGCATTGTCATGCTGAAACAGGAAGCATTAAGATTTCCCTTCACTGGAACTAAGGGGCCTAGCCCAAACCTTGAAAAACAGCCCCAGACCATTATTCCTCCTCCACCAAACTTTACAGTTGGTACTATGCATTCGAGCACGTAGCGTTCTCCTGGCATCTGCCAAACCCAGATTCGTCTGTCGGACTGCCCGATGGTGAAGCGTGATTAATCACTCCAGAGAACGCGTTTCCATTGCTCCAGAGTCCAATGGCGGCGATCTTTACACCACTCCAGCCGACGCTTAGCATTGCGCATAGTGATCTTAGGCTTGTGAGCGGCTGCTCGGCAATGGAAACCCATTTCATGAAACTCCTGACGAACAGTTCTTGTGCTGACGTTGGTTCCAGAGGCAGTTTGTTGCAACCGAGGACAGACTATTTTTACGTGCTACACGCTTCAAATCAAATCAAATCAAATCAAATTGTATTGGTCACATGCGCCGAATACAACAGGTGCAGACATCTAGTTTAGAGGTGTTTACAAACATTGGAGTAAAACAAGTGTATATTTTGGGTTACGAAGTTGAACTAAGCTCAGTTATGTTATTCAAGAATCAATGGGTATATACACAAAAGTATGTGGACACCCCTTCAAATTAGTGGATTCAGCTATTTCAGCCACACCCGTTTCTGACAGGTGTAAAAAATTGAGCACACCGCCATGCGATCTCCATAGACAAACATTGGCAGTAGAATGGCCCGTACTGAAGAGCTCAGTGACTTTCAACGGCACCATCATAGGATGCCACCTTTCCAACAAGTCTGTTCGTCACATTTCTGCCCAGCTAGAGCTGCCCCGGTCAACTGTAAGTGCTATTATTGTGAAGTGGAAACATCTAGGAGCAACAACGGCTCAGCCGGGAAGTGGTAGGCCACACAAGCTGGAAGCAACGTCAGCACAAGAACTGTTCGTCAGGAGTTTCATGAAATGGGTTTCCATTGCCGAGCAGCCGCTCACAAGCCTAAGATCACTATGCGCAAAGCTAAGCGTCGGCTGGAGTGGTGTAAAGTTCGCCGTCATTGGAATCTGGAGCAATGGAGCAATGGAGACGCGTTCTCTGGAGTGATTAATCACGCTTCACCATCGGGCAGTCCGACAGACGAATCTGGGTTTGGCAGATGCCAGGAGAACGCTACGTGCTCGAATGCATAGTACCAACTGTAAAGTTTGGTGGAGGAGGAATAATGGTCTGGGGTTGTTTTTCAAGGTTTGGGCTAGGCCCCTTAGTTCCAGTGAAGGGAAATCTTAATGCTTCCTGTTTCAGCATGACAATGCCCCTGTGCACAAAGCGAGGTCCATACAGAAATGATTTGTCGTGATCATTGTGGAAGAACTTGACTGGCCTGCACAGAGTCCTGTCCTCAACCCCATCGAACACCTTTGGGATGAATTGGAACGCTGACTGCGAGCCAGGCCTAATCGCCCAACATCAGTGCCCGACCTCACGAATGCTCTTGTGGCTGAATGGAATCAAGTCCCCGCAGCAATGTTCCAACCTCTAGTGGAAAGCCTTCCCAGAAGAGTGGAGGCGGTTATAGCAGCAAAGGGGGACCAACTCCATATTAATGCACATGATTTTGGAATGAGATGTTCGACGAGCATTTTGGTCATGTAGTGTAAATCCTCTGATATGCACTAGACTGGGAACAATAATGTCCATAATGAGTTAGGAGGATATTGGTTTATCTTGTCTCTTTCCTGTGACCCAGCAGGGCCAACCTCTGAGCTTCAACCCTGAGGTGTTCAGTGATCTCAACATCCAGCCGGTGGAGCTGGCCGGGGAGCAGCACATTACTGCCCAACCCACTGACTCTGACGCCCAACACCTCACTGAGGTCAAAGATCAATGCCTCATTCAAGAGTGTGATGGGGATACGAAGTCCTGCCATAGCACCAGTACTGGAGGGTCGGAGGCCATACTGTTGAGGTGTGAGTCCCCAGGAGAGCACCTCAACTTTGGGGCTGGGAGCACTGACTCCAACATGTGCATCCTGGATCTGAAGAGTGACACGGAGAGCGTGGAGACAGACGACAGTGATGGTAACGTTGGTTCTGAGGGGCTAGGTGCTACCCAGCAAGGAGGCAAAGATGAGGTGTATGTCACCATGTCTAGTTTCTATCAGATCCAGTGAGAGATGTAGAGAGAGAGAGATAGATTATATGTATAGAGATATATATACAGTGGGGAAAAAAAGTATTTAGTCAGCCACCAATTGTGCAAGTTCACCCACTTAAAAAGATGAGAAAGGCCTGTAATTTTCATCATAGGTACACGTCAACTATGACAGACAAAATGAGAAAAAAAAATCCAGAAAATCACATTGTAGGATTTTTAATGAATTTATTTGCAAATTATGGTGGAAAATAAGTATTTGGTCAATAACAAAAGTTTCTCAATACTTTGTTATATACCCTTTGTTGGCAATGACACAGGTCAAAAGTTTTCTGTAAGTCTTCACAAGGTTTTCACACACTGTTGCTGGTATTTTGGCCCATTCCTCCATGCAGATCTCCTCTAGAGCAGTGATGTTTTGGGGCTGTCGCTGGGCAACACGGACTTTCAACTCCCTCCAAAGATTTTCTATGGGGTTGAGATCTGGAGACTGGCTAGGCCACTCCAGGACATTGAAATTCTTCTTACGAAGCCACTCCTTCGTTGCCCGGGCAGTGTGTTTGGGATCATTGTCATGCTGAAAGACCCAGCCACGTTTCATCTTCAATGCCCTTGCTGATGGAAGGAGGTTTTCACTCAAAATCTCACGATACATGGCCCCATTCATTATTTCCTTTACACGGATCAGTCGTCCTGGTCCCTTTGCAGAAAAACAGCCCCAAAGCATGATGTTTCCACCCCCATGCTTCACAGTAGGTATGGTGTTCTTTGGATGCAACTCAGCATTCTTTGTCCTCCAAACACGACTGAGTTGAGTTTTTACCAAAAAGTTCTATTTTGGTTTCATCTGACCATATGACATTCTCCCAATCCTCTTCTGGATCATCCAAATGCACTCTAGCAAACTTCAGACGGGCCTGGACATGTACTGGCTTAAGCAGGGGGACACGTCTGGCACTGCAGGATTTGAGTCCCTGGCGGCGTAGTGTGTTACTGATGGTAGGCTTTGTTACTTTGGTCCCAGCTCTCTGCAGGTCATTCACTAGGTCCCCCCGTGTGGTTCTGGGATTTTTGCTCACTGTTCTTGTGATCATTTTGACTCCACGGGGTGAGATCTTGCGTGGAGCCCCCAGATCGAGGGAGATTATCAGTGGTCTTGTATGTCTTCCATTTCCTAATAATTGCTCCCACAGTTGATTTCTTCAAACCAAGCTGCTTACCTATTGCAGATTCAGTCTTCCCAGCCTGGTGCAGGTCTACAATTTTGTTTCTGGTGTCCTTTGACAGCTCTTTGGTCTTGGCCATAGTGGAGTTTGGAGTGTGACTGTTTGAGGTTGTGGACAGGTGTCTTTTATACTGATAACAAGTTCAAACAGGTGCCATTAATAAAGGTAACGAGTGGAGGACAGAGGAGCCTCTTAAAGAAGAAGTTACAGATCTGTGAGAGCCAGAAATCTTGCTTGTTTGTAGGTGACCAAATACTTATTTTCCACCAAAATTTGCAAATAAATTCATAAAAAATCCTACAATGTGATTTTCTGGAAAAAAAATGTCAATTTGTCTGTCATAGTTGACGTGTACCTATGATGAAAATTACAGGCCTCTCTCATCTTTTTAAGTGGGAGAACTTGCACAATTGGTGGCTGACTAAATACTTTTTTCCCCCACTGTATATATTCAAGGTTATGGCTGCTTATTACATTCTTACTCTGAGCTCTGAGTGACTTTGTTAACGGCTGCTTTTATTTTAAGTCTATTTGATCCACTATGACTCAAAATGATTATCCACTGACTCCCAGTATCACAAGAGACTAGCAGAACTCAATGCACATGTTATTTACAAATGACAGGAGACAGAACAGGAATAATCCTCATTGTGTTTCTTTGGTCTTGTGTTATTAATCTGTTGGTAGCTGCACAAGACAAGGGAGAACTTGACTTGACTAACTTGAAATACAAAGCTGTCCCTCCTTTATATATTATTTTTGCATTTGCACTTCTTCCCATTCTGTATATTATACTGAGGATAATATACTGAGCCACTGTGACACCCTGGCCTAATATTATTATAATTATTACAATACACGCTGCTGCTTCTTATGGCCTTCACAAAGATACTCTTTACTTTACCATGACAACAGCTGCAAAGTAAACCTAGAATGTATCATTCAATTCCTCAGGGTTTAAACCCTTCTACACATTTATATACATAAATTAATCAAACCTTATTTCCATGTTTATCTGACAAATGTGTCATTACGTTTTTTTTTTGTCTTTTTTGCACATAAATGATTGTATTTCCTGCAGTTACCAGTATGTTGTTTTTTACTTTGAATGTACAGTGAGGGAAACAAGTATTTGATCCCCTGCTGATTTTGTACATTTGCCCACTGACAAAGAAATGATCAGTCTATAATTTTAATGGTAGGTTTATTTGAACAGTGAGAGACAGAATAACAACAAAAAAATCCAGAAAAACAGATGTCAAAAATGTTATAAATTGGTTTGCATTTTAATGAGGGAAAAAAGGATTTGACCCATTTTTTACATTTTAGTCATTTAGCAGACGCTCTTATCCAGAGCGACTTACAGTTAGTGAGTGCATACATTATTTTTTATTTTTTTCATACTGGCCCCCCCGTGGGAATCGAACCCACAACCCTGGCGTTGCAAACACCATGCTCTACCAACTGAGCTACATCCCTGCCGGCCATTCCCTCCCCTACCCTGGGCCAATTGTACGCCGCCCCATGGGTCTCCCGGTCGCGGCCAGCTACGACAGAGCCTGGATTCGAACCAGGATCTCTAGTGGCACAGCTAGCGCTGCGATGCAGTGCCTTAGACCACTGCGCCACTCGGCCACTGCGCTCCCTCTCAATCAGAAAGATTTCTGGCTCCCAGGTAACGAGCTGAGATTAGAAGCACACTCTTAAAGGGAGTGCTCCTAATCTCAGTTTGTTACCTGTATAAAAGACACCTGTCCACAGAAGCAATCAATCAATCAGATTCCAAACTCTCCACCATGGCCAAGACCAAAGAGCTCTCCAAGGATGTCAGGGACAAGATTGTAGACCTACACAAGGCTGGAATGGGCTACAAGACCATCGCCAAGCAGCTTGGTGAGAAGGTGACAACAGTTGGTGTGATTATTCACAAATGGAAGAAACACAAAATAACTGTCAATCTCCCTCGGCCTGGGGCTCCATGCAAGATCTCACCTCGTGGAGTTGCAATGATCATGAGAACGGTGAGGAATCAGCCCAGAACTACACGGGAGGATGTTGTCAATGATCTCAAGGCAGCTGGGACCATAGTCACCAAGAAAACAATTGGTAACACACTACGCCGTGAAGGACTGAAATCCTGCAGCGCCCGCAAGGTCTCCCTGCTCAAGAAAGCACATATACAGGGCCGTCTGAAGTTTGCCAATGAACATCTGAATGATTCAGAGGAGAACTGGGTGAAAGTGTTGTGGTCAGATGAGACCAAAATCGAGCTCGTTGGCATCAACTCAACGTGTTTTGAGGAGGAGGAATGCTGCCTATGACCCTAAGAACACCATCCCCACCGTCAAACATGGAGGTGGAAACATTATGCTTTGGGGGTGTTTTACTGCTAAGGGGACAGGACAACTTCTCCGCATCAAAGGGACGATGGACGGGGCAATGTACCGTCAAAATCTTTGGTGAGAACCTCCTTCCCTCTGCCAGAGCATTGAAAATGGGTCGTGGATGGGTATTCCAGCATGACAATGGCCCAAACCACATGGCTAAGGCAACAAAGGAGTGGCTCAAGAAGAAGCACATTAAGGTCCTGGAGTGGCCTAGCCAGTCTCCAGACCTTAATCCCATAGAAAATCTGTGGAGGGAGCTGAAGGTTCGAGTTGCCAAACGTCAGCCTCGAAACCTTAATGACTTGGAGAAGATCTGCAAAGAGGAGTGGAACCAAATCCCTCCTGAGATGTGTGCAAACCTGGTGGCCAACTACAAGAAATGTCTGACCTCTGTGATTGCCAACAAGGGGTTTGCCACCAAGTACTGAGTCATGTTTTGCAGAGGGGTCAAATACTTTCCCTCATTAAAATGCTTACCAATTTATAACATTTTTGACAAGCGTTTTTTTGGATTTTTTTGTTGTTATTTTGTCTCTCACTGTTCAAATAAACCTACCATTAAAATTATAGACTGATCATGTCTTTGTCAGTGGGCAAACGTACAAAATCAGCAGGGGATCAAATACTTTTTTCCCTCACTATATTATACTATTACTATACTATGTACTATCATACATTAATTTTCAATGCAGAACGCTTGATCAATTTGTTGAACATTTTAGGTGAGACATAGCATTAGACATAGTCATCATCAGCTTCGTTATATTACTGCTTTTTTTCTGTAGCCATCTGGTGTTTGTATATTTTAATCTGACAAATGTGACAGCATTTTCTGTATAGAAATGACTGTTGGTGAATTTTGTGTTTAAACATTTTATTAAATGTAGGGCGGCAGGTAGCTTAGTGGGTAAGAGCGTTGTGCCAGTAACCGAAAGGTCGCTGGTTCTAATCCCCGAGCCGACTAGGTGAAAAATCTGTCGATGTGCCCTTAAGCAAGGCACTTAACCCTAATTGCTCCTGTAAGTCGCTCTGGATAAGAGCGTCTGCTAAATGTATAATAAAAAAATATATATACTGCTAACAGCACCATATGTAGATGTACTAACCGAATAAAGGTGATTCAGATCTGGAATAAGAACATAGTCATACTGATTTTGAGTGTCTGGTTTCACATATTTTGTGTGATTTTCATTTTTCTTTATTTTTGTCTGTCTGCGTTGTCATTTTGAAAGACGTGGCTCTCTCTGACTTTGCGACAAAACATGTTACAAACGCATACACTTCCCATCATCCCCAGCTGCCATAACCCAGACCAGGAAGAACCAAGGATGTGAAGCTAATTCTTACATGGTACACTGTAGTTGAATTTTACAATATCATAGATGGGATTTTGGCTGTAATCCTAACGGTATATTCGAAACAAAACGAAGGTAAGAGACAATTTTAGCGTATGTAGTTAGCTACAAACACAGCTTGTTCGCGAGCTATCATTTAGCATTTTTGACAGGTCGTTTGCTATTAATATTTCGTCGCGGCCCAAAATGCGATAATAACATCTATAAGGCAATTGAAGCGTTGATGTTAATTTGGTCTGACAAATTAGATTGTATGTTATGTTGTTTAACAAGTGTGAAAGCGTCTTTGTTTATTTGTTATTGAATTGTAATGTGAGCTGACATAGCAGCTAAGACGTTGGGCACGTTCTACATTGCAGCAGACTTTAAAGGCAATTCGAAACTGAATGATCTACATATCACCTTGCATCCTAAATAACTACTCAATATTATTTGTAGATCAGTCACAATTTACCCATGAAACATCACGGTTTTGATGCTCTCGAACACGGCCAATGTGTGGAATTAGCTAGTTAGCAAGCAAGGCGGCGCTGTCTGCTCATTTCAGTGATTTTTATGTTTCAATACACGGGCATACATTTTTCTAGCGATTAGGGAGTGAACGTTATTTATAATAAGGGTTATAAGGAGAAAATTGGACCTCTCTGAAATTAAAATGGATGGCCCTCCATTCAGCAAAATATATTTTACCTAAACCCTCCTTGAACGCTTGAAAAATAAAAAAAAGTTACCCTCCCCAATATACCCAAAATAATAATTAAAACAAAGTGGATAGCAGAAAACATGTCTACTGTTTACCCTCACTTATTGGACAGACCAGAGCCTTAGATATGCAGTTTTAGAAGACTGTTGCTGTAAGCATTACATGGCAACGCAGAAATGTTGATGGTACATAAGGTTGTGGGTTCGCAGACCACCGTGGACAAGAGTAGGGGTGGAAACATCTCCATTATAGTAATAGCATTGCATGAATCTATCATCGTATTTGCAGGTCTGAGAAAAAAATTCCTTTTATAAAATGTCTTGCAATTCTATGTCATTTTACATATTAGCAGAATCTTTTTAATACCACACAAAGAATGGACAGAGAGATAGCTATATAGGCCTGTGTTCATCTTATCATATTTCTCCAATGCCAAATCTGTGTCTTGTTTGCAACGAAACGGTGCCTGTTTGCAAATAATTACAAATGAGCTTTCAAAAGTGGTACTTTCAAAAGTTAGGCCTACCAACACAGAAAAATGTAAGCTTTAACTGCAGGCTACTCTTCTTCGGTTGCTTAACGAGGTCACAAATGTTTCCCTAAAAGCTGTCTGGGTTTAAACATCTTCTAATGTACAGAAAGTGAATAGCTTAATCAATTGCTAGACAGAATTAGATTACTTCCCAAGCAAATTATATGTTTTGTCTTCTCTGCTATAAAAGGTTGTAGTTCAGCCTCTGAATGTCAAAGAAACGAAACAATGATATCCCCATATTCATTGGAGTTTTTTATTTTTATTTTTTTATTTAACCAGGTAAGCCAGTTGAGAACAGGTTCTCATTTACAACTGCGACCTGGCCAAGATAAAGCAAAGTAGTGCAATAAAAACAACACAGAGTTACATATGGGGTAAAAAACATAAAGTCAGAAATACAACAGAAAATATATATACAGTGTGTGCAAATGTAGCAAGTTATGGAGGTAAGGCAATAAATAGGCTATAGTGCAGAATAATTACAATAGTATTAACACTGGAATGCTAGATGTGCAAGAGATTATGTGCAAATAGAGATACTGGGGTGCAAAAGAGCAAAATAAATAACAATATAGGGATGAGGTAGTTGGGTGGGCTAATTTCAGATGGGCTGTGTACAGGTGCAGTGATCGGTAAGGTGCTCTGACAACTGATGCTTAAAGTTATTGAGGGAGATAAGAGTCTCCAGCTTCAGAGATTTTTGCAATTCGTTCCAGTCATTGGCAGCAGAGAACTGGAAGGAATGGCGGCCAAAGGAGGTGTTGGCTTTGGGAATGACCAGTGAGATATACCTGCTGGAGCGCAGACTACGGGTGGGTGCTGCTATGGTGACCAATGAGCTAAGATAAGGCGGGGATTTGCCTAGCAGTGATTTATAGATGGCCTGGAGCCAGTGGGTTTGACGACGAACATGTAGTGAGGACCAGCCAACAAGAGCGTACAGGTCACAGTGGTGGGTAGTGTATGGGGCTTTGGAGACAAAACGGATGGCACTTTGATAGACTACATCCAATTTGCTGAGTAGAGTGTTGGAGGCTATTTTGTAAATTACATCGCCGAAGTCAAGGATCGGTAGGATAGTCAGTTTTACGAGGGCATGTTTGGCAGCATGAGTGAAGGAGGCTTTATTGCGAAATAGGGAAGCCGATTCTAGATTTAACTTTGGATTGGAGATTCTTTATGTGAGTCTGGAAGTTGAGTTTACAGTCTAACCAGACACCTAGGTATTTGTAGTTGTCCACATACTCTAGGTCAGACCCGTCGAGAGTGGTGATTCTAGTCGGGTGGGCGGGTGCCAGCAGCGTTCGATTGAAAAGCATGCATTTAGTTTTACTAGTGTTTAAGAGCAGTTGGAGGCTACTGAAGGATTGTTGTATGGCATTGAAGCTCGTTTGGAGGTTTGTTAACACAGTGTCCAATGAAGGGCCAGATGTATACAAAATGGTGTCGTCTGCGTAGAGGTGGATCTGAGAGTCACCAGCAGCAAGAGCGACATCATTGATATACACAGAGAAAAGTGTCGGCCCAAGAATTGAACCCTGTGGCACCCCCCATAGAGACTGCCATAGGTCCAGACAACAGGCCCTCCGATTTGACACACTGAACTCTATCTGAGAAGTAGTTGGTGAACCAGGCGAGGCAGTCATTTGAGAAACCAAGGCTATTTAGTCTGCCAATAAGAATGCGGTGGTTGACAGAGTCGAAAGCCTTGGCCAGGTCGATGAAGACGGCTGCACAGTACTGTCTATTATCAATCGCGGTTATAATATCGTTTAGGACCTTGAGCGTGGCTGAAGTGCACCCGTGACCAGCTCGGAAACCGGATTGCATAGCGGAGAAGGTACGGTGGTATTCGAAATGGTCGATGATCTGTTTGTTAACTTGGCTTTCGAATACTTTCGAAAGGCAGGGCAGGATGGATATAGGTCTGTAGCAGTTTGGATCTAGAGTGTCACCCCCTTTGAAGAGGGGGATGACCGCCGGCAGCTTTCCAATCTCTGGGGATCTCAGACGTTATGAAAGAGAGGTTGAACAGACTAGTAATAGGGGTAGCGACAATTTCGGCGGCTAGTTTTAGAAAGAAAGGGTCCAGATTGTCTAGCCCAGCTGATTTGTAGGGGTCCAGATTTTGCAGCGCTTTCAAAACATCAGCTGTCTGAATTTGTGTGAAGGAGAAGCGGGGGGGGCATGGGCAAGTTGCAGCAGAGGGTGCAGAGTTGGTGGCCGGGTTAGTGGTAGCCAGATGGAAAGCATGGCCAGCTGTAGCAAAATGCTTGTTGAAATTCTCGATTATTGTAGATTTATCGGTGGTGATAGTGTTTCCTAGCCTCAGTGCAGTGGGCAGCTGGGAGGAAGTGCTCTTATTCTCCATGGACTTTACAGTGTCCCAAAACTTTTTGGAGTTAGTGCTACAGGATTAACGTCTTTCCCGGGTATTTTCCAGTTTGTTTCTAGCATAAAGCATCGTGGACCAAAGCGCTGTTATAGATCACTTTATTAAATCGGATCCGATTTATTTTCTTCAAAATCTTAAGCTAACAAGGGGTAGGCCTGTGCTTTTTGCAATTTTCTTTAATAAAAGGTAGGCCTATACTCCCTCAATTCGATTCTTGGTTTTAACTTAACAGCCCTGATGGAGGTAAGGTATTTAGAGTGCATGGTGGGTGGAGGAACTGACCGACAAATCTATGGATATAGCAGCCTATAGCCTAATTTCGTCTGTCAAACAGGTAGGCCTACCTCTTAATAGGAAGAAATAGGCTCCAACACAAAACCCTCTTGTTGTTAGTAAAGTATAATTAAAATGAATACAGTTTAAATGAATAAGACTCTCAGCACCATGAGCTGTCTGTTAGTGATTTGATTGTGACTTGGCTGCTGCTTCAAGTTTCAGCACCACAATGTAATTTACTAGAATCTAGCTTATTGTGAGGTCAATAACTCTAATAAATACATCATGGGCAAGAAACATTGTTTTTAATTAAAGTAGTAGCAAGCTATAAAAGTTGACCTCCGATCCTCCTTTTCATGTTAGCACTCTCTGTCTCAAACGGAACAGGCTACAGAAAATAGGCTATACACTGAGTATACCAACATGAGGAACACCTTCCTAATATTGAGTCGTCGTAGCCCAAAATTGAGCATACAGCCATGCAATCTCCATAGACAAACATTGGCAGTAGAATGGCCCATACTGAAGAGCTCAGAGACTTTCAACGTGGCACCGTCATAGGATGCCACCTTTCCAAAAAGTCAGTTCGTGAAATTTCTGCCCTACTACAGCTGCCCCGGTGACGTGGAAACGTGTAGGAGCAACAACGGCTCAGCCGCGAAGTGGTACGCCCCACAAGCTCACAGAACGGGACCGCCGTGTGCTGAAGTGCGTAACAGTAATCTGTCCTCGGTTGCAACACTCACTACCGAGTTCCGAACTGCCTCTGGAAGCAAAGTCAGCACAATAACTGTTTCGATGGGAGCTTCATGAACTGGGTTTCCATGGCCGAGCAGCAGCACACAAGCCTAAGATCACCATGCGCAATGCCAAGGTGGTGTAAAGGCTGGAGTGGTGTAAAGCTCCTCGCCATTGGACTCTGGAGCAGTGGAAACACGTTCTCTGAAGTGATGAATCACGCTTCACCATCTGGCAGTCCGACGGACGAATCTGGGTTAGACGGATGCCAGGACAACGCTACCTGTCCGAATGCATAGTGCCAACTGTAAAGTTTGGTGGAGGAGGAATAATGGTCTGGGGCTGTTTTTCATGGTTCGGGCTAGGCCCCTTAGTTCCAGTGAAGGGAAATCTTAACACTACAGCATACAATGACATTGTAAACGATTCTGTGCTTCCAACTTTGTGGCAACAGTTTGGGTCCCCTTCCTGTTTCAGCATGACAATGCCCCCGTTCACAAAGCGAGGTCCATACAGAAATGGTTTGTTGAGATTGGTGTGGAATAACTTGACTGACCTCCACAGAGCCCTGAGCTCAACCCCATCGAACACCTTTGGGATGAATTGGAAAGCCGACTGCGAGCCAGGCCTAATTGCCCAACATCAGTGCCCGACCTTACTAATGCTCTTGTGGCTGAATGGAAGCAAGTCACCACAACAATGTTCCAACATCTAGTTGGAGTCTCTAGTGGAATGCCTTCCCAGAAGAGTGGAGGCTGTTATAGCAGCAAAGGGGGGACCAACTCCATATTAATGCCCATGATTTTGGAATGAGATGTTCGACGAGCAGGTGTCCACATACCTTTGGTCATGTAGAGTATATCTGAACTGAACTTTCCCATTCTCATTTAATCATGTTCTAAAGGAGGACAACAAAAATACCCTTTCTGGCTTGCACATACCAACAGGTATTTTGTAGGCAAGGACTCGTGTCTTTTGAACCCAATGAAAAATGGGCTCATTTTATTGTTATCTCAAGTAATTGAGTGAGGGGGAGGGGAGTGTGTGTCACTCAGTGAGAAGGACTATCTCTGTCTGAAACCTCTTAGAAGAAGAGATACTGGGCTGGTAGATGACCGAGGAGTACATGCAGTATAAACCTATAACATACTCATATTAAGTATGTGCTCCATCAGGGCTCTAAATGAAAACATTTCATTGATAGCACTGGTTTTCCCAACTTAAAAAAGTTAGGAGCGCCACATGAAATTTAGGAGCACCAGAAAATACGATGTTTTAAATTGATTGAGAGACTATATTGGGCCTATATTGCTGTGTTTAGACAGGCAGCCCAATACTGATATTTTTTCACTAATAGGTCTTTTGACTAATTAATTAAATCAACTCTTAAAAATATATAATGTGAAAATTGGTCAAAAGACCAATTAGTGGAAAAAATATCAGTATTGGGCTGCCTGTCTAAACGTAGCGTAAGAATTCTAGCTATTTCTGAAGCACATGTGCCCTAGAAACTAATATTTAACACTGTAAATACATTTGTTTTTTATAAAAGCTAACATGTTGACACAAATACCTGTCATTGAAATTAGTCAATTGTGTGGAATATCAGGTTTCTACATTGTGTAAAGCACTGTTTTCCAATTGAGATGCATTACATTGAAAATTGTACACTGTCTCTTTAAAAAGTCAGGTTTGTGATGAAGACATGCAAGAGATCGGTCATTCATTCATTGCTATGATCATTGATCTCCTGAAGAAGATATCCCTTTTCCTTTCTTTCTGTGCCCCCAAATGTTTGGATACACTGGTAAAGTTACCAGGTTGTTAGCTAGCTAGTCAATAGAGAGAAATAGTAATGGTGTCTTTTTGTAGGCAATAACTCCGCCATGGTTCGTTGGACAAAGACTATGGGAAAATAAATGGTGTTTTTGGATAAAGGCCCAAAATAAGGTATGTGGTAAACACAGGCTTAGGAGATCTTGTACGTTTTATTCTATGAGATAATCTTCATCAGTTAATGTCACCTTTTGTGAATCTGGAAGAATTTATGTCATACAAAAAACACATAAAGCACATAAAGGCTTCATAATTCATAAAGGTCATGTTAACTTTGGGCGGCAGGTAGCTTAGTGGTTAAGAGCGTTGTGCCAGTAACCGAAAGGTCGCTGGTTCTAATCCCCGAGCCAACTAGGTGAAAAATCTGCCGATGTGCCCTTGAGCAAGGCACTTAACCCTAATTGCTCCTGTAAGTCGCTCTGGATAAGAGTGTCTGCTAAATAATGTAAATGTAATGTAAATGTTAACTGACTGAGATTACCTCATTGAACAAAATGTATAAGAACTCCTAAGCCTGTGATAACCTCAGACCTTATTTTCAGCGTTTATTCCAAAACCCTATTCTTTCCCCATTCATTTTCCCCATAGGGATGGCTTATCGAACAAGAGGTAACACATTTCTGGGTTTTAGGACTACAAGCTGGCGAGCTCTATGAGGTAACATGACTGAACAAAGTGTAAACATGGTTATCGACGTCGACGCGTGAGTAGTTTTAGAACGGCCCACGACATGGTTTATGAATGTAAAATGCAGTCCCGGCGATCCACTATTGGAAGATACAAATGTTGGGCCGGTAATATGGGTCAGATCTTTTGATCTGGTTGGACTAGAAGTAAGCAATTTTCGCTGTAGTAATGGTGCAACCATGATGCTAACAGATCTGCACTCACTTGTTTCTCTAGGGCAGGGTTTCCCAAACTCGGTCCTGGGCCCCTCCCTGGGTGCATGTGTTTTTTTTTTGCCCTAGCACTACAAAGCTGATTCAAATAACCAACTCATCATCAAGCTTTGATTATTTGAATCAGCTGTGTAGTTCTAGTGCAACAATGTTACCGTTTTAAAGCAAGTTTTCTGCAATTCTAAACATTTTGCCATGGGGCGGAGAGAAGATTTTGCAATTTTATAACTAATTTCATGCAATTCTACTCATTTTCCCATGGGGCGGAAAGGAACATTTGCAGTTTACAGCTAATTTCCTGCAATTCTACACATTTTGCCATAGGGTGGAGAGAAATGTTTGTAAAATGATATCTGAGTGAGAGTGACTAACAAAATCAATGGGGCCCCCCGGTCCGTAATTCCACCATGATTACTACAAGTTTAATTAGCTGGCCGCTAGCCTAATTTACCAATCTAAAACATGTTAGCTGACATGGGCTAGAAGAATCTGTCTGACCTCATTCTACCCTCCGGCCCCACACACACACCTCCACTCCTCCAGGCTCATGTCCCTTCAGCAGCCCCACAGCAGACTAAAAACTATGGGTGACAGAGCTGTGGAACATACTTCTAGTCACTGTCAGGGCGGCAGAGTCTCTGGCCTCGTTTTAAGGCACAGCTCACGACTGAGCTGTTCAGAAAAGCTTTCAAGGACCTCCGTTAATTCTGTTCTACTGTCCACCGGATCTGACGACACCTGTATATAGCTTTGATTGTTGTCTGCTTACTATGTTCTATGTTTTGGATTGTTTTTATTATTATTAATTGTATTTTTTATTAATTTCTTCAGCGCCTTGGGTGTAAGAAAAGCCAGGGTTCTCCCTAAAGAATGTAAGAGAGGCGCTGCGCCACCTTGTGGACTGGCTGCGCCACTATCTAAAAATAACATTTTATCATATAAGGCAATTGTTTGCTCTAGATTGCAGGAAATGGTGGTTACAGGTATACGCAAAAAATCTCTTGAGTCCCCCCCGGATGTACTCAGCAGCACCGCCTTGTTAAAAAATCCTGGAGAGAACCCTGAAAGCACTTTACAAATTAAATGAATTATTATTATATTAGGTAGTGAATATGACATTTCTCTTTCACAGCCTCTAGTCTATATACATTCTAGGGATTGATTCTAAAACGTTCTCTCTTTTTCAGTGACTGTCTTGCCGTTGAGAGAGCGGTAAGAGAGGCAGGATGAGTGGGGCTGCACTGGGCATTGAGATAGTGGTGGTGTTTTTCCTGGCTCTGTTCCTGCTGCATCGCTATGCAGACTTCCGTAAGCAGCAGAGGATGGTGCTGTTTGGCACCTTGCTGGCCTGGTACCTGTGTTTCCTCATCGTCTTCATTCTTCCTCTGGACATCAGCACGGTTAGTACTATTACTGCACACGTTCACCACACACCGAAGCCCCATCTTATCCATTCCCTTTGACAAAAAACTTGGATCAAAATGGTGACCAGTAACGTGGTGTGTGTTTGCATACCTCTCTGATGTCTTCCTTTGTCTGTGTGTTTGACCTTTCAGACAATCTACAAGCAGTGTAAGATTGATCATGAAGAACATGCCGCCGTACCCCCTGTGACCCCACTGCTATCCAATCAAACAGCTGGAAACTCAACTGTGGCCACTGCCACTAAAAGGTTAGAGTGCAGAGGGTGTCATCATATGTTCATGTGTCATAGGATTTGGTTCAGCACTCAGGGTAATGACATGATTGGTCAAAGGTCAGGATTTGGTTGAACAAAACACCAGCATACACTGGTTACCAAAGACCAGGGATGAGGGGCCCAGCCAGAAGGCAGTAACCATTGCTGTAATTCAAAACATGAGACTGTGTTTCAGCTGTCTTCTCAAACCAGAGAGAGGTTTTGCAGAGGCTCATCTAAATAAGATTACAAGGCAGGTTTTGTTTATCTGTTGTCACACACATTTATTTGCAACAGCTAGACGTAATCTAATTTCACTTATAAAAGTCCAGCCTCTTCCTACCATGAAATGTTGAGTACATCTGGTCCTTTTTAGTTTTGCTTGTCGTTATGTAAAGTGTTTTCTCCCAGTCTGAGATATTACCCTAATGGTTTATACAAGGCAAACATTGGAGTTTAATTGTTTGAATATGAAGATCAATGTTCATGTACTTTGCTCCAGTTTCAATGTTTTGATTCATCTTAAATAGGTCACTAGTACAGTGACTGTATACACTGGGTATACAAAACAATAGGAACACCAGCTCTTTCATGACATAGACTGACCAGGTAGAAGCTATGATCCCTTATTGATGTCACCTGTTAAATCCACTTCAATCTGTGTAGATGAAGGGGAGGAGACATGTTAAAAAATGATTTTTAAGCCTTGAGACCATTGAGACATGGATTGTGTATGTGTGCCATTCAGAGGGTGAATGGGCAAGACAAATTATTTAAGTGCCTTTGAACAGGGTATGGTAGTAGGTGCCAGGCACACCTGTTTGAGTGTGTCAAGAACTGCAACGCTGCTGGGTTTTTCACGCTCAACAGTTTCCCGTGTGTATCAAGAATGGTCCACCACCCAAAGGACAACCAGCCAACTTGACACAACTGTGGGAAGCGTTGGAGGAGGGGGGTGCAACTCAATATTAGGAAGGTATTTCCCCAAGATCAGAGACCTTGCTTCCATATTAACACTTTGTGTTTTCTTTGACAGTGTTCCAAAGGTGTGTTACAAACCATGGAGCTACATTCCGGATGGAATCATGCCCGTGTTCTGGAGGGTTGTTTACTGGACATCTCAGTGTCTCACCTGGTGAGGGTTAGAGCAGAATTTGCATGGTGTTGTATGTGCTTGTACTGGAAACACTACACTGAAAAGGACTTGGACAGAAATTGTCTGCCCAAGTTAATTTAGTTTGACTGACAGTCTTTCCTTACTAAGCCAATTACCCACATCTCTCCCTATAGAAATGTTTTCTTAATGCACATACTCTAGTACACCTGCCTTACTCCACTCTAGTACACCTGCCTTACTCCACTCTAGTACACCTGCCTTACTCCAGATGTCCTTGTTCTTGCAGGCTACTGCTGCCCTTCATGCAGTCCTATGCACGCTCAGGGGGCTTTTCCATCACTGGGAAAATAAAGACGGCACTGATAGAGAATGCCATTTATTACGGAACATACCTGCTCATCTTTGGCTCACTGCTCATCTATGTGGCCGTTCACCCTCAGTGGCACCTCTCCTGGTGAGTGCACAGCAACATGGACAAATTAGACTTGTGGTTTGGAAAGTGTGCTGTTGACTACAAAAACACGTTTAACGTATTTCACCTCGTATTTCACCTCGTATTTCACCTCGTCTACACAACACCGTACAAACAGAAGGGTAATTAGGAGGAACCGTGTATGTCTTTGTCTCATGTAAATCTGGTTTGGTCTGTCTCCCTGCCTCTCAGGTATGAGCTGCAGACAATAGGTATCACTGCAGCCAACACCTGGGGCCTGTTCCTGCTGGTGCTGTTGCTGGGTTATGGCCTGGTGGAGATTCCGCGCTCCTATTGGAATGCCTCGCGGCAGGGACACCTGCTCATCAAGACCTACTTCAAGGCAGCCAAGCTGATGACAGAGAAGGCTGATGCAGAGGAGAACCTAGAGGATGTCATGGAGGTAGGGAATACTTCCTGCTCTCACTACGAAATGGAAACTTTAGAGTGCTCTGTTTCTTAGAAACGGAGTTGAATTGTGTTTAACACTAGAAAAGCCTGGCCTCGTTAGACCCACTTTCGGGCCAATGGCGCGTTTTTTGAACGTCAACATTCTAACAGTCTAATAAATACATTTTATATACAGGATGCTATCGCAGAAAAATATAATTTTGGTTGTGTTTATGAAGGTAACATTAGAATACAAAATGTATTTTCAAAGAACACAATAACATTTTCAACTGTAGACCATACAAATGAAGAACCACTAAAATGCCACAATTTGTGTTAACCATTTAAATAAACACCATCACAAAGATCATTAATTATTAATTCATTAAGGGCATGTCTTAAGGAACATTATTTAACAAAAATGCATTTCAAAAGAACAGAATGGCATATTTTCAGTTTAAATATATTACTGTGCTTTGAGTGTTGCGAGTTCACAGAATCATGGTAATTCTGACCAAAAGTGATATATTTTTTAATAGAGCTCAAGGGTTGTTTTGACAATGATGGGTAATTTGGAAACTGCAGAATCTGCTGTCGTGGAAATTACCACTAAAGGACCCCAAAGTCGAGCTTAAATGAATTAATGTTTATTCACGCCAGAGGAGAGAGACAAACAGCACTTAATGTGGAGTTTAGTCAGAAGCTCTGACGAGGTATTTCCCCCTCAGCATATTTATACTATCGCTACGGGTTACACAAAGATAGCCAAGTGCATCCTTTCTCAGCAAAGCGTTTGCTCCCAGAGACCGGCAGCAGAGGAGGAGAACACCTGGCATTCACAGAGTCTGGGCTTTCAGCCAATATTTCCACTCCCGCTGAGCCAACCTTGTGAGAGCAAACATCCGACACCCTGTCTGTCTACAACAGGCACATTTCTAAGTATGCAACAGGTCAAACGTATGATAAGTGTGAGACACAGTAAAATTTCACTACACTGCTCTGATACTATATAGACATCATTTGAAAAAGTTACTTTTTGGCGCTCCGTTTACCTGCCTCCAAGCCCCGCTGTTCATCAGATTCTTCATATACAATTTATAATATTCTCACCCATCAGACTATTGTCAATTTAATCTCATCTTTAGGCTAACTCTATTATTATATGTGTGAAATTAGTTTTGATTTAGTTTAAGTGTAGATTCGATGGGCCATCACTGACTGCCAGTGAATGAGGGGCCTGTGGGAAAAAAGGATGTCCTCTTAAAACTGCTTTAACACATTCTGTTTGTGATATTAAGATTCTAACAACAACAGTGTGTTATATAGACTTATTTAGGAAAAGTCAAGGACGGGGGGACATGGCATGACTTAAAAAATGGCAGAGTAATTAAAGTACATTTGTTTTGAGTCAACATGATGCTCTCGGCTCTCCTAGTGTTCATTTATGTCCTTTTCTTTGGTCCACATTTCTTGTGCATCTGTTTTAGGAAGTGAGAAAGGTCCAAGAAGCCATCAAGTATAACCACCCACTGAGGAAGTACATCGATACTGTTCTTAGAAAGGTAAACCTCACGAAGAACGAAACAATTGCACATTCTTAGTGAAGAATGTGGAGCCCAACCTCACATTGTCAGTGAATTAGATGTGCACACTCTCCACAACAAGTGAGGAATGTGACGTGGCCTGAGAAAGTCAGGTGCCTTTGTTAATCCTAACACAGAGTTTTCTCCCTTAGTGCCCTGTGGACTACCAGGAGAAGATGGGTAGAAACATGGATGACTATGAGGACTTTGATGACAAACAGAACACCTATCCCAGTGAGAAGAGCCTGGTGAAGCTTCACAAACAAGTAAAATGAAGATATATATTTAATTGTGTTTTCTTTTACATTTAACTGATATATCCATTAGCTATATTAGATTAAATTGTGTTTAAATGAGACTAATGTGGTTCTTTGTGAATGGTCAGGTGATCTACGCAGTGCAGAGGCACAACAGGACCCGTGTCCAGTGGCAGATCCTCCTGCAGCAGGCTATGCACCTGGAGGACGTGGCCAAGAATGAGACCAGCTCAGTCCACCAGTTTGTCCACAGCTTCCCCTCCACAGAACCAACTAGCTGGCTCAGCCGATACTTTTACACTCCTACCGTAGGTGGGTCACATACCCTCTGGATCAACTTTACAACTGACTGTTCACTCCCACCTACAGTATACTCTTCGCAGTGTCGGGTGCATGTCTCACTAATGGGCCTTACCCTGTCTTCCATTCCGCTTCTCATTTGGGATGTTACTGAACGTCTAAGATCCTTGACGAGCTTATGTGTTTGTACGTTCCTCTACAGAGTGGTACTGGGAGTGCCTGCTGAGACAGTGGTTCTACCGGCTGCTGGCTGTGGTGCTGTCTCTGTTCTCTGTGGCCGTGGTGTGGTCTGAGTGCACCTTCTTCAGCACCCGGCCCGTCCTCTCACTCTTCGCTGTCTTCATCCAGCTCGCTGAGAGAGACTACAACTACTTGTACATCGAGGTGAGATGCTAACGGAATGCAATTACTGGTGTACGACTGTACTAATTGGTGAATCTGATAATGCTGTTGTGTATGCATAATTCAGTTGGAGCATGTCGGTCTCTCACATGAATGTTATTGTTCTGTCCACTAGATGGCGTGCTTCATCACCATCTTCTTCCTGTGCACCTGTGTTTACTCCACTGTGTTCCGGATCCGAGTGTTCAACTACTACTACCTGGCCTCACACCACCAGACTGATGCCTACAGCCTGCAGTTCAGTGGCATGTAAGTGACTGGACGGTAGAGAGCAGTGAGAGGAGGAATTTGGGTCTGATTGGATAGCATTAGCTAAGTATCAAAGAGATAAAACATCTCTAGAAATCATAGACTGTATATGGTAGAAATGGAGGAAATTGACATTCAGAAAATCGTGTGTGTTTTTGGTTTTGCTGTATTTGTGCACAGAGCTATACTGTATGTGGACGGCTACACTGACAATGTCCATACCATCTCTTACTTTTCCCCTGGTATATGTTTATGTAACATGATTTAATGCTAAATGTCTAATGTAGTCTTGTTGATCTTTAGGCTGTTCTGCCGTCTGACCCCTCCTCTGTGTCTGAACTTCCTGGGTCTGATCCACATGGACTCTGCTATCTCCCACCAACAGAAGGAGCAGACGGCCTACACCTCTGTAAGACACAGCACATCCTTCTGACAGTGATCGAACGCAATCATTGATGTGTTATTGGCCTCATGTTGATGATATGTCACTCCTCTGCAGATCATGGGTTCAATGAGGGTCCTGTCGTTCATAGCTAATGGCTTCTACATCTACTACCCCATGCTTATATTGTTGCTCTGCATTGCTACCTACTTCAGGTGAGTCCAGTCTGCTGTTTAGATATTGGAATTACATTGCATTTGTATATTAATAATACTAGGATACATGATGATATCAACTTACTGTTCTACAAGGAGTACTCCTCCAATGGGCACACATGCATACTGTGCAAGAACGTGTATTGATTTATGACCCTCATTGTTTCTGTATGAACCCTTTAGCTTGGGCACCCGCTGTCTGAACCTCCTGGGCTTTCAGCAGTTTGTGGGAGACAATGAAATGACCTCTGACCTGATCGATGAGGGCAAGGAGCTCATTCGGCGAGGTTTGGCACCACTTGAATTAACCATTTGACAGTGAAAAAAGTTTTGGTTTTCTGTGTATATGTTGTTGGCGACTAAAACAACGGTACTTAGTGATTTCTCTGTGTTTCTGACAGAGAAAAGAAAGCGCCAAAGGATAGAGGATGGAGAGAACCGACGAAGGGTGAGTGCCTAGTTTTCATTTCCCATGCCCCTTTAGTGTGTGCGTTGGTAGTTATTTTTTGCAAAGAAACATCAAGATGATAACGTCAGGCTTGTGCCCGTATTCTAGGAGTGGAAGGAGCGCTATGGTAACACGCGGGAAGACACCGCCAGGAACAGGATTAGAAATGAAGCAGCAGAAATGACTGAGACCAACTACTCTGATACTGTCCCTAACACTAATAGACGTGAGTGAATGGTCGCAAAGCCTACTTACATTACGTTGTGCTTGTTTTTCTACAGTTTGGCTAGATTTTACTCACTGTTTGTTAAACAATGAATCACTGGTTCGTTTCCTATTGTAGAGTCTTGGCTTATCATGATGCCACTAAGGATATCAACCCCACAACTTCTTAATAAATCCCTTAAACATGTATCTGAATTT
Organism: Coregonus clupeaformis; assembly: GCF_020615455.1. Lineage (NCBI taxonomy): Eukaryota > Metazoa > Chordata > Actinopteri > Salmoniformes > Salmonidae > Coregonus > Coregonus clupeaformis. The sequence continues at coordinate 46,564,573 of NC_059206.1, read as the reverse complement.
AACTGCGGAAGGCAGTGATATGGTATTGATCGTTGTTTTTTCTCCAACAGAGGCAAAGTACTCTCGGACTGGCAGAGGAACAGAGAGAGACTCTATAGAACTTCTCCAGGACGCAGAGCCTTTGGACTTCAATGCAGAGACACTTTCAGATGACCCTCTTGAAGCAGACTCCACCAGGTAATATGTCCTCCAGTCCCCACTCTATCTAATTTAAGTGTGGTAGTATCACTTTCTGCTCTGCTGTGGTCGATACCTGTAAGCAAATCACACAGAAGTAAGTGTTGTTAAACATATACAGTATGCTCACTGTGCCTCTCCATGTTGCAGACATGTACCAGGCAGGTACCTGTCCATGTCCTCGTCACGGAGCAGAATCTTTGATGACGTTTGAGAGAAGTAGAGGGAGAGTCGAATGAACAGGAAAGCTAGAAATACACATGCATTTTCATCTTCCACTTTTCAGGGAAGACGTTATCTCTCAACCTCTGTGAATGTAGCACATGACCTCTATCCCACACTACACTGTATCTGCTGCCCCTCGTGTCCAATAGCTTGTCGCCTGTCAGAACACTCCAGTGGCTGTTGATATACACTTCCCCATTAGGCAGGTAGCTGTCCTCCCCTGTGCCAGCCAATGTGCAGCATGTCATGAATGCAGACCTTTACCCCATTTGGGCTTATCATTGTTAATCCGTTTTGTCATTTCAGTTATTACTGATGTGCATGAATTTCAATTCAAGGTCCTCTGTTCATTTGATACCCCCTGGGATATTTGAAGTGTCTTCCCTCAAAGATCTGGTTGATGGGCTGAGCGAATTGTTAATAATTTTGATGAGAAGATAAGTAACGTTAATTACCACTAATTAAGGATATTTTGGGGGGAAGACATTATATATACAGTATATATTTTATGAAGTTGTATTTATCTCCGAAAAGTTCCTAACTACCTACTTATTTAACTGTGCCAGCAAAATAGAAATAGTTAGACAAATTATCAATGTTTCAATTAATTAGTGTTGTCACTTGTCAGTCTTGTATGATTCTATGATTTATGGTTCTGCTTTATGGAAGGAAGGACAGTTGCTTGGGTCTGTTTCTGAAGCTGCTACCATAGAAACCAAGTGTACAGTATAGCCAGTCCTCTATTTATTGTATAATCTATGTGATCCAGCTCACACTGAGTTAACTGAATTAACACATGGTGTTTGTACTGCCCATAGAGCTGAATACTAACTTGAGATGTGTGTTCTTAACTCAAAATTTTTTGTGCAAGTGAATTGATGTCGGATTTGTGCAAATCGGAACTCAAGTTCGAATTCGGCCCATAATGCTAGAGATGTTGCAATTGATGGAGGTCAACTGATACAGCTGATACTAAAAAGCAATTTACCATTGCTCTTAATTGTGACTTATACTCTATCTTCTATTCCTAATGTCAGAATAACCTTAAACTTTTGTGTTTTGAGAATTTATTTGGTTAAATTCTGTTAAGGCCTGTTTAAAAAATAATTTGCAATATTGTGTCATTAACCATTGACTGCTTGACATTAGTAAAGCCTTATTTATTGTCAAACTATTTGAATTTTAGGTGTTACGAATCTACTGAAGTCTTTTTGGGGTATCATTGTGCCATATAGTTTTATTTTTGTTTATTTGACTGAATTACGAAAATGGCAAATGCACATTTTCCCAATTATGATTATATTTTTGGTTTTAATTACTTGGCTCAATCAACAACAACAAAAAGTGACCTTCAAATGTCTTACATTTTAAATATTTCTTCTTACATTGATCAAGAAGTCTTGCTGGCAGGTACAGCAAAGCAACAGGTCATTACATCTCTGAAATACTGTACATTCCCAAACACCTTTCAATGCAGGGTCCCAAAAGTAGGACTGCACAATGTGTCAACATGAAATAACTACTGTTTGAGCTTGGTTGGATTGAGGAATTCAGATTTAACACACACACACACACACACTCAATAGCATGCAGGTTAAATGCATGATATTCATATTTGAAGGAGTTGGACAATTATCCTAAAATCATGTTAAATTGTAATTGAATGTAATCTGCTGTAAATAATATTTGAGATTTAACCAGTCTCTCTCCATGTCTTTGTTAATGATACACTGTTGTATATTTTGTTTGCTTTTTTTGTTTTATATGGTTATTTTAATATAGCAGACAGAAAAAGGTCAACACATGTACAACATGCTATTTATTGTAAATTAATTGAATGGCATCTGTTAACAAAGCTCACTGGTAGCTATGGGGTTCCTATTACTGAGTAAAAAATGGTCAAGAGATTAGATGTCCATTTAACTTAATCTCCTTAAAATCTCTTTGTAAAAAGTAAGAAATGAAGTAAAGTTCCTAATGAATTATATAGTGTGCTGTAGTGTTAGTGAGATGGGTAACCTCACACTGATGATTTTGGTGAAGACGTTTCTGCTTTGTATCTTGAAATATATTATGTACAGGTATATTTCATTTTCTTTGCACATTTATTCTGATGCTGGAATGTTATAATTTATTAAAAACCCAGGTGTTGGTCCTCTGTGTTTTTTTTAATGTAGCATTTAGACTAAAATAATGTTATACCAGTGTTGTGGAATAAAATAAAGCATCTTAAAATTATGTATTCCTATCATATCGTATTTTGTGGGGAGGACTGGCAATTTACAGCCGGGACAAGGGGCACCTACAGTATGGTGCACTTGAGTAACCTTTCTTTTCAATAATAAAAGGTTATTTGGATCTTTGTAAGCAGTGGTGGAAAAAGTACTCAATTGTCATACTTGAGTAAAAGCAAAGATACTTTAATAGAAAATGACTCAAGTAAAAGTGAAACTCACCCAGTAAAATACTACTTGAGTAAAAGTTTAGTGAGTCTGCCAGATCAGAGGCAGTAGGGATGAAAATGCGTAATATTGAGGACTAATGTAGGCTACTTACTTTGATGTGGTTGTCCCATCTAACTATCTTAATGTGAATGCACTAACTGTAAGTCGCTCTGGATAAGAGCGTCTGCTAAATGATTCAAATGCAAATGTGAAATATTGACAGGTGCGTGAATTGGACCCTATTGCTGACATTGCTGAGCATTGGAAATGTGACTAACTCTAGGAAAATCTATGGGAGTAAAAAGTACATATTTTCTTAAGGGTTGTAGTGAAGTAAAAGTTGTCAAAAAATATAAATAGTAATGTACAGATACCCCAAAAACTATTTAATTAGTACTTCAAAGTATTTTTACGTAGTTACTTTACACCACTTTTCGTAAGGTGATTTGCTCTGAAGGGCCAAGGGCGGCAGGCAAGAGCAGAAGGCAAGCCCACATTTCTATGGAAACGCGTAGGGGTGGGGACTGGGGAGAGGGGCCGCCGCTGCTGATGTGTTGTTTACAGTTACAGGTTGCAATATTAACTTGTAAGGTAAGTTGCTCGCATCTACAGATAAAGTAGCAAAACAACTCAAACGTATGTTTGGTAAATAAGACGCTAAATATCTAAATGTAACAGTCAGACTTGATTGCAAACATGGTCATAATGCAAACTACTTGCTAGGCTAGTTTGACCGTTCAGCTAGCATGCGCCAGGTGACAACCTGAACCTACCAGTTCCTTTCCCCACTACGCCCTTTTTGTCACAGCTATCGCATAGCTCTAGCTTTATATTTCATGCATCTTTGTCACCAACGTCACTCAAATACTGTACTAGACATCATTGTTAACTGTCTTAATGTTTTCTGTATCAAATCGCACTGTATGCATGGAAATGAGTTATGCATATGTTTTTCCATGCTGCAGGTATCATGGCAGGGACGTCACGACATGATCGGGAGATGGCAGTGAACGCCAAAAAACAGTTGTCTGTGTGCACAGACCCTGTGGAAAGCCTGAGGCTGCAGTGTCTTGCAAGAGGCTCTTCTGGCATCAAAGGCCTGGGCAGGTGAGAGAAAGACTGTATACTTTTATGTGATGGACAGAGTTAATGGTTCTATATCAAGTGTTGCCCAGGAGGTCATCAACATCAAATGTTTGATGCAGTAGTGATTAACAGGCCTACTGTATCAAATATTTCACTAGTCAAGCCTGTAAAGTAGTCTGAATTAAGCTAAGGACAGCTCTTGGTTGGTTTATAAAATACAAGGAATGTTTCAGTAATGTAAACTCCAAGAAATACTGTCTAATTTTCTTCAACAGCTAAGTATTTATATGTTTTCTTCTACAATTGTTTAATTATCTGTCAGAACATTCAAGATAATGGATGATGACAACAACCGTACATTAGATATGAAGGAGTTTATGAAGGGCCTTAATGACTATGGTGTCCTCATCGAGAAAGAGGAAGCCATAGCAATGTTTCAGCGTTTTGACCGGGACAACAGTGGATTCATCGACTTTGATGAATTTCTCCTCACTCTCAGGGTAAATATGAGTGGTAGGGGTAAGCCTCTGACGTACATGATAAGATAAATGTGATCACACTTATGCCATTTGTAAACATTGTGCATTATTTCTGGTTTTGCTGGTTATGATTACAGCCCCCGATGTCCAATGCCAGGAAGGAGGTGATCATGCAGGCATTTAGGAAGCTGGATAAGACTAATGACGGGGTGATCACTATTGAAGATCTGAGGGGGGTTTACAACGTCAAGTACCACCCCAAATATCAAAACGGGGAATGGACAGAGGAGCAAGTATTCCGCAAATTCCTGGACAGCTTCGACTCTCCTTATGACAAGGACGGACAGGTAATACTGATAACATTACACATACAGTACTTGGTCACTTTCAGGCATCAGGGTTGTAAAATATGGAAATGTTGGATAGATATAATAATGGTCTTAGCATCATCCACCTATACTGCTCAACTAACAGCCTGTACATTATTCAGTCAGATATGAATGAGATTATCTGGACGCATATGAGACACATTTCTTAGGCTCCTGACATTTACTGCTTATCTGTGAAACCATCTTAAATTGTTGTTATATTGTATAAGCTACTGCCTTGTTCTTGTTGATCATCATGTCTTATTTCTGGAACACATTAGGTCACACGAGGAGTTCATTAATTACTATGCAGGCGTGAGTGCCTCCATTGATACGGATATCTACTTTATTATCATGATGAAAAGGGCCTGGAAACTTAACTAACGTCTTCTAGATGTTTAGGGTAAAGACTAAAGAGCACTCAACCTTGGGATATGGACAGCAGATGCCATGGTGTTTCCTTCTGCTTATTCTCTATGCAGTAGTTTAGTGGGGTGTAACGCTCTACTTTCAGTTCTTTAGTCCTGTCCTCAAGGTATTTACACTGCTCTTAGAATTTTGGGGCGCTTTAGGCCTATTTCTCAAAGTTGTCAAACTTTCAAAGCTATCAAACTGTTACAGGGCAACATGTACATGGTACAGTACCTAGTAGTGTAATTCTAGTAGAACTGGTAGTTGGTGTAGCTGTGTTTCTCACTGTCAGCCAGCAGATGTCAAGGTTTTATTTTGTCTAGTTCTACACTGAACAAAAATAGAAACGCAACATGCAACACTTTCTAAGATTTTACTGAGTTACAGTTCATATAAGGAAATCAGTCATTTGAAATGAATTCATTAGGCCCTAATCTATGGATTTCACATGACTGGGAATACAGATATACATCTGTTGGTCACAGGTACCTTTAAAAAAAGGTAGGGGAGTGGATCAGACAACCAGTCAGTATCTGGTGCGACCACCATTTGCCTCATGCAGTGCGACACATCTCCTTCGCGTAGAGTTGATCAGGCTGTTGATTGTGACCTTTGGAAATATTTTCCCCACTCCTTTTCAATGGCTGTGCAAAGTTGCTGGATATTGGCGGGAACTGGAACACGCTGTCGTACACGTCGATCCAGATCATCCCAAACATGCTCAATGGGTGACATGTCTGGTGAATATGCAGGCAATGGAAGAACTGGGCCATTTTCAGCTTCCAGGAATTATGTACAAGGGGCATGGGGCCGTGCATTATCATGCTGAAACATGATGTGATGGCGGCGGATGAATGGCATGATAATGGGCCTCAGGATCTCATGACGGTATCTCTGTGCATCGAAATTTCCATCAATAAAATGCAAATGTTTTTGTTGTCCATAGCTTATGCCTGCCTGCCTGCCTGCCCATACCATAACCCCACCACCACCATGAGGCTCTCTGTTTACAACGTTAACATCAGCAAAACGCTCGCCCACACGATGCCATGCACGCTGTCGGCCATCTTCCCGGTACAGTTGAAACCGGGATTCATTTGTGAAGAGCACAACTCCAGCGTGCCAGTGGCCATCGAAGGTGAGCATTTGCCCACTGGTGAGGACGGCAAGCATGCAGATGAGCTTCCCTGAGATGATTTCTGACAATTTGTGCAGAAATTCTAAGATTGTGCAAACCCACAGTTTCATCAGCTGTCCGGATGGCTGGTCTCAGGCAATCCCACAGGTGAAGAAGCCGGATGTGGAGGTCCTGGGCTGGCGTGGTTACACGTGGTCTGCGGTTGTGAGGCCGGTTGGATGTACTGCCAAATTCTCTAAAACGACGTTGGAGGTAGCTTATGGTAGATAAATTAACATTCTATTCTCTGGCAACAACTCTGGTGGACATTCGTGCAGTCAGCATGCCAATTGCACGCTCCCTCAAAACTTGAGACTTTGTGTTGTGTGACAAAACTTCACATTTTAGAGTGGCCTTTTATTGTCCCCAGCACCTTTTGTAATGATTATGCTGTTTAATAAGCTTCTTGATATGCCACACCTGTCAGGTGGATGGATTATCTTGGCAAAGGAGAAACGCTCACGAACAGGAATGTAAACAGATTTGTGCACAACATTTGAGAGAAATAAGCTTTATAGTGTGTACGGAAACTTTCTGGGATCTTTTATTTCAGCCCCTGAAACATGGGACTAACACTTTACATGTTGCGTTTATATTTTTGTTTAGTGTATAATGCACCTTAGTGGCCAGATTAAATAAGCATTTGGACGTTAGATAAAAATGTCTGAATCTGCATTGAGAAACATGAGTATTGATGGATGTAGCAAAAGATTGACACCCTCAGCTCTCATACAACCTTGTCTGTCCCTTTCACCTCTTTGGTGTTCCAGTTTTCAGCCTTATCAGGGCAATGTGGATTTTCTGTCTATCTGACACTGATGGTATAGGCTGGTTCAGTAAGCTCTGTCTGTCACTTCCTCCCCATCTGCAGGTCACCAAGGAGGAGTTTCTGAACTACTACTGCGGAGTCAGCGCCTCCATCGATAGTGATGTCTATTTCATTCTCATGATGAAAAATGCATGGAAATTATGAGTTTTAAGTTGATACATTTATGGTAATGCTTTTTAATGGACAGTTCTTCAAGGTGCCTTCTTAAACGAATATTTCATTATGGAAATCATGTTGACAAACTAATATTTATAATTTCCCAATGATATGCAAATGTTAATGAATGACTTGTTAATATTTTGTGCTATGTGAAAATATGTATTTCAATTAGTCCCTCTCTCCAGAAGCTAACTAACTACATTTGGCTATATTATGTATTGTAGAAAACTGTAGTCCACAGTTTGACGCCTCGATCAGACCGGCAGCGTCATTGCATACCATTTTGTGTAGCTACGCAACTATACTGAACGCATGCATCTACCATACAATTTTATGCATATGTTGGATATATCCAACGTATGCACTACACAGAACGCAATGCAACTGCTTTCCAACGCAATGCTGCAAAGCAAAAGCAGCATTCCTTTGGAAATGAATGTACTTCTGGTGTACCAAAACGCAATGACGCTTTCGGTCTGATTGAGGCGTCAATGTTAGATACAACTTTATGAAGACACAGGAAAAGCATAGAGATCACCTTACATTCAGATTGGTTGAGCAGATACAACATTAATGATAGATCAAAGTACGGTCATTTTAGGGGATGAGAGCATAATAAATTTACTTTTTAATGCATGCAATTTGATCTGTTTAATTTTACATTTTTTACATTTTAGTCATTTAGCAGACGCTCTTATCCAGAGCGACTTACAGGAGCAATTAGGGTTAAGTGCCTTGCTTAAGGGCACATCGACAGATTTTTCACCTAGTCAGCTCGGGGATTAGAACCAGCGACCTTTCGGTTACTGGCACAACGCTCTTACCCACTAAGCTACCTGCCGCCCTACATTTAATAAAATGTTTAAACACAAAATTCACCAACAGTCATTCAGTCTACAAACACCAGATGGCTACAGAAAAAAAAAGCAGTAATATAACGAAGCTGATGATGACTATGTCTAATGCTATGTCTCACCTAAAATGTTCAACAAATTGATCAAGCGTTCTGCATTGAAAATTAATGTATGATAGTACATAGTATAGTAATAGTATAATACAGTGAGGGGAAAAAGTATTTGATCCCCTGCTGATTTTGTACGTTTGCCCACTGACAAAGACATGATCAGTCTATAATTTTAATGTTAGGTTTATTTGAACAGTGAGAGACAGAATAACAACAAAAAAATCCAAAAAAACGCTTGTCAAAAATGTTATAAATTGATAAGCATTTTAATGAGGGAAATAAGTATTTGACCCCTCTGCAAAACATGACTTAGTACTTGGTGGCAAAACCCTTGTTGGCAATCACAGAGGTCAGACATTTCTTGTAGTTGGCCACCAGGTTTGCACACATCTCAGGAGGGATTTGGTTCCACTCCTCTTTGCAGATCTTCTCCAAGTCATTAAGGTTTCGAGGCTGAAGTTTGGCAACTCGAACCTTCAGCTCCCTCCACAGATTTTCTATGGGATTAAGGTCTGGAGACTGGCAAGGCCACTCCAGGACCTTAATGTGCTTCTTCTTGAGCCACTCCTTTGTTGCCTTAGCCATGTGTTTTGGGCCATTGTCATGCTGGAATACCCATCCACGACCCATTTTCAATGCCCTGGCAGAGGGAAGGAAGTTCTCACCCAAGATTTGACAGTACATTGCCCCGTCCATCGTCCCTTTGATGCGGTGAAGTTGTCCTGTCCCCTTAGCAGTAAAACACCCCCAAAGCATAATGTTTCCACCTCCATGTTTGACGGTGGGGATGGTGTTCTTAGGGTCATAGGCAGCATTCCTCCTCCTCAAAACACGTTGAGTTGATGCCAAAGAGCTCGATTTTGGTCTCTTCTGACCACAACACTTTCACCCAGTTCTCCTCTGAATCATTCAGATGTTCATTGGCAAACTTCAGACAGCCCTGTATATGTGCTTTCTTGAGCAGGGAGACCTTGCGGGCGCTGCAGGATTTCAGTCCTTCACGGCGTAGTGTGTTACCAATTGTTTTCTTGGTGACTAATCGCACCAACTGTTGTCACCTTCTCACCAAGCTGCTTGGCGATGGTCTTGTAGCCCATTCCAGCCTTGTGTAGGTCTACAATCTTGTCCCTGACATCCTTGGAGAGCTCTTTGGTCTTGGCCAGGTGGAGAGTTTGGAATCTGATTGATTGATTGCTTCTGTGGACAGGTGTCTTTTATACAGTACATGAGATTAGGAGCACTCCCTTTAAGAGTGTGCTTCTAATCTCAGCTCGTTACCTGTATAAAAGACACCTGGGAGCCAGAAATCTTTCTGATTGAGAGGGGGTCAAATCCTTTTTTCCCTCATTAAAATGCAAACCAATTTATAAAAATTTTTACATCTGGTTTTCTGGATTTTTTTGTTGTTATTCTGTCTCTCACTGTTCAAATAAACCTACCATTAAAATTATAGACTGATCATTTCTTTGTCAGTGGGCAAATGTACAAAATCAGCAGGGGATCAAATACTTGTTTCCCTCACTGTACATTCAAAGTAAAAAACAACATACTGGTAACTGCAGGAAATACAATCATTTATGTGCAAAAAAGACACAAAAAAACGTAATGACACATTTGTCAGATAAACATGGAAATAAGGTTTGATTAATTTATGTATATAAATGTGTAGAAGGGTTTAACCCCTGAGGAATTGAATTATACATTCTAGGTTTACTTTGCAGCTGTTGTCATGGTAAAGTAAAGAGTATCTTTGTGAAGGCCATAAGAAGCAGCAGCGTGTATTGTAATAATTATAATAATATTAGGCCAGGGTGTCACGGTGGCTCAGTATATTATCCTCAGTATAATATACAGAATGGGAAGAAGTGCAAATGCAAAAATAATATATAAAGGAGGGACAGCTTTGTATTTCAAGTTAGTCAAGTCAAGTTCTCCCTTGTCTTGTGCAGCTACCAACAGATTAATAACACAAGACCAAAGAAACACAATGAGGATTATTCCTGTTCTGTCTCCTATCATTTGTAAATAACATGTGCATTGAGTTCTGCTAGTCTCTTGTGATACTGGGAGTCAGTGGATAATCATTTTGAGTCATAGTGGATCAAATAGACTTAAAATAAAAGCAGCCGTTAACAAAGTCACTCAGAGCTCAGAGTAAGAATGTAATAAGCAGCCATAACCTTGAATATATATATATATATCTCTATACATATAATCTATCTCTCTCTCTCTACATCTCTCACTGGATCTGATAGAAACTAGACATGGTGACATACACCTCATCTTGCTGGGTAGCACCTAGCCCCTCAGAACCAACGTTACCATCACTGTCGTCTGTCTCCACGCTCTCCGTGTCACTCTTCAGATCCAGGATGCACATGTTGGAGTCAGTGCTCCCAGCCCCAAAGTTGAGGTGCTCTCCTGGGGACTCACACCTCAACAGTATGGCCTCCGACCCTCCAGTACTGGTGCTATGGCAGGACTTCGTATCCCCATCACACTCTTGAATGAGGCATTGATCTTTGACCTCAGTGAGGTATTGGGCGTCAGAGTCAGTGGGTTGGGCAGTAACGTGCTGCTCCCCGGCCAGCTCCACCGGCTGGATGTTGAGATCACTGAACACCTCAGGGTTGAAGCTCAGAGGTTGGCCCTGCTGGGTCACAGGAAAGAGACAAGATAAACCAATATCCTCCTAACTCATTATGGACATTATTGTTCCCAGTCTAGTTCATATCAGAGGATTTACACTACATGACCAAAATGCTCGTCGAACATCTCATTCCAAAATCATGTGCATTAATATGGAGTTGGTCCCCCTTTGCTGCTATAACCGCCTCCACTCTTCTGGGAAGGCTTTCCACTAGAGGTTGGAACATTGCTGCGGGGACTTGATTCCATTCAGCCACAAGAGCATTCGTGAGGTCGGGCACTGATGTTGGGCGATTAGGCCTGGCTCGCAGTCAGCGTTCCAATTCATCCCAAAGGTGTTCGATGGGGTTGAGGTCAGGGCTCTGTGCAGGCCAGTCAAGTTCTTCCACATGGATCTCGACAAACCATTTCTGTATGGACCTCGCTTTATGCATGGGGGCATTGTCATTCTGCAACAGGAAGGGGCCTTCCCCAAACTGTTGCCACAAAGTTGGAAGCACAGAATCATCTAGAATGTCATTGTATGCTGTAGTGTTAAGATTTCCCTTCACTGGAACTAAGGGGCCTAGCCCGAAACATGAAAAACAGCCCCAGACCATTATTCCTCCTCCACCAAACTTTACAGTTGGTGCTATGCGTTCGGGAAGGTAGTGTTCTCCTGGCATCTGCCAAAGCCAGATTCGTCTGTCGGACTGCCAGATGGTGAAGCGTGATTCATCACCTCAGAGAATGTGTTTCCACTGCTCCAGAGTCCAATGGCGGAGAGCTTTACACCACTCCAGACGACGTTTGGCATTGTGCATGGTGATCTTAGGCTTGTGTGTGGCTGATTGGCCATGGAAACCCATTTCATGAAGCCCCCGACTAACAGTTCTTGTGCTGACATTGCTTCCAGTGAGAGTTTGGAACTCGGTAGTGAGTGTTGCAACCGAGGACAGACTATTTTTACGCGCTACGCGCTTCAGTACTCGGCTGTCCCGTTCTATGAGCTTGTGTGGCCGCTTCGCGTCTGAGCCGTTGTTGCTCCTAAACATTTCCACTTCACAATAACAGCACTTATAGTTGACCGGGACAGCTCTAGAAGGGCAGAAATTTGACGAACTGACTTGTTGGAAAGGTGGCATCACGTTGAAAGTCACTGAGCTCTTCAGTAAGGCCATTCTACTGCCAAAGTTTGTCTATGGAGATTGCATAGCTGTGTGCTGGATTTTATATACGTTTCAGCAACAGGTGTGGCTGAAATAGCAGAATCCACTAATAGGAATGGGTGTCCACATACTTCTGTATATACAGTGCATTCGGGAAGTATTCAGACCCCTTCCCTTTTTCCACATTTTGTTACGTTACAGCCTTATTCTAAAATGGATTAAATTATATATTTTCCTCATTAATCTACACACAATTCCCCATAACGACAAACCGAAAACAGGTTTTTAGAAATGTTTGCAAATGTATACAAATAAAAAACAGAAAGACCTTATTTACATAAGTATTCAGACCCTTTGCTTTGAGTCTCGAAATTGAGCTCAGGTGCATCCTGTTTCCATTGATCATCCTTGAGATGTTTCTGCAAATTGATTGGAGTCCACCTGTGGTAAATCCAATCGATTGGACATGATTTGGAAAGGCACACACCTGTCTATAAGGTCCCACAGTTGACAGTGCATGTCAGAGCAAAAACCAAGCCATGAAGTCGAAGGAATTGTCCGTAGGGCTCAGAGACAGGATTGTGTCGAGGCACAGATCTGGGGAAGGTTACCAAAAACATTCTGCAGCATTGAAGGTCCCCAAGAACACAGTGGCCTCCATCATTCTTAAATGGAAGATGTTTGGAACCACCAAGACTCTTCCTAGAGCTGGCCGCCCGGCCAAACTGAGCAAGAACTCTCAAGACTGTAATCGCTGCCAAAGGTGCTTCAACAAAGTACTGAGTAAAGGGTCTGAATACTTATGTAAATGTGATATTTCATTATGGGGTATTGTGTTTAGATTGATGAGGAAACTTTTTTTTTTTTTATAAGGCTGTAACGTAACAAAATGTGGAAAAAGTCAAGGGGTCTGAATACTTTCCGAATGCACTGTATAGTGTACCTTCATTGGCTCGTAGGTCTGGACGATCTGGAGAAGTGTGTGTTTGGGATGTGGAATGCTTGGCCATATGAAGGAATGTATTCTGTGAGGAAAGAGAGACATGAGAGAGGCTGACATGGAGGACATGCACATACACACACACACACACACACACACACACACGTACACACACACACACGTACACACACACACACGTACACACACACGTACACACACACACACACGTACACACACACGTACACACACACACACACACACACACGTACACACTCACACACACACACGTACACACACACACACACACGTACACACACACACACAAAATATGATTTGCAGAGGAAAAGGAGACCAACTTAATACTCACTGTTTTCTCCAGAAAATACTAACTGCCAAAGTCACCAGCAGCAGATCAAAAATGGCCACAATGAGTGAGTAGGTCAGCATCTGCACATTTGTCTCTGTAGGGGAGTGGGGAGAGAAAGAGAGCAGAGACAATGCATGTGACTCCCATTTCCTCTACCCTCAATCACTTCCAAATGCACAGTCTCGATATCATGCTATACTTTTTAGACGCCGTAAGTCTTTTTTTACCTGCGTCTGTTCTGAAACTGAGAGAGGCACTCCATTCACTCCAGCTACCATCAAAGTACTTCCCGTTTGGCTTGGCTCGAACCTTGACGTGATACTCTGTGTTCTTATGGAGGTACTCGTCCCCCTCGATGATCAGAGGCTGATAGGTTATGTTTTGAACCTATGAACAGGGTACACCATAAAATAAGAAAAAGACAAGAAATTGTATTCATAGAATATACTGTACTATACAGAGTAACTACAGTGTTGTTAAATAATTATTATTTCTGATTAAATTAAAGGGAAATATAATAAATATAAATCATATAATTAAGCGTTTGTATCTACAAATCCAAGAAAAATAGGTTTTTAGCTACTGTACCAGAGTATTTTTGACACTCCAGATGCGAAATTGGAACAGTTGATTGTTGGGTTTCAGGTAATCATTTAGGTATGGATTCCCAATGTAAATAAAAGCCTGGTTGGAGCTCCACAGAAATGTGACATTCACCACCCAAGGACTCATGGGTTTAACTGAACCGTAAAGATGAACAAATGAACAAGAAACAGAGGATAAGTGTTAAGGGTAATCGATGAAGGATACAACTAAGGGCTATCAATTGATGGAAGATGTCATGTAAGAATGTGTCATGGTACTGTCATTCGAACATAGTGTCTTCACTGACATTTTCAACCTCTCCCTGACCCAGTCTGTAATACCTACAGTACCAGTCAAAAGTTTGGACACACCTACTCATTCAAGGGTTTTACTTTATTTATACTATTTTCTACATTGTAGAATAATAGTGAAGACATCAAAACTATGAAATGACACATGGAATCATGTAGTAACCAAAAAAGTGCTAAACAAATCAAAATAGATTTTAGATTTTAGATTCTTCAAAGTAGTAACCCTTTGCCTTGATGACAGCTTTGCACACTCTTGGCATTCTCTCAACCAGCTTCACCTGGAATGCTTTTCAGTCTCTTGATGGAGTTCCCACATATGCTGAGCACTTGTTGGCTGCTTTTCCTTCACTCTGCGGTCCAACTCATCCCAAACCATCTCAATTGGGTTGAGGTTGGGTAATTGTGGAGGCCAGGCCATCTGATGCAGCACTCCATCAATCTCCTTCATGGTCAAATAGCCCTTACACAGCCTGGAGGTGTGTTTTGGGTCATTGTCCTGTTGAAAAACAAATGATAGTCCCACTAAGCGCAAACCAGATTGGATGGCGTATTACTGCAGAATGCTGTGGTAGCCATGCTGGTTAAGTGTGCCTTGAATTCTAAATAAATCACTGACAGTGTCACCAGCAAAGCACTCCCACACCATCACACCTGCTCCTCCATGCTTCACGGTGGAATCCACACATGCGGAGATATCATCAGTTCACCTACTCTGCGTCTAACAAAGACACGGCGGTTGGAACCAAAAATCTCAAATTTGGACTCCAGACCAAAGGACAGATTTCCACCGGTCTAATGTCCATTGCTCGTGTTTCTTGGCCCAAGCAAGTCTCTTCTTCTTATTGGTGTCCTTTAGTAGTGGTTTATTTGCAGCAATTCGACCATGAAGGCTTGATTCACGCAGTCCCCTCTGAACAGTTGATGTTGAGATGTGTCTGTGACTTGAACTCTGTGAAGCATTTATTTGGGCTGCAATTTCTGAGGCTGGTAACTCTAATGAACTTATCCTCTGCAGCAGAGGTACCTCTGGGTCTTCCTTTCCTGTGGCGGTCCTCATGAGAGCCAGTTTCATCATAGCGCTTGATGGTTTTTGCGACTGCACTTGAAGAAACTTTCAAAGTTCTTGAAATGTTCCGTATTGACTGACCTTCATGTCTTAAAGTATCGATGGACTGTCGTTTCTCTTTGCTTATTTAAGCTGTTCTTGCCATAATATAGACTTGGTATTTTACCAAATAGGGCTATCTCCAGCCACCCAAGTCATAGACTGTTCTCTCTACTACGATGCACCAAGTCTGGAACCAACAGGACTCTGACAGCTTCTACCCCAAGCCATAAGGCTGCTAAATTGTTAATTAAAAAGATAACCAATAGGCCTCCCAGGCTGTGTCGCAGCCAGCCGCGACCGGGAGACCCATGAGGCGGCGCACAATTGGCCCAGCTTCGTCCGGGTTAGGGGAGGGTTTGGCCTGCCATGATGTCCTTGTCCTATCGTGCTCTAGTGGGCTGGGCGTATGTACGCTGACTTCGGTTGCCAGTTGTACGGTGTTTCCTCTGACACATTGGTGCGGCTGGCTTCCGGGTTAAGCAAGCAGTGTGTCAAGAAGCAGTGCAGGGTCGTGTTTCAGAGGACGCATGGCTCTCGACCTTCGCCCCTCCCGAGTCCGTACGGGAGTTGCAGCGATGGGACAAGACTGTAACTACCAATTGGATATCACGAAATTGGGGAGAAAAAAGGGGTGAACAAAATAAATATAACCAACTATTTTCATTGACCCTTTTTTCACTAACTCTTCTGACTCATCACATACGCTGCTGCTACTGTTTATTATCTATGTTGCCTAGTCACTTTATCCCTACCTATAAACATACAGTACATGTACTGTCTGCCTCAATTACCTCATACCCCTGCACATCGACTCGGTACTACCCATGTATATAGCCAAGTCACCGTTACTCATTGTGTATTTATTCCTCTTGTTTTTCTAATATTCTATATTTATTTTTTTGCATTGTTGGAAAAGTACCCGTAAGTAAGCATTTTCACTGTTCGTCTACACCTGTTGTTTACGAAGCATGTGACAAATTGGTGTAATTTAGGGTGAGAAGGTATGAAATGATGATAACTTACTTATTTTTGCCAAGATAATTGTTTTCCAAAATGTGCTGCCTCTATTTAATTGAATGGTGAGATTATACAGCGGCAGAGTGGCCAGGTCCGTAAATGTGACATTATTCCCATTCTCTGTCAGACAGCGTTGCTCATCACTGCTCTCGCTGTAGCTGTAAACATAATGTTCATAAAATCAGATTTGAGGAATAATTTCCTAATCTATCTGAGGATTCTACACATTTGGATATCTGAATGTGCAGTAAGGGTGGAGTTCTTCTACCCATGATTTTTGTCCTATGTGTTGTATAAGCTCCTAACTAACACAGCTGATGTTCAGTGGTCTTCTAGGAGGTTCGTTACCAAAGAGTCATGGCTTTTACGTCCTCTATTTCATCATCTTCATTGTCATCGTCAAGGTGGCAGGTTAGGGTGTTTGGTGACAACAGACTGAGATGAGAAGTGCAGAGTATTCTGGGTTCTGGGAGGGAAATGAAAGAAGTTCAGCAATTTAGATGAGGTCAAGAGCAGCAAATCCAGATACATTTTGTCAACTAAAGAAATGGTATGGAGTGAGAATTAACAGTCAATGATGCACCATCACTGTATTTGTGGACACAAACGTTGCAGTGAATGTAAATCATTCTTAAAGAGAATTACAATAACTCTAAAAGAGAAAAGGCAGCTCACCATTGTCAGCCCATTCTCTTCCACTTTGAGAGTGCACCAGAACCGGGAGAAGGACTAGGGCAATCCACAGGCTGTATGCCATTTCTCACAAAGCTGTCACACTAACGTAAGATGTAGCTAGTGGCCCCACACACTGCGGTGTTAGACTCTGGGGCACACAAGCACAAGGAACTCAAAGTGATGTCTCAGCTGTTTCAATGAACTGTCAGTATAAATATCCATAGGAGAGCAGAAAAGAGAGAGAGAGTGGAAGGAAGAGGGAGTGGCAAAATTAGAGAGAGCGAGAGGGCGGGGGCAGAGAAGGGTTTTTTGGGTCCATATACGCTTAGGCAATTGTCAGGTTATATTCTTGAAAGACAGAGCCCTGTGATATCCATGAGAGTAGTATGGATACTCATCCAATTGTCGGGTTATATTATTCTGATATTGACGGGCTAACCATAACTTCAAGATTTGTATTATACTTGTTTATTATGAGCACACTACTCTCAGGGATATCACAGGGTCAGTCTTTCAAGGTTTATCTGGCCAGGTCACATTCCTATATGATAATTTCAGATAGTTGTTTGTGTGAGAACGTTCTAGGAAAAGGGGAGGTGTTGGGTGCCAATATGTTCAGTGCTCCAAGCATTACAATATGAGAAAGGTTTGCTGTTATGGAGACCTTGTATATTTACACAGACAGAAGAATATATTATTTTCTTATTTTTAAACACTTGTGTTTTTTCATAGCGTAAGGAACTGGTCATTTGAACATTAGAATACTTTTCAGCTTTCTTTGCTATTGTGCAACAACCTGTGCATTTACTATTGTGCAACAACCTGTGCATTTACTAATGTGCAACAACCTGTGCATTTGCTATTGTGCAACAACCTGTGCATTTGCTATTGTGCAACAACCTGTGCATTTGCTATTGTGCAACAACCTGTGCATTTACTATTGTGCAACAACCTGTGCATTTACTATTGTGCAACAACCTGTGCATTTGCTATTGTGCAACAACCTGTGCATTTACTATTGTGCAACAACCTGTGCATTTACTATTGTGCAACAACCTGTGCATTTGCTATTGTGAAACAACCTGTGCATTTGCTATTGTGCAACAACCTGTGCATTTACTATCGTGCAACAACCTGTGCATTTACTAATGTGAAACAACCTGTGCATTTACTATTGTGCAACAACCTGTGCTACGTGCATTTAAAAAGAAGATAGTCTTCCTCTCCGTGTACCAACAACCATGAAGAGAAAAACAAACCAGTAACCTACAAACCACTTCCTGTCAACTCAAGTTAACTGGTTTGGTTTCAAATGAGGCCAGAACGTACTCAACTTACTCAACACTAACCTTATCACTGAACAAGAGTTTGAGTTTGAATAATTCTTCACAATCTATATATCCTTTATTGCTTGCCAAAATATAAAATCAGAAAAAGGAGTTCACACCATTTCCCATTATAGGATGTTGTGAAGATGACTTGACACTTGGCATGCTTGTTTTAACAGTTTCAGTATTACAATGATAAGGTTCCATTGCATTTGTGGTATGACTAATGTGTCCTGGACAGGAAAGAAAATCCCCTTACTGTTTATAATTTCCCAACATTTTCATGTTATGTCTAGAGACCAACTTAACTACCAAGGAAAGCATTTGATTTGGGCTATTCTGAATTCAGCATGTTTTTTTGCAGCACTTTAAAATGTCAATTTGTATTTGTATTCATATTCTGTTTTCTGTCTTTCAATTCAGTCTTAATTTGGTTTGGAATGCCCCCATAGTTTCTATTCACTATTTATTCTAGTGACCCATTTTTGTTAAATAACCACAAGGCTGTGCTTCTATACTTTGGCACACCATATGATTACTTCCTTACCACAGAAGAGAGCACAGCAAAAGCTGGTCAGACCTGTGGTCTATTGGGCTTGGTATTACTTAACACAGATCGGACACCTATGCATACCCCACAAGACATGCCACCAGAGGTTTCTTTACAATCCCCAAGTCAAGATCAGACTATGGGAGGCGCACAGTACTATATAGAGCCATGACTACATGGAACTCTATTCCACATCAGGTAACTGATGCAAGCAGTAGAATCAGATTTAAAAACAGATAAAAATACACCTTATGGAACAGCGGGGACTGTGAAGAGACACACACACACAGGAACAAACATACGCAGTGGTGGAAATTGAGTAAATGTAAAGATACCTTCATAGAAAATGAATAAAGTTAAGTTCACCCAATTAAATTATACTTGAGTAAAAGTATTTGGTTTAAAATATACTTAAGTATCAAAAGTAAAAGTAAAAGTATAAATAATTTCAAATTCCTTATATTAAGCAAACCAGACAGCACCATATATTTAAAAACATTTTTTTATGGATAGCCAGGGGCACACTCCAACATTCAGACATAATTTACAAATGAAGCATGTGTGTTTAGTGAGTCCGCCAGATCAGAGGCAGTAGGGATGACCAGGGATATTCTGTTGATAAGTGCGTGAATCGGACCATTTTCCATGCAACGAGTACTTTTGGGTGTCAAGGAAAATGTATAGAGTAAAAAGTACATTATTTTCTTAAGGAATGTAGTGAAGTAAAAGAAGTAAAAAATATAAATAGTTAAGTACTTTACACCACTGGACACACGCATACACGCACACACGCTAGCACACGCACTCTACACACAAGTACATTGTAGTATTGTTGTATGGTGGTTTTATACAATTTGTATTGTAGATATGTAGTGCTATAATTCTGTTATATGATGTACTGTTTTATCTTTTGTTTTATGTGTGATGTAAGTGCCTAATGTGTTTGGACCCTTGGCAGCAGCTAATGGGGATCCCTAATAAATAAATAAAATAAAATAAACCTAATGTGTTTATCAGGATTTAACATTAACCTAGATCTTTCATATTGTGAAGGAGGATTGGAGGGAAGGTGAGGGATCCGTGTGTGTGTGTTGGTACCTGCGGGTGCCCGTGGGTGGAGGGTAGATGTTGGTGTGAGCTCTCGAATGTGTATGTGGGTGGCAGCTGTGGTTCCGATGCTGGGTTTGGTGTAGAAGAAAGATGAGAAAAACATGTAGGGGAAGGGAAAGAATCCTATTCCTCTATACACTCACTGGCTTTTGAACTGTTTACATTGAGGGGCAACCTCTTATGAGAGATTACTGATTACAAAACAGGATCAAGGAGTTTGCCAGCTAACTTGCCTAAATATTCTGAAATAACTGTTTGTTTTTTGAAAGATTGAAATAGGCATGGTCTAATACAACTGTTTATCAAAGTAAGCCGTCTGGCCTTCACACGTGATTGCCTGTGTTACACTGATACCTGCGTAAGGTCAAAGGTTAGTTAACACTTGCCTAGCAGCACACCGTTCTACATCTGATTCTACAGCGTTCTGAGGAAACAACCAGCTTGCCCCCCCTCACCCCATGAAACCACAAGCTGGTGGCCTTATCTCTACACTCATCTCACAAACATAATCTGCTGTGGTTTTATACCGCATGGTTTTATAGCGCTCAACACAGGCCTGGGAATCTGTTCCCTAGTCTGTTTTGCACTCTCTTGGTGCTGTCTAGATCCTTATCCTTTGACTGTGTGTAAAGACTATTTAGTGCTTGTAGGTGGAGGATGATGCATGGTCCCTGTGTGCTGGTGAAACGGGTCAAACTGTAGTAATGTATTGAAAAGCAACAGCAAAAACCTCAAACACAGAAAAAATCACATAATTAAAGAGCGACTGCTCCTAAAAAGCAACTTTTCATTTTGAAAATGGCCTATGTGGCATCAATATGAAACATTTATTCTAGTGTAAAATTGACTACAACGTGTAAATAGGATCATTTTTGTCATAAAGTCAACCTCGTCCAAAACTGAGAGATGATAGGAAAAAATGGTATGTCACTGAATGAAGGGTACCATAACAGTTTTCCGTTGGTTGGGTTTATTTTAATCCTGCCCAGATGCCCACAGCTGGCAGCACCCAAGTAATCATACATTTGGAGCGCAGCTGCACGGGACCCGATCGTAATGCCCATGGTCAATTTGGTTGTACATTCGATATCCCTATGGGGCAAGTTAGGGACCATTAGTAAATTACACAATGTACAAGGGACAATATTTTAAAAGGTCAATAGCTCCAAATTTCAATGACTTAAAAACCTCAAACCAACTAAATTGTAGAAATTCATATACAAATATTGAAAGCATTTAATTAGTCAACTAAAAGATGTGCAACATGAAAATATTGTCTCATTTACATTGTGTACTTTTATTGATGGTCCCGAACTAGCCTCAGAGATAGTCTATCCAAAGTCAAACCAACTTTGCCACAGTCACACACCAGCCGGCTGAAGCTAATTGGCTAAATGATTTGGCTAACTTTTCCCACCTGCAAACACACACAGGAGACACCCACATCAAAGCACACCCCGAAACCAACTCACTTTGGAATTCAGTAATGGCCCCTAGCATTTCTTAATTCACCAAATCTAAAACAAGGCCAAATCAGGAAGTGCAGTCGAACTTTAAAGATGCACTCCAGGATCTTAAGCACAACATATAGTATGCATTGGTTTTTGTAACATCATATGAATTGCAAAAATAATAAAAATATATACAGTATATATATTTTTGCAGGACGTAACATAATTTATAATACGAAATGGATGATGTAGTATACAATTTGATGACATAGTTGTGACGACCCTCCCACTCTGTCTGCCGTATTCTCTCTTTGCTCTTGTTTCCTTATTAGGATGCCGGTGGGCGGAGTTGGGGGGTCGTCAGTTACATGGGAAACACCTGGGCTGGGTGTGTCCCAGGATAAATGGACCTCTTCCACATTCATTGGGGAGACTCTCTCCAGGCAGATACTTTGATCTTGGTTGTGATATTTTTGAGGCCTTTTTGGGTTGTTTGCTTTGGCACTTTTCAACACTTTTCCATATTACATTTATGCATGCAAACACTCACGATACACTACTGATTACTGATTACACACACCATTGTTATTTGATTTAGTTTACTTTAATTAATAAATATATACTTTGAGTACTCCTTGTCTCCACGTGTCTCCCTTTTGTTACGAACTTGAGCCGGTTCGTGACAAGTGGGGGCTTCGTCTGGGATCTTGAACTGGTTGTGTTTGGGAGAACGTGGAGTTAATGTCCAATTCTGTAGGGTTTTTCTTTGTAAATTTTGTTAGTTTGTTTGAGTTTGATAGGCCAGTATTGGTTGCCTTTGGGTTTTGTACTGCGTTGGAGAGAGTACATTGGTTAGTTTCCAGTCCCTGCCCAGCCTGGAAACTCTTGCTCTACTCGCTGTTGGGACATCGGTCTGAGGTGAGTACAATCGGCTGTGTACCTCAGTGGGAGATTGGGTAGGGTAGTGACATTTGCTACCCGGAGCTATAGCTTTTTCCCCTGATAGGCTTAGTGACGTGTTTTGTTTTGGGATACGTGGGCATGGTTAAATGTTTGTTATTTTTGTGTGGTGTCAGTGGACTGAGCAGTTGTCTCGGGGGCACATCCGTGGCTTGGGGAAATCTACCAGCGTGCTGGGGGGTTTAATTCCTTGCCAGCGGGCTACAGTGCGTAATTACCCACCGCAAATCTGCACGAAGACTAGGGTTGAGTTATTGTAGGTTTTGGGGAAGCTCCATATCCCAGCTCTTTTCTGTGGTGCTCGGTGTGATTGTATTTCTCTTGTGTCTGGTGTGCTCAGCAGAGGGGTTGAGCAAGATTATTATGATCTATATATATTTAATTTTTTTTCCCCTGATTATGGCGTCTAATGTAGACGAGTTCATTCGCTTTCCATCAGAAGAACTGTTAGAATTATGTACTAAAGAACAGCTGTTGAAGGTTGCTGAACACTACAAGGTTGAAATTAGTGATAAACGTCTAAAAAATTCTATTAGGTTAATATTGAAGGCCAATTTGATGGAGAGTGGTATTCTGGATGTTACCACTGGGGCAGCCTCTGCTGAGGACACGTTGTCTCCCCGATATGTTACAATGACCGTTCCATCGGTTAGTCACAGTAGTCTTCTTTTTGAACAGCAGAAAGAACTGCTTCTGTTACAGCTAGAGCATGGACAAAGATCTAAAATGGAGTATGAACAAGCTAAAATGGAGCATGAACAAGCTAAAATGGAGCATGAACGAAATGGACAAAGAGCTAAAATGGAGCATGAACAAGCTAAAATGGAGCATGATCGTGTAAAATATGAAAGGGAATTGGAATTTAAACAGGATATGGAGCGTGCTAAAATCAAGCTGCAACAGGAGCGACTAGAGTTGGTTAGGGAAGGAAAGCTCTCAGGGGAGAGTTTGCTCTGGGAAGGTGACCCAGAGTTACCTAGGGGTCGTTCCTCTTTTGGTCGTAATCCAGACACATTTGATATTGTTGGGAATTTACGGTTGTTGCCCCAGTTTAATGAAAAGGACCCGGAGACATTCTTTTCATTGTTTGAGCGTGTTGCTGACGCTAGGAGTTGGCCTGATTCTGATCGCACTTTGATGTTGCAGTGTGTGCTGACTGGTAAAGCGCAAGAAGCATATTCAGCTCTTAGCGTAGCAGACAGTGTTAGTTATGAGAAGGTTAAAACGGCTGTGTTACAGAGTTACGAATTGGTCCCTGAGGCTTACCGCCAACGATTTAGAACTTTAAAAGGGATGATCAGCAGACTCATGTTGAGTTTGCGCGAATATTATCTTCACAGTTCAATCGCTGGTGTTCTGCCTCTGCAGTTATGACTTTCCAAGGGCTGTGTGATCTGGATTATGTTAGAACAATTTAAGGACACAATCCCTGATCGTATAGCGACGTACATTAACGAACGAAAAATAAAGACTGTTGCTGAAGCTGCGGTTTTGGCAGATGAATATGTGTTGACTCACAGAAATGTTTTTGCCGAACCCCGTACTCTGAGTGAGTGGGGCGTTCGCAGAGATTTGGGCCTCGCTCGCCGAGATACTTCGGTTCGGGCAGAGTTTCATTCAAATAGGGTTGAGCCTGATACCCGTGGTAAAACTGACGTTGGTCAAGAGTGTCACTACTGTCAAGAATTAGGTCATTGGAAAAATGAATGTCCGATTCTTAGATCTAGGGGTAAATTCAGTACAGGTGCTTATGGTAAATCGAGGCCTGCAGCGTTAGTCGCGCCTGTTCCACATCAGTTCACTCATGACGCATTGTCTCCTGCCCGGAGCCAGGTGAAGGGTTATATTGATCCCGACTATTTACCTTTCGTTACGGAGGGTTTTGTGTCTATGGTAGGAAGTAAGAACCTAGTGCCAGTAAAGATCCTAAGAGACACAGGTGCCTCTGAATCATTTGTGTTGGAGTCTGTGTTACCCTTCTCTGCGGAGACTGATTCGGGGAATAGTGTTCTAATCAGGGGAATAGGTTTGAACACTCTGTCAGTTCCATTGCATAAACTGATGTTGGATTGTGGACTGGTGAAAGGTGAGGTTGTTGTGGGGGTGCGTCCTTCATTGCCTATTGAGGGTATTGACGTGATCCTGGAAATAACTTGGCTGGGGAGCGTGTGGCCTATCGTGTCTCCATCTTTAGTGGTTTCCACTAGGCCGTCAATTGTAGGGATTCCTGATGAGAGTGCGCAGGATTTCCCAGAGGTGTTTTCTGGCGTGTGCAGTGACGCGTTCTCATGATCCATGACGACCTGGTCACGGAGCTGGCTAACGAGAATACCATAAAGAAGTCTGTTACTGTTTTCCCTGTTATCCCGTTATCTGTATCCCGCTCCGATTTAATCGAGCGCAACGGACTGACCCTACATTAGAAGAGTTGCGGGACCAAATTGTGTCTGTGGAACAGTTGGGAGATGTCGCACAGGGCTATTTTCTCCAAGAGGAGGTCCTGATGAGAAAGTGGATGTCTCATGGTAGTTGTTTTCTGGGGAGGCGATTAGTCAGGTTGTGGTACCAGTTAAGCTTCGTGAGTTGGTGCTGACAACCTTCTCACAACGACGTTGCTGGGCACTATGGTGTGAGAAAAACCTACAATCGCATATTACGAAAAATTTTTTTGGCCAAGATTAAAGAGGGATGTTTCTGATTTCATCAAAACGTGTCACACCTGTCAATTAACTGGTAAACCTAATCAAGCTATTAAGCCGGTACCACTGTTCCCTATTCCTGTACTCAGTAACCCTTTTGAGTATCTGATTATTGACTGTGTTGGTCCTCTGCCTCGTTCCAGAAAGGGTAGTAATTATTTGTTGACTGTGATGTGTCAGACCACTAGGTTTCTGCTGCCTATCCTCTCAGGTCTATCACGACTAAGTCTGTGTTAAAAGCTTTGACTCAGTTTTTCTCACTGTTTGGAATCCCTAAGGTCATTCAAAGTGATCAAGGATCTAATTTCACCTCTAATCTCTTTGGACAGGTTCTCCAACAACTCCATATTAAACACAACTTGGCTAGCGCTTATCATGCCCAAAGTCAAGGAGCACTGGAACGTTTCCATCAAACGCTTAAGTCTTTGTTGAGATCTTATTGTACTGAGATGGATAAGGATTGGGAGGAGGGGTTGCCTTGGTTACTGTTAGCTGCTAGGGAGGTTTCACAGGAGAGCACAGGTTTTAGCCCAAATGACCTAGTGTTTGGACATAAGGTGCGTGGGCTTTTATCTGTTCTCCAGGATGACTGGAAGTCTCCCGAGCCTCCTCAGTCCCTGTTATCATATGTGTGTGATTTTCGGCGACGCTTGTATGCCGCTGGTGAAATGGCTAAAGAGAAGCTATCATCTTCACAGGACAGGATGAAGAGCATATATGATCGGCGAGCTGAGCCTCGTCACTTTAGTCCAGGTGATCAGGTTCTGGCTCTGCTGCCAATTGTTGGTTCTCCTTTTTCAGCCAAGTTTCAAGGTCCATATACAGTGGTGCGCCAGGACACTGAGCAAAATTATCTAGTTGCCACTCCAGAACGGAGGAAAGCACATCAACTGTGCCATATACATTTGTTAAAAACCCTATTATGCCACGTTCCTCTGAGACTGAACAGGGGGAGTCTACAGAGGACGGTAAGGCTGTTCTTTTGGCTGATACTGTTTATTCCCTGGATTCTGGTCATGCTAGGTCTGTGCAGGAGCAGGAAGATGTTTCTGGTCCCGACGATTGCATACTGCAGGGTAGATTGAAGAATTCAGAGACACTGGAGATTTTAGATAGTCTTCTTACTCATCTACCTGTTGATGGGCGGAAAGAGATGGTGGGTCTGATTCGGAGATTTCCAGGGTTGTTTTCTGATACACCAACACGTACAAACTTAATAGAACATGATATTGACATTGGAGATGCTGACCCCATTCAGTCAACGGTTCTATAGAGTTTCTTCAGAGAAACTGCGTTGTCTGGATGCTGAGGTCAGGTACATGCTGGAGAGTAAAATAGCAGAGCCTTCTTTCTCCAGTTGGGCTTCTCCCTGTATCTTGGTCAGTAAATCGGATGGAACAAACAGATTTAGTACGGACTACCGTAAGGTAAACGATGTCACTAAGCCGGATTCATTTCCTCTTCCTCGGATGGAGGACTGCGTTGATCAAGTCGGGCGCAGCTAAGTTTGTGAGCAAATTTGACCTGTTAAAGGGCTATTGGC
Source organism: Coregonus clupeaformis (assembly GCF_020615455.1). Lineage (NCBI taxonomy): Eukaryota > Metazoa > Chordata > Actinopteri > Salmoniformes > Salmonidae > Coregonus > Coregonus clupeaformis. The sequence continues at coordinate 46,537,813 of NC_059206.1, read as the reverse complement.
AGAGTGCCACTGACCGAGTAGGGCACGTGAAATCTCTGCCTTTATTACACCTTTTGGTCTGTACTCGTATTCGGTTATGAGTTTCGGCTGCGTAATGCGCCTGCAACTTTTCAGCGACTTATGAACAGGGTTGTCTCTGGTCTGGCCGGGTGCGCTGTTTATCTGGACGATGTAGTGATATATGCAGATACTTGGGAGGAACATCTGTCCCGTATTCAAGCCTTGTTCGAACGTCTGGCTGCGGGTCGTCTCACGATAAATTTGGCTAAATGTGAGTTTGCTCAGGCGACTGTGACATACCTTGGAAAGGTGGTTGGGCAGGGTGAAGTGCGTCCTGTTCGGGCTAAAGTGGTAGCTATTGATGCTTTTCCACTACCAACTACTAAAAAGGAACTGATGCGTTTCTTGGGAATGATTGGGTATTATCGTGGTTTTGTAGGAACTTCTCTACTGTGGTCGCTCCTTGACAGATTTGCTGAAAGCTAAGGCTGTGTACGTATGGTCTTCTCATTGTCAACAGGCTTTCGAAGATGCAAAGAGGTTGCTTACTTCAACTCCGGTACTGGCTGCTCCTCGTGTGGATTTGTCATTTACCTTGCAGGTGGATGCTAGTCATGTGGGGGCGGGTGCAGTGTTGCTGCAAGCAGATGTGGCTGGGGTTGAGAGGCCTGTTAGTTTCTTTTCCAAAAAGTTTAACCATTATCAGTTGAACTATTCTGTCATTGAAAAAGAAGCATTAGCACTTATATGGGCGCTACAACACTTTGAAGTGTATGTTGGGTCGGGTGTAGTACCTATTGTGGTTTACACCGACCATAACCCTCTCACATTTTTGAGGTCCATGAGGTGTCCTAACCAGAGGATAATGAGATGGTGTTTATTTTTACAATCGTTCCATCTAGATGTGCGGCACATCCGGGGGACTGATAACGTGATTGCTGATGCGCTCTCTCGTGCGCCCTGTTCATGAATATTGATGTGACCGACCAGTGTTTAATTTTGTCATGTTCTATCTTTCCTGTTTGTCCCCTCCTAGTCTTGTGTTTTTCTTTCCTTTAAAGGTTGCTACCTGGGTAAAGGTTGCTGAGGTCTGGAGAGGAGGATGATGGGTGGGGCAAGTGGAGGGGTGAACATGTACAACTTGTCGGTTTGGGACGCAGGGGCTGGTACGTTGGGCCGGGGTCCTTGTTGGTCCCCGGTCTTATGGGGGGGTGTGACGACCCTCCCACTCTGTCTGCCGTATTCTCTCTTTGCTCTTGTTTCCCTTATTAGGATGCCGGTGGGGCGGAGTTGGGGGGTCGTCAGTTACATGGGAAACACCTGGGCTGGGTGTGTCCCAGGATAAATGGACCTCTTCCACATTCATTGGGGAGACTCTCTCCAGGCAGATACTTTGATCTTGGTTGTGATATTTTTGAGGCCTTTTTGGGTTGTTTGCTTTGGCACTTTTCAACACTTTTCCATATTACATTTATGCATGCAAACACTCACGTACACTACTGATTACTGATTACACACACCATTGTTATTTGATTTAGTTTACTTTAATTAATAAATATATACTTTGAGTACTCCTTGTCTCCACGTGTCTCCCTTTTGTTACGAACCTGAGCCGGTTCGTGACATAGTACACAAAAAACGGGGACCACTATTGGCTCATGAACACCACTTTCAAAACTACTGGCTGAAGTTTTACAAACGTTTTGAGAATGCATCTTTAACCAAAAACAATTAAAACATCCCCATCTGGCATGTAAACAGATTGGTAAAGTGCTGCTTAAGACACCTCTGACCTCATCCTTCAGATATAACCCCACTATGAAGGCACACTGTGAGCTCATACTACTATTGTTTGGCTCATTGCCAGTGAAGCCACACCAAAATAAGCAACTCTTTGAACCTATGTCTGTGGCAGCCACATTAATCTCTCTGCTGCACAGCAACGCTGTGAGCTTCCTGCTTCCTTTTGCTTGTTTCTCTAACCAAGGTTGCACTGAACATCATCAAACAGTTTTGCAATATTCTGTAACAAAGGTAGACCTGGTTGCAGAGGTAACTTAGTGTTTTTGCCTATACAATTTTACTGAATGGCTTTCGAAATCTTTTGCACAATAATAGTTAGAAATATAGAGGATCTCAATACATCCCAGGTCATCTCTCGCATCACCTGCATATATTTTGACTAGTTGGTCAAGAAATCCATCTCCTTATGTCACTCTGTAATTGTGTTCAACATTCCAAATGTAGAGTGGATGTTGTCATCTCACAATGTCTCAAGCCTGTTCTAATCAGATAGCTTAGTGTTTTTGGTGCAGGCATGGGTTTGAATCAGACCCACTGTTCTGTCAGCATTCTCTCTCCTAACTTTAATTAAACAGACAGATTTAGATGGGGATCTTTTCATTATGTTAATTCGATTTTCGTGGGGCCATGGAAATTGTACGAGAAGGTTTAACCTCTATCGTTCTCGATCCAATAAACATACCAAATACTTACAAATATATTTAAAAACAAAACATACCAAATAGCCATGCAACACCACCTCTAATTTTCTCACTGATCAGCCTGTTCTGAGAACAGAGTTATTAACCACCTGAGAGACTGAAGGTAACCACAGACACTCTGCGATAGACAGCCACTCAGTGACAGCTGCTTAGCTATAGACACAACCGGTCTGCTACCATGGGAAACAACCAGGAGACACATTCACAAAGCCTTCCACACATCGGTGTTTGTGTAAAATTAAGGTGTGTGTGTGAGAGAGGGAGAGAAACGGGACGAGGGGGAGACTGCCATTCCACCAATATCCACAGACACCAGGTGGTTGCAGGGCTGTAGTTGTGTTATTATGAAAGAGTAGCATGAGCTACTCTTAGCTAATACCAATGCAGGAACACCGTGCTGCAGTGTTGTTGAAGTGTCTTTTGAGTAGTTTAAAACGTTCCCCAGGGGAATCGCACACAGCAGATAATGTATGCAATTCTGTAATCACATCTGAAATGTGTTTTTGGTAGTGTTACAGGCTTAGGTTTTTCCATTTATGTTTTGAGGTTGGACTAGCACATATAGCTTGTTAGCACGTAGGGCACCCTGATTGGTGTCACCTCGCTAGTCAGTATGTGTTACACCAGTGCTGGTTTGTCACCTCGTTAGTACGTATGTGTTACACCAGTGCTGGTTTGTCACCTCGTTAGTCAGTATGTGTTACACCAGTGCTGGTTTGTCACCTCGTTAGTCAGTATGTGTTACACCAGTGCTGGTTTGTCACCGTGTTACACCAGTGCTGGTTTGTCATCTCGTTAGTCAGAAGGTGTTTCACCTGGGCATATTTAAGAGCGGGTGGTCCAGTGCTCCTGTTGTCTTGAGAGATGTGGAGGGTCAACACCTTTAGTTGGCGATCACTATTTGATTTCTAGAAAAACATTCCTTTGTCTGATTTGGTTTTGCTCCACCTTTGTGGTTTGCTTCCTGTCAAAGTTTGGTGTGGGTTATAATTTTGTTTGCCTGTTCTTGGGCAAATTTAGTGGGCGCTCATGGTGGGTGTCTTTATGGTTACAGTTGTTGTTGCTAGTCAACTTTCAATTGCCACCCCCACAAGTGTCTTTCAGAACCCCTCCTAAAACCCCACCTGTTTTGATTGTTGTCAGTGACTTTGTAAGTTCCCCTTCTGTTTGAGTGACATTTTTTGGTTTTCTTGCTGGGGAACATAACAGTAGTATATCAAAACCACAATTCACAACACTATGTATTCACATTTTTTTATTTTACAACATTTTTTTTGAAGAAAGATTGTGAGGTTACATTTTGTTCAAACTGAGTCAATACACTGTATTTAAATTTTCACCCAATGACTAAATACGTTTCCTAATTATACAGATATAAGATGGAAAACCGTACATCACCCTGACCATACAAAACATTGTCATATGCATTTACTCATCCACACAAAACCAGATCATTGTGGGATTTCAATGCTTCATTTAAATACATAAATATATAATTCACAATGAGATGTTGGCAGAATATGTCCATGTCACCAAATTCATATTGTGCAACATGTACTAATCTGCATACAACCAACACACTTCCATAAAGTCCACATCGAGATGACACTTTAGGACAAGTAAGACCACTGCTTTAGAAAGAGCTTCAATTAAGGACAACATATCAATCAATGTATGAACGCTGGCATCCATACTTTTTATTTTATTTTTATCACACACCAGGGCCTTGACTCCTGTTCAATTTCATCAATGAAACTTATGACATAGAAAACACAAACAATGTATACATGTATCAAACTGTTATGGCACACAGGACCCATAGACTGAAGGCCTTTCTGGGGATGTGGCCCGTGAAATATGTTATTCTGTGTATAGCCTCATGATATAATGGATATGATCGTAAGTTATGACACTGGAATGCAGGGAAAAATGCTGAACTTCCAGTCTCAACATAAGCAATACCAAGTTCTTTATAACTGACAGTAGACAGCAGCAGAAAGGATGTTATAGGAACCTGCATCTGAAACTCTGCTATAATGGAACAAAATCGACAGAAGATCAAGTTATATAAGCACACTACAAAACACACAGAGGAAACGGAATGACACTCAAAATGAGCGAGTAGTAGTGTTCGAAAAAGCCTTCACCATAAACTCTCAACAGTATTAAAAAAAGAAACAAACTACATTAACATATTCCAAACAAAATACAAGCACAAAGTGATTCAAGGATGCTCCTGTACACGTTACCGGCATTGTTAGTACCTAGAGACCTTTCCCACACATGCTTTGTTCTAGTAAAAGCTGCTCTGATATCTCTGAACGTGATTTGAAGAGGAGCTTAAAACTTCACAGAGGACCAACAACAGTATGTGTTTTCTATCCACAAGCCGGTGCGGAAACACAGTGGAGTTGCAGACATCATCTGTTATTATTTACTTCAGATTCATTTAGCTGATACGCTCGCAGTCTTATCTTGAGATACAGTGCTATCCAATTATCATAATGAAGTTACCTTGACCTTCCACGTACTTTCTGCTTCACAACTGTGACAGCAGTCCAAGGAAATCGCAACAAATCAGACAAATGCCACTCTCGATTACTTGGGATCAAAATGTAGTAATTATTGGAAGTCAGGTTCCATTCTTCCTCTGTCATCAGTAGTCTTTGATAGCTGTGTGGCTCTTCTCCTTCCCATCTAATGTCACTTCTAATTTTCTCTCTTTTCACTTACTAATGAACAATCTCTCACTTCCACTTATCCCTTTACACTCGTACCCGTATGTGGGTTGAAAATGGCAGATTCGGGCACTGATAAGCGCCTAAATTGGAATGCAGTGGCTGTACAGTAACATGCTATACATTACATCAGAGTTCTGGCTCTGCGCTTCACAGCGCTGTATGGGTTTTGACTGACAGTTGTTCTGAACTTGAGCACCTCGCGCGACAAGAAGTTGCCCCCGTCCCCCCAGGTAATTTGGGAACTTTAGCAAATGTTTTGTTGTCTGAGTGAGGGAAATACTGTATTTGAAGAGGACTCAATGTATTTTAAAAGATGAGATGTTGAGAATTATAATAAATACTGCTTTGATGTCATACAAGCAAGCCAAACACCCATGAGTCCAAATGTGCACTTCACATTTCCATATTCTAAAACTCATGTCATATACATTGTCAACGTTTATGATTACTATGTTTGATATACAGTTACAAGATGACATGGCATCATACCCTGGATTGTTCTGAACAGAATGAGCCTATGTTTGTCTATTGTGTTGAACATTTGCTTTGAACACGCACCTGGATGCACTCATGACTCCTTTCTATGTGCACCAAAATCTGTTTCTCTGAATTGCCTTGTGAAAGCTTAACACTATAAGATCTCATTTTATAACTTAGTTAGTCATGTTGGCAATAGAACAAGCTTTCAAGTGATGCCCACCTGATCCAGACTGTGATTTATAATGGGCCGTTTTTGGATTGGGTAAACAACAACAGTAATTGTGTGATGGCGGGGACGCAGGGTTGTGTTCCAAACAAAACAACTACAGCTAGGAGAGCTCAAAAAAGCACCTTATAGTTGAAGACTATTCTATGAGTCATACAAGTGCATTGAAATTACTTAGAAACTGTGCACTCTTTGGAGGTGTGTGGCCACTTGGAGACACCAGTTAGTCCTCTCACTCAAACCCTTGTCATTTTTTTATATTATGTTGCACCTGCCCCAAATTTCCCGGGGAATATTATGTTACTGTATTCAGAGTATTTTCAGATTGTTATCAACAAATGCGGCAAAATGTACAGTAAATGTAAAATGCACATCAAATCAACAGTGTAATGTTTGGATTCAGTCTTGTGTCAGGTGAACTGTTGTGTCCTCAACTTTGGTCTGATCATTTCCCCATAATCTCCAAAGTGTTCCCTTTCCATTGCTACCATGCTTATGCATATGTTTTCATATGCCTTCTGTAAGAAACATTCCAATTTAGCCCTAACCATATATGCCAATTCCCACGAGTGTAAAGGGTTAATCCCTCTCTCCTCCAGCAGACCTAGCATGGCCCCAGATCTGTTTGTGCGGTCTTGCCAACTCCTGCCAGTCATTGTCATGCCATGCAGGAGTTGGCAAGACAGCACAAACAGATTTTAAACCAGGCTAAGACTGTCCTGCTGGAATGGCTATTACCTTACTCTGCACAGGACACTCTCCAGTCCCATTCCCAGTGCTCTCTCTCGCCCTCTACTCAACCCTAGTCTTCACTAACACATGGATCTATCCCACTTACTAACGCCTCAGTTACATAAAGCTCGGCTTCACTTCTCCTGATTCTGAGATTATACTGTTTCAATGAGATGGCGGTCATTTGAATTGAATTCAGAGTAAAAACAACAACACATCTCTCTGTTGAGAGATTTGTTGAGAGCTTCGGACTTCCTGGACCATGCAGTGTAATAGGATATGGTGTGACTGTGTGCTCTGATCTGAACACAGAAGAGATACAGCTCTTATATAAGATACCAGGTCAAACTTGAGCCTCAGTGAGAGAAGTGCTCTGAAGACTGAGGATTCCTCAAGGCATAGGAAGGATAGAGAGCAGCAGAGCCACAGTGCTGTGTGTAGAGTGTGAGTCACAAACAGAGCCACTGCAATGCAGTGCTGCTCCCGAGTCTGATCTGCTGTCCATTGACAGGGTCTAGAGAAGAGTGAGGCTGAAGCACATGTACAATTAACTCATCATGAGGAAGCCAGACACGGTAGACCACTGCCTACTGTAAAATAAAAAAACAGGACACATTGAATGCTTGGCGGAGTGGCTAACTGGGAATCAATGCCTTGTCAATGGAAGTGAGAGCACACATTTACACAGATTCAATTAATCTGTAAGAGGAATTAATTTACAGTGGGCTTACCATAGAGACTCCTTACAGTGAATAAAAATAAATGTGACTGTATGGGACAGAACTGATTAAGCACAGCATCTCAATAGAGCTCAATAGCCCACTGTAGAATAAGCCAAATAGAGGAAGCAGTTGTGGACAGCTATAAAGAATGACTTGACACATTCTGCTGGATTTACACAGACAGAGGCTTGACAGCATCCATTGTTGGTCAGCTGGAAGGTTCTCTGCCTTCCATTGAGTCCTGTAGACTTGGCGCCCTCTGCTGTTTAGCAGAACAACAAAGCTACCCAGGTTAGAGTGAGCTCTGTTGGGCTCTGCTTCTCCTTGCTAAGAACCAGGCCTGTGGTAGGCCTCGCTGAAGCCTCAGACTCGAGTGAGGAAGTCTAGGCTGAGGTTGGCAGGGATGTGCAGGGTCTCCAGGCTGAGGGCGGAGGGGGTATAGGGGAACAGGACAGGGAAGGTGTGCTTGGTGTCCACCAGGAGCATTGGGACATCGTTCCTCTCCTGCAGACGATTCTGAGGACAAGAGACAAAAAAAAACATGAATAAATGGCACGGAAAATAGATTATATTTGACTGGAAGTAGTTTCACTCATTATAACGGATGAAGAGTTGTTACCTGGATGTTTCTGATGAAGGACACAGTGACTCTTTCCTCAAACTCGTTGAGCGGTGTGTAGAGGTTGAGGATTTTCACAATCTGTACGACAAATAGGACTCTGGTTAATATATGAAGACAAGACATGTCACTCTTCCTGTGAACTTTGAGACATAGTCAGAGTTGTGAGGAGAGTTCTGTGTGCTGGATGCTCAAGGATTGGTGATGTGTAACAGGTTTCAGTAACAGGTGTTTAAGTATACCTGTTGCATAGTGAGAGCGGTACACAGTGAGCAGATGGCCTCGGCGTCCTGGGACGTCTTCTTCTTGACCTGAAGCAGTTGGGCGGCCTGGATGACGGGCTCCAAGTTAACCACCGCCCCGCTCTGGTGCAGGTTCTTCCCCCGAAGCCACTCCTCCATCTGACTGATGTTGTACCTGACCAATCACAGTGAAACACACTTAGTATAGACCCACCTCTTCAGTGAAGAGTCTTCATCAAACCCTTATGCTACTGTAATGAGCTACAGTTATTTTCTCTCTCTCTAACAGTACTGAGTGCTGCTCTCCTCTCAGCTATACTGCATGTACAGTTAAGGACCTTTTCCTGGTCAGGTCTTTAAAAAAAACAGAACAGGCACTAGTAAAATATAACATCCCTAGTAACATAACATCCCCAGCATGGTTCTGTAAAAAGGTTCAGTCAAAAGTTTGGACACACCTACTCATTCAACGTTTTTTCTTTATTTTTACTATTTTCTACATTGTAGAATAATAGTGAAGACATCAAAACTATGAAATAACACATATGGAATCATGTAGTAACCAAAGAAGTGTTAAACAAATCAAAATATATTTTATATTTGAGATTCTTCAAATAGCCAGCCTTTGCCTTGATGACAGCTTTGCACACTCTTGGCATTCTCTCAATCAGCTTCATGAGGTAGTCACCTGGAATTCATTTCAATTAACAGGTGTGCCGCCTTAAAAGTTAATTTGTGGAATTTCTTTCCTTCTTAATGCGTTTGAGCCAATCAGTTGTGTTGTGACAAGGTAGGGGGGGGTATACAGAAGATAGCCCTATTTGGTAAAAGACCAAGTCCATATTATTTCTTCAAGTGCAGTCGCAAAAACCATCAAGCTCTATGATGAAACTGGCTCTCATGAGGACTGCCACAGGAATGGAAGACCCAGAGTTACCTCTGCTGCAGAGGATAAGTTCATTAGAGTTACCAGCCTCAGAAATTGCAGCCCAAATAAATGCTTCACAGAGTTCATGTCACAGACACATCTCAACATCAACTGTTCAGAGGAGACTGCTTGAATCAGGCCTTCATGGTCGAATTGCTGCAAAGAAACCACTACTGAAGGACACCAATAAGAAGAAGAGACTTGCTTTGGCCAAGAAACACGAGCAATGGACATTAGACCGGTGGAAATGTGTCCTTTGGTCTGGAGTCCAAATTGGAGATTTTTGGTTCCAACCTCTGTGTCTTTGTGAGACGCGGTGTGGGCGAACGGATGATATCTGCATGTGTAGTTCCCATCGTAAAGCATGGAGGAGGAGGTGTTATGGTGTGGGGGTGCTTTGCTGGTGACACTGTGATTTATTTAGAATTCAAGGCACACTTAACCAGCATGGCTACCACAGCATTCTGCAGCGATTTGCCATCCCATCTGGTTTGGGCTTAGTGGGACTATCATTTGTTTTTCAACAGGGCAATGATCCAACACACCTCCAGGCTGTGTAAGGGCTATTTTACCAAGAAGGAGAGTGATGGAGTGCTGCATCAGATGACCTGGCCTCCACAATCCCCCGACCTCAACCCAATTGAGATGGTTTGGGATGAGTCGGACGGCAGAGTGAAGGAAAAACAGCCAACAAGTGCTCAGCATATGTGGGAACTCCTTCAAGACTGTTGGAAAAGCATTCCAGGTGAAGCTGGTTGAGAGAATACCAAGAGTGTGCAAAGCTGTCATCAAGGCAAAGGGTGGCTATTTGAAGAATCCCGTCTTGTTTAACACTTTTTGGGTTACTACATGATTCCATATGTGTTATTTCATAGTTTTGATGTCTTCACTATTATTCTACAATGTAGAAAATAGTAAAAATAAAGAACAACCCTTGAAAGAGTAGGGGTGTTCAAACTTTTGACAGGTACTGTATATAAACATACCTGAGCTGCATGCCAGTGCTCCAGGAGCAGACGTCTTTCCTGAGCAACAGGTTGTTGAGGGTGACAGCGTTGATGCTGTAGAAGAGCTGCCGGACCACCTGGCCTGCTATCTCTGGGTCTAGCCCGTGCTCGCCCATCACCCCATGGAACTGGCCCAGCTGTCTGATCAGGGCCTCCAGGGTGTAGCTCCCTGGACCCTCCTCGTCCTTGTCCATGCTGGAGGAGCGGTTCCTGTAACCCATGGGCTTCACTCCCGCGAGGCTGGGGATAGACTCACTCTCCAACATGGCCGACACTACCCAGTTGAAGGAAGGTGATCGTTGTTAATGCATTGTTCATTCATTCATACATTTCTATAGGTTTAATTGATTAACTTTTCTTCTTTTAGGAAATCTAAGTACTGAACTATAACATTGAGCTGTGGAAAATCAGTAGAATAAGGGAATACATATATAAATGTCAAATATCATGCAAGTAATTTTTTCAAATGTCAAAACAGCGGTACAATCAACCCAGAATGAAGAATCGGTTGGTACATTTCTAAGTCCATTGTCCCTAACTTCTGGACCATACAGTTCTTGACACCTAGATTCCCCAGCGCCTCACCGATCATGGGCTGCATGACGTGCTCTGCCACCTTGATGAGCTGCTGGTAGATCTGAATGGAGAGGTCACTCAGCACCTGGCGGTACTCTGCCAGGTCAAAGTTCTTCAAGCAGTGCTCATTCTGTTTGGCCGTGTTCTGAGTCATAAACGACTAGGAATACAGCAAGACAGGAATGAGAGTTGTAGAGAGCTACAATTTGTAGAGTGAGCTACAATTTGTAGAGTAGGTTACAGCAAGTGTATTTAAAAGTATGTACATCTTTAAAATGCACTGTGCATGGAGAAGAATCAAGGAGTAATCAGATTGTATAAATGTCAGACAATCTACCTCTTATTTCAACAAGCTAAAGTACTGAACATCCCTTTCTAGCAACTCTTCACAGTTTATAATGAGCACAATGATCTCTCTGATAGATCAAAGTAAGTCTCACCTCATCTCCACTGTACTGCTTGAGACAGTGCAGCAGACGACTCGTGTTGGCCAGCCAGAAGGAGGTCATCTCAAAGTCATCATTGTTTTTCTGCAGAGGTATTGCAAAATGTATGTTAAATACCAGAATCGCTGTACTGTATTCTGACCAAGCTTTCCTCGCAACTTACTTCCAAAGATTGTGCACTGCATTAAAGCATGTGAGTGAAGTCTCTATCTATATGTGGGGAATAAAACTCTGTATCTATACCTTGAGGACCTTCTTAATGGCGTTGATGGTGGAGGTGAGCAGAGAGTGGACCTTCTGGTCATCGTTGATGTAGTCCGCATGGCGGATGCACATGAAGAGGATGTAGGCAGGTAGACAGGGTACTGTGGCTGATACAGCCTGGGGCTTCATGTCTGGAAACACCAAACAGCACATATAAGGTCACAATAACATCGCTATTACAATAACGTTACAATAACAGTTATTACAATAACATTGCATTACAATATCATAGTTATTACAATAACATTCAATTTCTATAACAGAGAGTCATGTGCTGGTACAAGTTCCTCCACTATTTCAGTAATCATTGTAGTCGTCATGTGGATTTCAGAAGATTGTGATACGCTCTGGACTTGATAGGTGTTTGTACTTGTGATGCAGTCATAGTGTATGTGATGAGCTGACTTTCTGCTGCCACGTCGTACCAGTGATGAGCGTTTTGACCAGCAGGGTCTCGTCCTCCTTGTAGTACTCCAGCATGCCCTCAAAGTCCTTCTCTCTGCGCTGGACAGTCACCTGACGGGTCAGCTCTGGTTTGGCCGTGGTGGACTGGGATGCTGCTGCAGTCACAGACACTTGACAGGGCAGAGGACAAAGTGGTTACTGATACTGCAACAACCATCATATTAACCATCATACAGTATGTCCATTTGGCCTACATTACAGCTTAGTGAGACCAATAAATAAATAGCCTACAGAATTTATAAGGAGCTCCGGCTCACTCACCTTCCAGCTCCTGTACTTTCTTCATGTAGATCCTCAGCTGCTTCTTCAGCTTCCTCTCATTCTTCTCCAGTTTCTCCACAAGCTCTTTTAAGTCCTATAGTAGCAAAAACATTCAAGATGATCAACTCAACACTTTAACTTTCAGAGCTCTGGGCTGTTCCATTCCAACAGGTGCCCATGGGCCTGTATTCACAAAGAGTCTCCGTTTAGCCTTTTAGATCATAATAATATGGTTGTGAGTCCTAGATCAGCACCCTGGTTGCAGTGTTCTCACCAGGTTGTCATTGGTGAGGCGGGTGATCTCCTGCTGGATGCTGTACTCCACCTGGGCCTCAGGAGACAGAGACATGGTGTGGTTTAGCATCTCTTGCTTCTTCTCTATGTCGTCCTTTAGCAGCTCAATCTGGGTGTGGAGCGCCTCCAGCTCATCCTCGTGTTTCCTGGCCTGAGACTGAAGCTGGGCCTCCAACAGCCTGGGAGAAAGGAGGAGAGGGGGAGACAGGGAGAAGGAAAGAAGGGATGGTTACAATAAGCCTAAAGCTGACTGAACCTTCCCAAACATCTAACTTGTAGCATTCTGGTACCATAGTGTGGAGACTTACTGTGTTAAGTATGGTTTCATAGCTCATTAACTCACATCTTAACCCCCACAGTTTGTGCCCTTTTCTGTCCCATTGAATATTGACAATGAAGTGCAGTTTTACCAGAGGCAAAGGAACGGGGGAGAGGATAAAGCAGGAAAGCAGTAAGTAGAGATGGAAAGCAGAAGAAGACAACCTGGCCACTTGCTTTAAACCCTGGTATGCCAGGCCCAGCTCGCCATCTTCATTCAAATAACCCCAGTCTGAAGCTTTGCTGCTGGCGGCAAGCCAGGAGAGATCGAGATAGAGCGATAGAGACGGAGAGGAAAAGAGAGAGATGGCAAGAAGAAAGGAGTGACAGGAGAAAACAGAACAGAGCAAGAGGAGTTAGCACCACAGAGAGGTTGAGCAGAAACCTCAAGAGGAACCAGAGATTTTGCAGTTCAAATCTTATAGCTGACATAGGAAAAAGCTCTCACACAACAGACATAGACAGACACTACCAACGCCACTAAAACACAGTGAAGGACCTCTCTTTAGGCAAAAGCTTCCATTTGCACCTAGCGTTATGGGGATGTTTACCCTTTTAAAACCCGATCAGGGTGAGAAGGTGTCATCATATCGGCATCTGCCTCTCATTACTGCCATCTATCTGCAGGGTCATTCTGCCATAATGAGGATGTCTGAGAAATCCCTCCAGGTTAAAAGGTTCTGCTCTGCAGACACAACAGAGGTGTTTAAATCAGCCTGGCATTTAGGCTAGGTCTCTCAAACCGGGCCGGGACACAGAGAACAAAATATATAAAAGGACAGGAATAGATCACGGGTCAATGGAAGATTGCTTTGGATCGAGATGAATCTGTGTGCTTCGAGTGGCTCATCATGAGCAACACAAATGTATTTCCTCCCTGGCAATCTGAGTCCCATCTAAGTCCCGTCACTCACTGACTGACAGAGGGTTCTGTTAATGATGATGAGACAGAGGGCCATGAAGGTAGATGGATCAGGAAGGATACCACTGTGTCAATTTCAATAGGGTGCAATCAAAAGCCGGGCAGTTTGCCATGAATATGTTATCATACATCAGAGTGATGGGGACAGTTTAGATTAGAAAGGTGACCCAATGTTACCCTGAGAGTAATCTCCTGTGGGCAGATTCTGTGTGTAGACTGAGAGAAACTTCCAGGACTGAATGTGATGCGGGAGATCCGAGGTGCATTAGTTCTGTTTTCTGGGTTTTCGTCACTGGTTATATGGATGTATAAGGATTGGGTGAAGGCAGTGCTGAAACTGCTTCACCTCGAGTGCTTCGCGTGAGGGGGGGCTTTTTGGTTTGTCTGTCACCTTGAGCATACTGTAGCTATAAACTGTGTCTGTTGGACTAAGCGCTGGACATAGAAGTACAGTAGTGAATATCTCTAGGCAATTTCTAGTTGGACAAAACAATAGTAGCACTGGCAACAATTGTATGTAGTCACATGGAATGAAAGCTGAACCACCAGAGTGACACTTTCCTCATTTCCATTTCACTCTGTCAATCCATAAGTATAAATGTGATATTTACATTGAAAAACATTCTGTGCACCAGTGGGTATATGACACGAAAAAACCCAGTGTGTATTCCATGACTGTACTTCCAATATAAGGTAAAGAAACACACACTTACTTCTTAGACTCACAGAGTCCATGGTAGGCCCTCAGAGCCTCCTCCTTGTCTATGGGCTTCTTGCTGTTGGTCCATTCAGGCAAGTTATTGGTTTCCTATGGAGAGGGAGGGACATGAAGGTCAATTTATGATGCCATTAAAGATGTAGTAAAAACCGTAGGAGAT